>NW_026126433.1:32915000-33317500 GCF_943737965.1 Phodopus roborovskii
TCCAAAGAAGGCAGGTAAATTGCTCATTTTCACCTGTATACTTAGTTAACTAGATAGTTTTGACTCCTGTACTAGAATTCTTTTTATCAGTTAAAACATCCTTACATTCCTTCTGAGTAATATTTTTTGTATAGGGTACTGTTTGAAGCTTTATAATAATAATAAATTGCTACTTGTTTTGTCTTAATAATCTTTGAATTAATGGTTAAGATTTAAAGTGAGGCAAAAAGGTGACAGACATGAGAAGACTTGCTCAAGGAACAACAGGAAGAGGAGTGGATGTCTGGGTATGTGTGGGGGAAGTCAGGAGAACCGAGGGAAGAGATAACAAAATTCAATTGATGTTAGAGGGAAGACTGGAATTTCCTACACAGACAGGAGAGATGGGGGAGGGTGGGCACAATAACAAGTCATTCAACATGGCTGACATTGAGTGTTCATAGAGAATGGAGGTAGGAGAGGAAGCTGAAGATCTAGGCAGGCCTGGGTGGCAAAGGAGCTTGTAAATCATTTTGGGAAACTTGATTTGTTCTAATTTATGCCAACTAGGGCAGTTGTGAACCTGTTGATTCTCCACATTTTCCTTCTTGCATGGGCTCTCAAGATGGGCAATACAGAAATTAACTTAATCTCACCTGGCACTAGAGGGCACCACAGTAAAACTAACCATACCCATATGTCTTAAAGGCAGCCTGCCCTCCTTTTTAACCAAATTCATTTAAGACAAAACCATCTTCTCAGGAATCAAATGCTTGTTAACATAGCCACAGAGGAACACTATTGAACAATATTATCCTTGCTCATATAGTGATGGTATTTTCTAAATGAGGGATTCAGGTGCTCATTAAAGACCCAAGTCTTTCAAATAGGATAGAAAGGTGTGAATGGGAATTATGCTAAACAATGAGACACACAAATACACATATTGACACAAACACACACCGACCTCACTTTGTTGCCCATTGCCCACAGCTATCAGCATTGAGCAGACCCAGCCTTACCAAGGGGCTAGAGATCCTGCCTTGCTTATTCTTCTCCATTTGGTAACACTTACTCTGTGTTCTACCCTCTCAAAGGACATGCTACTTTCTTCTCATTTCGGGGGTTTTGTGTGAGTCAGAGGAGCCATGGCAGTGTTATTATGATTTAAGACATGAAAAGAAAATGATGACAACAAACCCTGAGCTATGATAGGACACGCTTCTATCTCCATAGTCATTGGTAAAATTTACAGAATAGTTTGAAAATGGACTCTCTAACATCTTGTGCTCTGCTAGTTTTGATACCTTTCAAATGCAGGAGCCAAAATACTACCTTGTGCAGAAACACAGAAGATCCTCTTAGACTTTGGGGAGAGGTGTTGCAGTGTAACAGGGTACGCAGTGAACCAGGAACCAGAAGTCTGGCTCGTTCCAGGCTTTTAGCTTCTTGATCCTGAGTCAGTTCCCTGCATCTGAGTTTAATACTTTTGAAATTGTAACTTGGCTTGAAGGCTCACCCATTTGAGTACTGAGCTTCATAAATGCCAAGATTATTATTTCTATTCACGGACATATTTACATAAGCACATTGCTACATAATCGTTTACTTTGTAGTGGGTGTGTGTATAAATGGAGACATTCAACTACACCTCATAACTCAGTAAGCATACCATATTAAGATTAATCCATAAGCTTGATTTCTGTATTGTAAATTTGGGAATTAAAGTAATCCACCTTGGAAAGAGTTCTGTTTTCTTTCTTTTTCTTCTTCTTCTCCTTTTTTTTTTTTTAAACATAGCTTTCTAATTAAGAGCTGTTTATGGCTGTAATAAAAGCAGACAGAAGGGAGAATTTATGAAGCTGTGAAGTGTTAATAGGTTCAGGGTCTGGTTAAATGTAGTTCAAAAGAATCTAGAATTCAGGATTTCGGAGATGGCTTAGTGGATAATTGTGCTTATTGCTATCCTGAGGACTTGCTTTCATTCCCAGCACATATCAAGTGGCTCATAGCCACTTGTGACTCCAGTTTCAGGGGATCTGACACCTTTGTCTGGCCTCTGTGAGCACATGCACACATGTGGTGCACAAAAACCCAGGCAGGGGCATAGATATAAATAAATAAGTTATTTTAAAAAAATCTAAAATTACAGGATTACAGTACATGGACATGCTAGCTCAGTTTTTATTGACTGTCATTCACATTTTCCAAATCTCCAGAGACTTGGATGTTGAAAGGCAGAAAATTTTATCTACAAGAAATGCGTAGTCTGGCTCACAATTTTGGAAACACTGAAATGACCTGGGTGACTGACTTCTTTTTTGGAGATCTTCCACTCTGAAATGCCCCATACATGGGTTAACTTGCACAAATTTATTTGTCTTTGATAACATTTTTAATTTTTTGTTTGTTTGTAGTAGTCAGGTTTTAATAGTGATAGTTAATATTATAAATAATAAAAAACATCAACATAGTTAGCAAGGGAGGAAAATAAGGCCTTGCTGTATTATAAAATAAATTATAGAACATGTATTTATTGTCTATAAGACACCAATTCAAGTAATTAATGTGATGATTTGTTGTCTGAGTTCTACACTACCTGCAAATACACATTCAACTGTTCAGTGGTTTTTCTGGGGGTATCTGTGGCTAGGTATCAGAAACTGGGTGGCTTTAAACCACAGGAATTGATTCTCATAGTCCTGAAGGTTGGAGATGCTGGAAAAGTCATGGTCTCACTGAAGGCTCTAGGCAGGAATCCTTCCTTGCTTCTCTCTGGCTTTGGGTGGTTGCCAAAACTCCTTCAGGTTCTTTGGTTTCACACCAACTTCTGCTTATATCTGTTTCCAAATAAGGACACATACTGAGTTTTAGGTAGACATGCATTTGAAGGGCACGCTGTTCAACCCACTGTAACCACTTATTCATTTTCTAAAATTAATGTTTGGAGATTACTCTTTGGAATTCTGTGACATGATTTGATGAATTTTTGCAATGGAGTTGTCATTAGGCACTATAGCGCAGTCAGTTTGATTGAGGCTGGACAAAGAGCTGAAGATATTAAAAGGGCAGAAAGAGAAAGGACTTATTCTAGACTCAGTACAGAAACCAGGAAATCCCTACTGCTTGTCCAATGCCCGGTTCACTTTACTAGGCTGCCTTCTTATATAGTATGTGAGATTAGAAATGGGTGAATGACTCCCAGTAGAAGACACCAATGGTAGTAGGACCTCTGCTGCTTTCCTTATACTAAAAGATGTCCAGGACAATTTCAACAATCATGGGCAATATACAGTGTTACATCACCTTTTATGCAACCACACAGTTGCTGGCCTAGGTCCAGCCTGGTCTGAAAGATGAAGTGATATCTAAGGTCAGCAAATGAATTACTGAACGCCATTATGTTTAAAACCTGGATGAAAGTGTGCTGATACATTGGGTGAATTGTAAACATATTCTTCCAGTTGCTTAGATACTAAACTAGTATAAGAGTATTTTAGTGGATATTCACTGAGGGGAGGAAGAGAAAAATGTTTTGGTAGATCCCTCTGTCGGTATTATGTGAGGAATCCCCCTGTTAATTTGGGGTGGGAAATTCTGGTACCAGAATTCCTTCCCTTTGCCAATACAAAGAACTAGTATGTTAGCCAAGTTACACATTTCTTCATGTATTTTAGTGTTCAGGCTCCATGGATACTTCTGTCTGTTTTGTTGTTTGGTTGAATATCTGAGATTACTGTTAGGAACCAGAGACAATGAAAGCACAGTCCATATTCTCTGGGACAGGAAGTAGGAGTTCCTCTAGGGAGCCACATACAGCCAGCACTAAGTCACTGGACAAGAGTGGGAATGGTAAAAGAGGAGGTGGCTATGTTATCAGCAGGCTGTGTAGTGGGGAAGAAGGCAGAACTGAGTTAAGGAGAGGTTGGTTGCATGCAAAAGGCACAGGCAGAGGTGTTTAGGGTGAATGTGAAGAAGTTTTGGGTGGAGGAGAGAATTAATGTTCACAGAAAGTCCTATAAACTTTTCAAAGCAAGGTTTACAAAGCCACCACCTTTGTCTCTAAGAGAATGTACCTTTAGGGATAAATTTTTATGAATATTAAAGATTTCTTGGGAAAGATTTTGCCTGTTCCTATTCCCAATCCTTTCCATACGAGGTTCTGAATTGTTTTGATCAGAAGCGGAGCCCACTCTTTGCAACAGGCTACTTCTGTGAAGTACACAGTAAATCCTCAAGCAGGGAGTTCTACCCTCCTGGTCCACTGTAGTGTGGAAGTGTGAGAAATCCCACTTTTATGTTTTGAGACACAGCTTAAAAACTTTCTAGGTTGTGCTCTCATGACCTCTTAGTTCTCCTCCGATGGTGGAAATTCAAGATGGGAAGAGCATCTCTATCAGAGTGGAGATGGCACGGTACATTAAGGAAACCGTCTCAGATTTCCCAGTCTCAAGTGACTCACAGCTCATTCATGTGCCCCCTTGAGATCTTCACATTGTGCCCCGATATTGAGCGAGGAACAGCAATCTCCATATATGACTGCAGAACTTACTTCCTGGTTTCATATTTGATGAGTAACATTTGCTCCTGGCACAGTTACCCCTCTTCCAGACAAATGCCAGATGAGTATAAGGTCAACAGCATTATGTCACATCCCATTGAGTCAGAATCAGAAGCACACTCTCCAAAGATGATGTCTTAAAACATTATCATCTTCCTGGGGACATGGTATGAGCAGCTGGAGAAGGACCATACACTGGATTCTCTCATCTATGTTATTGAGCATGTCGAAAATGTTCTATTTCCAGCTTCTCCATTTACCTACTTTGTGCTTGTCTATGGGCTTGTTATGGCCTTCTCAGACAGGTGCACCCAGTCAGAGTCCACATGCTGCTGCTGTTGATGGGATCTACATTGAGGACCTACAGGGGTATCTATCTAAGGAGTTACTTTTTTGAGAATTTCTTGGTATTTTAAAATCTGAGTATTTTGGCAGCTATCCCTCAAATCAAATTTTTCAATCTCATTTAATAATGGTTATAAAAGTTTCAAATCCGTCTTGTA
This sequence comes from Phodopus roborovskii, assembly GCF_943737965.1. Lineage (NCBI taxonomy): Eukaryota > Metazoa > Chordata > Mammalia > Rodentia > Cricetidae > Phodopus > Phodopus roborovskii. The sequence goes on from NW_026126433.1 coordinate 32,920,044, forward strand.
CTCCCGATAAATGCTTTTTTATTTTTAATTAATTGCTCATTTTTAAGGAATCCTGGAGTAAAGAGAAGAGGGACTACTGTAACTCTGAACTTCTTACATTTTACTCACTCCTTAACAAGCTCTAAACAGCATTGATTCTCACTTTCCTGTTTCTAACTACAGGTAATTGTTATGTGTCATGGGGTAGTTTAAGTAGGAAGAAAAAGGTGATGGATTTTAACACGATTATCTCAGTGCATGGCACTATCAGAAGTTCTTAACTCTTTGTTTCCCCTTTTCTTAACTACACACAGAATGGCCTCATCTGTAGGGACTCCTTCTGCTCATAGTAGAATGTCTTTTGATTATCTGAGTCTTCATTCTCTCTAACCTAGATCCTCATGATAGTAAACCAGGAGGTAATTTCAGTCGCATTTTCTGGAACTCCATGAAATACATTGCTTGTTGATATTTTCATGGAGAAAGACTACTTTTATGAATGGCATATAAATTTGCCCAAACCAAGGAGCATATATGCTCTACCTTCATGTTTACAAATTTGAGTATAATGGCTGCCATATAGTAATACTTATTTTTAGTTTTAAAAAGTATTTTCACTTTAAACCAAATTGCTTTAGTTAACATACAAAGCAAAGTGTTTCACTAAAGCATTTTTATATATTTATATCATTACACTTTGTTCTTATTTGCCTCACTCACTGACTTCACCATCACTTGCTTCCCCTGCCCCTTGCTGGTCCTTTTCCTATTCTCAAATGGTCCCAACTTCTGTTCTCATGTCATATATACCTCTTTTATACTCTCCTTCTCCTCTCAAGCTCGCCCCCCTATCTATCTCTCTTTCTCTCCCTCTCTCTCTTTTACTGTGTAGTCCTCGTTATCCTAGAACTCACCTTATAGACCAGGCTGGCCTCGAACTCACCGAGATCCCGAGATCCACCTGCCTTTGCCTCCAGGTGCTGTGATTAAAGGCATGCGCTTCCACCACCTGATCTTTTTTTTTTTTTTTTTTTTTTTTTTTTTTTTTTTTTTGAGCTACACATAGAAGTAGATCCCATGTTACATGAGAAAACTTTCAGTATTTGTATTTGTCTCTTTGGATCTGGCTTATTTCATTTAACATAATAACAGATGAGTGGTTAAAGACAAAATAACATATCTATAGAATAGAATTCTATTCATGGATATAGAAAAACAAAATTGTGCTTTTTTCAAAATTGATATAACCTGGCATCATTATGTTGAGCAATACTTAATAACCTGCTGTTGTTTTTAGTCAAACTATCAAGTAATATGATAATCATATCATTCTTCGGCTATTGAATAGCTCTCTGGGAACAGCAAGCATTTTCTGAGTACAAGTTTTTTTCCCCCACAGGTCTTATTGAAAAATCTCCTCTCTGGATTTTGGCCTTCAGAAGTTGACAATTTAGTGATTTCAAACTGTGAACCTTGGATTCTTGTAGGAATGTATACCCCTGGCTTCACCCAGATTTTTTTTTCTTTCTTTGAGACAGAGTTTCACTATGTAGCCTTAACTTGCCTGGAACTTGCCATATAGACCAGAATGACCTTGAACTCACAGAGATCCACCTGCTCCTGACTCTCTGCTGATATTAAAGGCACGTGCCACCATGATTGGCAATCCAGACCTTTTTAGTTGGGGCTTTATGAATAAGTTGAACATCAGTGAGCTTGAGTCAAGGACTGTTGTAGTTTTATTTTATTCTTTATTTTTCTGATATATCAAACAATATTATAGAGAATACACCATAAAATGACATTGATCTTGTTTTCTGTGTATAAAAGAACAATAGATGATATTTGTTGACCCCTTAACTATTTCATGTCGTGATGTTCATTCATACATATTATCTCATTCAACTTAACACAAGCCTTATGAGACAATAAACCTTTTCTATTCCATCTTCACAAATAAGAAGCTGAAAATCAGCAAGCTAAAAGTAATTTTCAAAGGTCACATCAAACATTCCAAGTAGGGGAGATGAAACTTATAGCCACTGAAGATATTATCAGTCAAGATTGATTTTGTTTTACTATAGGGTTTACTTTTTTTTCTTACTCTATAATTTATTCTTTTCACTAGATATTCTGTAAGTACACAATTTAAAGCCATAATCTATAGTCCTGATGCTGAATTGACTTTAAGAGAAGTAAGTACATAAGAAAATAGAGTGTACACATACAATTGTAAGCCAAACGCCATTACAAACCAGTGCAATAATTGTGAGGAATGAAAAAACAGTAATGCAAAGAACTGAACATCTAAATATAGTGAGCTGAAAATGGAAACAAAGTCTCAGTTAATTTAGAAGAAAGGCAGACCTAAATACATATTTTCTTTTTTCTTTCTTCTTTTTTTGTGATGTACTCATGGTTTAATATGTAGCAAATATTTACAAAATACATTGTGTTGGTTTTGGATATTGTTATGATAAACATAGTCCTTGCCTTCCAGACTGATTTCTTTCTTTTTTTAAAATTTATTTTATATAACAAAGTCTATTTAAATGAAAACAAACATTTATAGACAATATTTGGGAATTTGGGCATTGTTCTTTCCAAACTACTTCCTGCTGGTAAGGGGTGCTGTCATGGGGGATTTGAAGAAGATTCAGAAATCCTGGCTGTAGTCTGTAAGGCTGTTTTGTCCAGCTGTTTTGAATGTAGGATCACCTTGTACTCTGTTTCAGACTGTCTGGCTTGATCAAACCACATTAGTCTGGAAGGAATCCACATCTTTTCAAAACAAAAATAGAAATCCTTTTCCCCAGTAACTTGTTCTTCAACTTAAATTTTGGAGTCAAAGCATTTTTTTTTAAAATTTAATTTATTTTACATGTCGATCCCAGTTCCCTCTCCCTCCTTCCCTCCCTCCCTCCCTCTACCCCTCCCTCCCTCCTTCCCTCCCTTTTACCCTCTCTGCCCTCTCACATGCACTGTAACCACCCTCCCCTCCCATCCCCCACCCCAATTCCATATGTAGGGGAATGCCATCCAGTTGGGGTCATGTAGATCTGACAGGTCCTGTGAAGTAGGGACTAGGGCTTCTCTCCTGTCTCTAGATTAAGGCAGTTATCCCTCCATGGGGGATATGTTTGCAAAGTCCTTTTGTGCTCCAGGGATACATCCTGGTTCCACTGTCTGAGGTCCCTTAGACTGCTCAGTCCTTCTGGCTGAGACCCATATTCAGGGGGGCCTGAGTCAGTCCCATGCTGGCTTCCCAGCTATCAGTCTAGTGGCCCTTAGCTCCTCCTTGTTCAGGTAAGCTGTCTGTATGTGTTTCTGCCGCATGGTCTTGTCCTCTCCCTCTGTATCTGGATTCTAGTTCGACTCAGTGTTTATGTATGGGTGTTTGATCCTGTTTCCAACAGGCATTAGTTGAGGGCTCCATGGAGAAGTTAGTTGTTGATCTCACTCTCCGGGAAGGGCATTTATGATAGCCTTTCCACGGAAGCTGAGATTGTTAGTTGTCAGCAGTCTTGTAGTTCTCTAGATCTTTCTTTGTGTTCAATTTTATCTTCAAACCAATATTGGCTCCCTCTTTTCTGTTCTCTCTCTTTGTCTCTCTCTCTTTCCTGTCGTTTACTTTTGATAATATGCTTTCTATATTCTATAGTTTGGCTAAAGTATAATGACATATATCCTCGCCCCCATTATGACTTCAGTATCCCCAAACACCTCCCGTGTTGCCCCTACTCAGCATTTCATAGCCCCCTAGTTCCTGACCTAATGCATCCCCAGATCTTTTAGTCTGCATAGATTTGCTTCAAATGTTTTACAACTAGAATCACACAAAGTGTAGCCTTCTTTGACGGTTCGTTTACACAGATTATAAAGCATAGTTTTCTCCACAGCTTTTCATGGTCAGATGACTCACTTCCTGTTAGACCTGAAAATAATGGTCACTTTGTAGCTGCTCCATAGTTTTATCTTCTTCAGAACTTTTGGTTGCATCCAAGTATTGGTGGTTATGACTACAACTTTTGTTAAGTTTTTATATGAACAAAGTGTCTTAAAGTTTTTGGTATGGGGATACGTCTGTCAAGCATCAAGGATTTCATTTGGTTGTGATTCCGATGGGCAGAATTGGATAGGCAGACAATCTGGAAATAGAGATGAGAATAAGCAGGCATTCCTGAGCATTTGTGTCAGGCAAACTAATCAGTGGTTAATGTTATTTTCCTTAAACTACACTGTTAGCTCTTGGGGCATTCCACTTACAGTGTGAAACCTTATACACATCTGTTTGAAAGCTGAGAAATTGTTTATATCTTTTCCAAATTCATGAAGCTGGGAAAGCCACAGTTTGAGTCAAATCTGAGGCCAACCAATCTGCTCTTTGTCTTGTCCTATCTGGTTCTTCATTTAAGGGGAAGGTGATTAAAGAAAAGACTGATTTAATCATAAGATGCAAAAAGGTATGTGTGAAGCTTGAGAATGAGGTTGCAGCCAGGCCAAACGTGACATTGGCTTTGGGACTGTGGGAATATCTCTGAACAGGGTAGGATATCTTTGGGCAGTGTGGGAGTGTCTCTGGATATTGTAGAAGTATCTCTCTCTGAGAAGTGTGGGAATGTTTCTGGGCAGGGTAGGGGTGACTGTCTCTGGGCAGTTGAGCAGGTGTGCAGAATGAGAGCAGAAGGCTCTGGCAACAGGAAGAATAACCTTTTCCTACTTCATAAAATTACCTGAATTCACTAAATTGTTGTTTCTAAGAGACTTCTGAGGATATGCAAATTTCCACTCTAGGTGACCTTTGGGAGAAGGAACAGGATGTTGGGGGTTGCAATAGATCAAACCAGTGGAGGAAGTCATGTGTGGCTTTCCTGGCTGCCTCTTACTATCTCAGTCCCAGAAGATGCCCCTTTGGTCATTGCTACCCCTTCAACAACAAGGCAACAAAACGATAGAAATCTACACACCACATACATGCACATGCACACACACACAGAGGAACCCTTTAGAGTCTTTTGCAAAGTCAATCAAAATAATTAAACCACACACCTGGCGAGTTCAAAGTTGACAAGATAATGTCACAAACCAAAACGTTTTTTGAAGGGTTAGAAGTGTGCCCGGTGGTAGGGGAAACACTTTCCTAGAATGTGAAGGGCTGTGGGTTCAATCCCCCCCACACCAAAAAAAAAAAAAAAAAAAAAAAAAAAAAAAGGAAGAAATATACTCACAAGGGCCTTCAGATCAGAGAGCTTCAAGTCAATTTGTGAACTGGTGAACTGGGAAACTTCCTGTTCTTTTCATTTGCAGATAACTCATTAACTTGGAGTTTCCACTTTTGTTTTGGTTTTGTATTTTGAGACACACAGTCTTACCATGTAGTTCTGGTAGACCAGGATAAGCTCCATCTACCTCTGCCTTCTGTGCTCACATTAAAGTTGTGTGTCATCACACTGAACTAATTTTATTTGTTTGCTTAATTGTTATTTTTGTTTGGAAGAATATATATACACATACATACACACATACATGTGAAAGCTGGTGCTGAAATGGATGCCCATTGTGGTGAAGTGATTTTTAAGGATGACAATCTGATGCCTAGGGAGCTTGTGATACTTTATCTAAGACCACCTACTACTTGCTTGTCTGGTATCAAAACTCAGGAGCTGCATGTTGTGCTAAGTCCTATGCCACTACATAGACCACTTCTGACAATGGGTACTGGTAACATCTAGCCCCAGAGCACATTAATTGTCTAGGGAATTATGGTAGTGAGGGTAATGGGTCTTTTGGAGGTCTTCTTCTAGAACACTTCTTAAAGCACAAAGAAGCATCAGACAAGAGATCGGGAGACAAGACTCACATTCCCATCTGAGTCAACACTTTCTCCACATGCTCACCACATTGCATCACTGCTGTTCTTTAGCCCAGGGACTGGCAGGGAAAGCCCTCCCTGTTCCCTGTGTAGCCCATTGATCTTAACTCACGGAGGCCCATGATCACATTTAAAAGAGAAGTAGGGGATTCCTCATTTGTGTGAGGGAGTCCCCAGTAGAATCCTCTTGACTGAGGCTATTAGTCTGCCAGGAGAGTGGGAAGTAGGGATTCCACTGCTCAGGGCACAAAAACAAATTTCTCTCATGCCTCTGATAGGACATTCTGCCAAAAATAACCTTGTGGCTGTTGTTCTTGGCAGAAGCTGTGGGCATTTTTTCTTTCTGTTTTCTTTGTTAGTAGGGACTACACCATGTAGTAGAAAGGGCCCCTACTATTTATGATCTCGGGCTTCTAATCATTTTTTTCCCAGAGACAACCTTTGTACCTGACTTATTGGTGCATTCTTTGTGATTTACTCAGTGTGTACAGGAATGTTTCTGGTTTTTCAAGGACATGAATATTCTTTACATATGATTCCGCCCTTGTTATTTTCACTTCATAGATCTTTGACTTTGTTCCATTTTGACTTTCTTTGTGTTAGTTATTGTGTGTGTGTGTGTGTGTGTGTGTGTGTGTGTGTGTGTGTGTGTGGACAATTTTGTAGAATCAGTTCTTTCCTTCCTCCTTTACATAGTTTCAGGGGATCAAACTCAGGTTGTCATGTTGGGACCAGTGCATTTACCCACTGAGCCATCCCACCAGCCAATTAGCTATTCTAAAGCCTTGGATCTTTCTATTCTCTTCAACAGCTTGAAAATTGAACATGAGTCAAGTTAGCACATAAAAGCAAGAAATAAAACAGTAAAGAGAAGAAGCTTGAAGATAAAAACACTGTGCTTTGAAGGGTTGTGTAGAGCAGGTTGTTTAGCCTGTTGAAAACAGGACATGTTTACTCCCGTGGAAGAGAGTGCACACAAAAAGCTCCCAGAACTTTCTCCTGATATGTTCTGGGAGTCTGTACCCTGAGCAACTTTCTAATAAAGAGTGCTACTATTTAAGTGGAGAATTGGGGCCCTGTGAATCAACCTAGTACAGAGATTGGCAGATTTCAGATGCTTTCATGATAGAGCAGAAGTACCTTTCCCTATCAGAAGGGCTGTTATAGCAATAGAAAAGCAAGGCTGTGTAGCAAGTCTGGGTCAAATTCTCAAAGAAAATGCAGCTGTCTTTTGTCAAGGGTTTTTCCTGTGGCCGGCTGTATCCATTTCACTTTTCTTTTTGTAAATATCTATCCTTTCCTCCTTTTTTAGGTGAAACATCCTCCAATCCAAAGTCTCCAAGCACAAGTTACCAGTAAGTATTCCAAAAATCATCTTTATGTCGTTATTTTGTATATTGGTGTGGCACATGCATGGCTGTGTTTATGAGTGCATGTGCGTGTGTATGTGATGTGCATGGGGAGGTGGAGGTTGGCACTGGTTGTCTTCCTTGTTTGCACTTCAGCTTCTATTTTGAGACAACTTCTGTCACTGAACCTGGAACTTACTGATTCAGCCAAACAGCAGGCCGGCCAGCAAGCTTCAGGGATCTACCTGCCTCTGATCCCTCCGAGCTGTGATTGTAGTCGGCACTGTGTCACCATGCCTGGAATTTTTCTTTTCTTTATTGTGTGTGTGTGTGTGTTTGTGTCAGAGAGAGAGAGAGAGAGAGAGAGAGAGAGAGAGAGAGAGAGAGAGAGAGAGAGAGAGAGGAACTTAACTCAGGTCTTCATGTTACTGACTGAGTCATCTGCAAAGCCTTGTACCATGCTTTTAGTAGGGTCTTTTCTGTGGTATCTTAATTTTCCCAGAACACAGGCTCTGTCATTTCCCTAGGCAAGTATCACATCCCCAAATTGTTGGGGTCTGAGTATTATTTTTTTTTTCAGGAACAAAAAGGGATTAGTAACCAAAGCAGTTCCTGTATCTACACTTAATATGCCTTTCTTAATCCTCCCAGAAATGATTTAGAGTAGGGATTTCATTTTGTTTTCACCTAAAGATTCTAAGGCTGTTTGGCTGTAAGATACCTGCCAGTTATATGCTGTAACATGATAATACCTGAATGAGAGATGGGGGAGGTCCTGTAAGAAGAAAAACTGGTACTTTGATCAAGTGAGTATCACTTGGGTCCTTGATCACTGCCAACCACCGGAAGTTTCTAATTGAGTTTTTGAGTATTTATTAAGTTATCTGAGTTGAACAGGAAGTATATTTTGCTTTAATAAATCATTCTTATTTTCTATTCAAAGTTTAGCTCCTGGGTCTGGTGTAAAGTAAGAATTATTGAATGGGGCAGCACTGGGGACCTGTTATTTCCTATCACCAAGGAGCATGGGCCAGAGTAGGTGTATAATGCTCAGCCCATTAAGATGGTATTCAGGCTGATGCAGAACTGCAAGAAACTTAGGCTTTGGGGCTTGCTTCTGGAAGGCCTAGTACAAAGCTACCAAAGCTGTTGCCTGTCCTGTTTTCCCTCATTTACCTCCTCCTATTCCTCTTTCCCCTCTTCCTCTTTTTCTTCTTCCTCCTCTTCTTTCTCTGTGTCAGTGACTCTTACCAAGCTATCCTCCAGGAGGTATAGGAGGTAGAAAGAAGAAGCAAAAACTATGACTGTGTTCCTGGACTCTTTCTCCCTGCTTCATGGGACTGAGCCCATTTCGAGCCCATAGCACTCTGTGCTTGGCTGCATCACTAAGCTTATTTGACCACTGGCAAAGACCACCAGTGTTGCTTGCTGTTGGTGAGTCTGCTTCCTGGGGGCCATGAGAGAAATTTGTATTTCATGGTCCAGTGGGAAGGTGCAGGAAATGGTTAAGTGTAGTTGCCTTGAGTCAGGCTAATAAGGGCTGACAGGACCAAAGCAATGAAGGCCCTATTGCTCCACCACTTCTAACCTTTGCTGTAGTCTATCCACTGGGCTGCAAAGTAAAGGGACCTATCTCGGAATAATAAGGATTGGGAAAAACAAATAGGCTGAATAGATGTTTATTTAGAGAGAAATAACTTACAACAGAGGCAGTTGATTGCCAGCAGGTTCCCTTTCCAAGGATGCCTCCCGGTGCTCTCTGTCTCTGTCCAGCAAGCAAGAGAGTGCTCTGGGGTCCCTACCCCAGACCTAGTTCCCCCAGGTCACAAGTGCACCTGTCCCCACCCCCAATGGACATGGTCAGTGCCCCTTTTAGTCTAAATAAAAGATTTAGGCTTGATACAAAACCTATATACAAAAACAGTGAATAACAAGTGTACTCTCAGAAAAGGAAAATCAAGAACATACAAACTTAAGACCTACATGTGAAGGCATAACAGAGTTTACAATAGAGTTGTCTTTCCTGCCACATGTCTGAGGTGACAATGGCTGTAACCTCTCCATTCTGTCCAAGGGTATAGCAGGTTCCACACATTGGTATGCTACAGTGCTCTCTTGCTTTCTTTCCAAAGTCTCCTCTAGTAGTTTTTCTGGAAGATTCTTGTCTCATATTTTGCTTAAGCATAATATTGTTTATTGTTTTCAATTCTTTTTAGGATGTGAGAATGGGAGACTATTCTTCAGCCTACCCAGAAATGAGTATCAAACCATGAGAGTGAAGAACAACTCAATCGCCATCACCTGTGATGGGCTTTATCTCATCTACATGAAGGGCTCCTTTTTCCAGGAGGTCAAGATCAACCTTCATTTCCGGAAGGGTAGAAGTCCCATCTCTATGCCCATGCTGAACAATGGTCAAAGGGTTGATTTCCCTATGGTAGCCTCTTTGGCCTTCAAAGATATAATTTACTTGACTATAAATGCTCCTGATACTCCCTGTGAACACCTTCAGATAAATGATGGGGAATTGATTGTTGTCAATATAACTCCTGGTAGATTCTGTGCCCACTGAAGATCTATAGCACTGTGAACCAGGTGCCACTGTGAATTCCACTCCAAGGGTGAACAGGACACAGATTCTTTCTTGGGAGAGATGAGTCTGTCCAGCTCAACTCTAGGAGATGTGACCAAATGCAGATCCTATCCCACTTCCTCACTCAGGGATATTTAAAACGTGCCAATTGACCTCCCAAATCCCATGATTGCCTTGAGTCTGCTAAGAGACCTTCCGGGAATGAGAAAATAAATGTCTCTTCAAGACAAATTGTGTCTGTTGGTCAGAAGATTATTGTAATAAACTTCTGTCACTGAAAACAGCACTTGGTTACTATTTTCTACACTTTCGGCATTGTCCAAAGAAAGTAAGGAATGGGGCTATGAATCTGGAAAGGGTGGTGTCCATCAACCAGTAGGAACAGAAATGCCTTCTCCAAGGTTAAAGTGATCCATGTTTACATTGCCCTCTCTCATTTCATGGGAGATCAGAAGAAAGATCACCCTATGGAAACTAGGACTTGAAGACACCATTTAAGTGACACAGTACACTATGGGTTTACTTCTGTTGTTGCTCTTCTTTCCTGGCCTCCAAACACACATAATAGAAAACTCCTTTCAAAAAGCTATCCTAGGGCTATGGCACCCCCCACTCCCCCTCAAAAAAAAAAAAACTTATCAGTGGTGTAAAGAAAACCAATAGAGCTTTGTTTCTTATACAGGATGTGAGAGATAGTTTCCCCTGAAGGTTATTTTTATTATATGCGATAATAGTGAACTGGTTATCTCAGGATAAGGATTTCCACAGTCTGAGGACGGTGTGTATGTCTTTCTTTCCAAATTTTATGTGATATTTTTCGGTAATTTTTTACATTGCAATATATTCTGGTCATTTTCAATAGAAGATATAATGCATCACAAAATCTTTCTAGATGATTCTGTTTCCTTGTAATGGTTATCTCTTAAACTTCCAGAAAGTTTGAAGTCTATTAATCCTGGTACTAAGTGAGCTCAGTTATATTTGGATTATTTTGTCTGACAATTTCATATTTTTCTTAAGCATCTATTTATAACTATATTCCCAGTCTGTTGCAATCTGCTATGCTACCTAAAAGAATCTGAGAATGAGATAACCACAGGGGTTACTACTGGAAAGCCTACCGTGGACCTCATGTCCACAGGCTGAATGTGTTACATGAATTACGTTGGGTGAAATATTCTGTGATTTTTGTCTTAGTGACTCAGGAGATTTGTGTGTGTGTGTGTGTGTGTGTGTGTGTGTGTGTGTGTGTGTGTGTGTGTGTGTATTCAGTTTTGGTTATTGATTATGTTCCCTAAACTTGTTATTACCTAATACGTGATAGCTGAAAAAGCAATTGTTTATAACTACAGGTTAATATTTAAGAAAATGCATGTTTTGTTTTTCTACATTTGTGATTTAAGTCTGTATTTTTTATTTTTATGGATGTGCAATGCACAGGCCTAGCCTAAGCATCACTGTTCTATTGTTCTATTGCCATGGTTTCTGCTCTGGACCCTCACTCCCCTGGAGCACATCTGACGTGCTCTGTGTGTGATGGCCTCTGTTAGCCACTTTGGGATACTGCTGCCCTGTGCCAACCTTAACCTCATACTTGCCTCCATATGTGGTCTGGGTCTGAGTTCCCTTATTAATTCCTTCAAAGGAATAATTAATCCTGTTCTCTATAAAAGAGGAGATTCACAGGATGAGAACTGGATGAGAAATTTAGGAGTCATGAAATCTAAATTTGACTCAATCACTAAGCAAGTGACCATGGACAAGTGATATTCTATTTCTGCATTCTGCTTCTGCCCAATAACATGAAAAAAACATGAAATGTCTAACAGTTTAGAATATTATGTTCATAACATTAGCCAAAGATACCACATTTTAGATGTCTCTGTGCTGAGTAACTTTCTCTTTTGATTATTGGAAGCTCCTTTTTTTAAAAAAAAAAATTTTGTTTTGCTTTTTGTTCTTTTGTCTGCCCTTTACAAACTACATATCCCCGCCACTTAGGCTTCTTGGTAATTCCTTCCAGAGCAGTTACCCACTGTTAGCTAATAACTTTCAGTTTACAGGATGATATAGGGAGATCCGTTTTTGTTTGTTTGTTGTATTTTCATAAAGGTAAAAATATCCCTTTATTTTAAGATATGGCTTAACTACACACATGTATTAAGCCAGTTTTGGAGTGTCAATCATAATATGTTCTTAAGTTTATCAGGTGGTTTCCTGGTTTTAAGCCATAATTTTGTATTCAGTGCATTCCTGGGTCTCAAAGAGTATAAGTATTAATGTTAACAATATGTAAAATAATACTTTTGCCATTTACATGGATAGAATAAAAGATCTTAGAATCCACTAGTGGTTAGTCTGTTGTTTTTCTTTGTGTTTCTTTTCAATGTATCCTGGTTAGCTAATTCCTCATAAACATGGAGGATGGAACAAATTTCCTTACTCCCACTCTGGCTCTGTCCAGGGAATGGCTGAGCTGGAAGTCAGTGCCTCTGCTCACAGCTCAAGGGGTCTGACTGTGTAGAGTCCTTTTGAGGACATACAGACCTTTCACATGGGCTTTTCATCTCATTTCTAACCCTGGATGATCTGAGAATTAGGCCCCCTCTGCCTGGTAGTAATTACTTGCTGTCTCAAAAGGAGGTTACGAGTACGGGTGGCTTTTGTGACATAGTATGGCCACAGGAGTCTTGGTGGCACCTTGATGATATTTACGACTCTCTAGACCCTAAGGGCTCTTTAGTATCAGCTTCTTTGGCCTCCCTTCCCCTCCCCTCCACTCCCCTTCTCTTGTCTTCTTTTCTCTTTTCTTCTCTCCCTCTTTTCCCTTCTAATTTTCCCTTCCTCCATTCCCCTCCCCTTTCTTCCCCTTTCTTACTCTCCCCCTGCTTTCTCTTTATTTCCACTTCCATTTCCTTCTCTCTCTCCTCTTCCCTCTTCTTCCCTTCTCTTCCCTCTCCTTCATCTCCTTCCTCATCTTGCTTTTCTATCCTCCTCCTTTCTTGATGTTTACACTTTTTCTCTGTCCACTGCTCTGGCACCGATATTGTGTAGGGCTGTACAGCCTCCTTTTCTCTTTGTGACAAAAGTCACCATCAAGAACTTAACAAGCCATGATCTGGCCTATGTATGGGTTATCTTTCTTTGTTAGGTTGAATTTAGTTTCCAATATTTAAACACAGAGAAATTTCTCAATGCTTTGAACAAGAAAACAACAGAATTGTCTTGATTTCTGGCATGCTAATAATCATCTCCAGCAAGGGAATAATCTCTCCAACTTCTACCATCTACACTTTGTTCAAAGATGCTCACACCAACTCACTAGCTGCTTAGATTTGAAGCATTTGCATGGCTATGACTACTCTGTGTACTTCTCAGTACCACTGCTTACATACTAAGAACAGTTAAAGTAATTTTTTAAAACCAGATACCTTCCATTCTAAAGTCACATACATTGTTATTATTTGCATTATCAGTAAAACAAAAACAAACAAACTCTCACATATTGAGTACTCAACTTATTCTAGGCTTTCTATTAGTCATCTTCTGAAATGTGTTTACTTCTGTTCCCCCCAATAACTCAGGTGGGCATTACTATGATTCCTGTTTTAAATACAAGAACTTGAGAACCTCAGGTAAACTTGCCCAAAGTCCCACAAATTCAAGAGCGAAGATTGCTGACACCAAAGAGCATGTTCTGAACCAGTGTAACTCTGGCCTTCATAAGCATCTCTTTGTGGATGACATGGGCACTTCTACACAGTTCATCCTTCCCATCCATGGTGTTGACTGAAGGCGTCAGAATCATTCCTGACTCTTACCATCTCCCCTCCTTCACACTTTCAAAAAATTGTACAGTTAAGAAGTCATTTTCCTAACCATGCACAGATATATAAGCCCATAAGATTGAGATATAATCATGAGATTACATATATGCATCACATGAAATTACACATTACAGTGTAAACATTGGGGAGATACCATAGCTGTCTTTGCACTTGTGAATTTACAGACAGAAGCAGTCAGTTTCCAGAGTCTGAGGTCCCATAAGCCTTGCCTGAATGGGGTTCTTTTTTTTATTAGAGAATTATTTATCTGGTAGGTTGACATCTGAATTACCAACTGCCATCTGCTATATTTTTTATCGTGGTCCACAATAGCTCATGACAGCCATACCCACTCCAACAAAACCACACCTCCTAATAGTTCCATGTCCTGTGAGATTATGGGGGCCAATTACATTCAAATTACTACAGTTCAAAAAAGTTGATCATACCCTATAATGTGATGCTGAAAGTTTTCCAGTAAAGAGAAGTTACTGCAACTGGGGGAAAATTTAAGTTCTTGCCATATTATGTTTTTAATTTTGATTTAAAATTTATATGAATATTTTATTTTATGTTCATTGAAAAGCACTGAACTATTTTTACTAGATGAGAAAAAAGAAACGGCATAACAGCCAAGTTTATAATATTTATTTGGTAAAAGATATTCAGATCTTATTAAATTCAGACTTTATGTTTAATACAGACCAGACTGTGTGGTTTTCAGTAGATGATTTTGTGAATGCTACATAATCCCATGGGATTTAAAACACTCCCATACACAAATTACTTAATTCAATATATCCTGTTTTAAAAAAAAACAAAAAGCAAAACAAAACAAAACTCAGTTTGAGGAAACACTTTGAAATTTTTTATTCCTGTGGTGTTCCCATTACATACTAAGTATGCAGTTGGAATTTTTCTCAACAAAATTCCTAATAACCCAACATGGTAGTTATTAAAGCCAGTCATTTATCCTATGGTGGCAAAACATGGAAGGGTGCCATGAAATGTAAGGGCAACCTAGAACAAAGATACATGGAAGCTTACTAATGCTTAAGCTCCTACAAGACTTCAAGAAGCTGGTCCGATGGTCCACCCAGACTTTAGGAGATGGGGTATGGGGTCTTTTAGTTTTGACTGATGAGTCATGGTGGTAGCTGTGGACATGAAATAGAGATAAAGAGTTGCCCAAGGAAGAAAAATCTGAAAATTCAGAATACTGAAATATTATTATGAGGTGACAAATAAAAACCATGCACACAAATATACAACTTGAAAGAAGATGGGTAAGATTCATGTTTCTTATCTATTATTTAGGAGACTCCTGCATCATTGAGTAGAAGCATCAGTTTACTATTGTGATTTGAAAGTTAAATATAACTAAAGATCTGTGTATTGATACAGAGGTTACAAATGCAGAAATGTGGTGGTTTTGTACTAGTACAAGTTAGTTAAAATGGAAATACTACTCCTAGAATTATTTCTGATAGTTATAGGGATAATTCCATAGGCTGAGTTTTTTGTTGTGACCACTGACTCCCAAATAACCACATAGAGACTTAATATTAATTATCAATGCTCAGCTGGTAGCTTAGGCTTATTACTAACTAGCTTTTAAATCTTAAACTAATCCATAGTTTGTCTATGGTCTATTTTCTGCCATGTGGTGATATCTTTTCTCAGTGCAGAATGCTCATCTCCTGCTTCCTCTGCATCTGTTTGGCAACCTCAAAGTTTCCACCCTTCTTCCCAGCTTCCTGCTAGCCTGGTTCTACTGCTTAATCTCTTCCTGCCTAGATATTGGTCAGTCATCTCTTTTATTAAACCAATCAGGAGGCACCTTGGCAAAGACATGTCTTCACAGTGTACTCTGAAAAATTCTGCATGAGATTGGAAGTATAAAGTAAAGGGCAGCCATGCTGTCAGTGTAAAGGTCAGTGCCAAATAAGCCTGTTGCTGCTGACTCATCCTGTGTTGAAGCAATATTGGAACCCAGCTAACTCATCTGGACTCACCTAGCTCACCTGAACCCATCCGGTTTACACAGCTTCCCTATCTAAATTCTTAGCTTTTCCAAGTCCAGGTGTGTGCATCTTTCCAGGAAAGGGATCTAATTCCTTCTGCAAGTCTGAAGTGTCTTTAAAGTTGGAAGTTCAATATGGGTTCTGGCTTGTCTACATGGGATCCAGAGTTCAAGGAAAAGCGAGAGTGCTGAAACTAAGCAGAGAAGATTTGATATATATGAATATGAACCTTCTCAGACTGAAACCAGTATTATAAATGAAAAATTTTAGAAACTATAATAAAAATTTGAAACCACACATTGAATGGACATACTGCATACTGATCCAGAATGGTCAATATACAAAGACATACTAATAAAATTCTTATATAGGGCCTTCATTTCTTCTTTCCCAAAATAATGAAATATCTGGAGGGTGAGTATTCTCATTAATAATAATTCATCATTAAATAGTAAAATTTCCTTGTAGAAACCCAGATCTTGCCTGGGGGATTATTTTGTTCTTACTAGTAGCATGGGATAGCTCCCTGGTGTGGGGGGGCATATTTTGCCATTTTCCAAAGCTGGTTAGCTCTTTAGCATATATTTGTAAGATCAGTTATCTACCCACAAGGAGAGTAATGACATCATTATTAATTACCTGCTACAGTCTCTTTATACATAGGGTACAGTATCTTATGTAAGATAGTGTAAGAAGGCTGGCTGTAGCATGCATTCTGAGTTGCACATAAGCCATAAACTTGCAACTGGAAGATATTTGTGAGAGGAGACTTAAGCCAGTGATTCTCAGACTAGACTAAAAGCAGAATTTCCTATTACCTTGGCAGACTTCCATACTAGTCTAGTATCAATTGAAAACATAACTCATGTAACATTCAACAGGAATTTTTCTGGAACAGAAAGGAAATCTCCAGGAGCCTGGAGAAAAAAGAAATACTATTTCAAGCTAAGTCTAGACATGCAGACAATTGTGTCTAGATTCACATTTTACGAGAAGTTATGGTCTGAATGGACTGTTGTCACCATAGACTTAAGTCAGGAACCTCTCCCAAGTTTTAATAAGCCATGCTCTTCAGGAGAGTCCTGCCAGAAATTGAGTGAGTAAGTACAACGTACATCATAACTACGTCAATAACATCCTATCTTCTCAGCAGGCTGTGTGAGCATGGGACAAGAGACAAGGGATAAAGGACTATGACGGAGGGAAAATAAGGAATAAAGCAGGTGTAAAAAAGAAAAGAAATGAACAAAAAGTTGATGCAAGTGGCTTTAATGAACACAAATTCACATATGAACTTTTTAAAATTAAAGGTGTGGGTTGTAAATGGCTCCCCCAAAACCCATGAGTTAAATGCTGATTTCCCCACAGTGGTATTATTGGTAGAACTTTAAGGAGATAATGGGGCCTCATGGGAGAGTTTGAAGTCATGAGGTGTGTCAAACTGAAGGGTATCATTGGGTTTCTATTATTGTGATAAACACCATGACAGAAAATCAAGTTGAGGAGGAAAGAGTTTATTTGGTTTACACTTCCATATCATTGTTTTTCATCTAAGAAAGTCAAGACAGAAGCTCAAATAGGGCAGGGACCTGGAGGCAGGGGCTGATGCAGAGGCCATTGAGGTTGCTACTTACTGGCTTGCTCCTTATTACTTGCTAAGCCTGCTTTCTTATAGAATCCAGGGATGGCCTCATGCACAATGGGATGGGCCTTCCCCATCAATCACTAATAAAGAAAATGCCGTGTAGACTGATCTGCAGTCTGACCTTATGGAGGCATCTTTATTGTGGTTCCTTCCTGGCAAGTGACTCTAGCCTGTGTCAAAGTGACATAAAAGTCTCCAACATAGATGGAATGACAGGATCTTAGCCCTCATTTTTTTTTTCACTTTTCTGCTGTAAATTGCAGTGTTTTTGCTATCATGAATTCTTGCTGTGCTATACTGCCTTGCCACCAGCTCCAAAGTAATGTAGCCAACTGAACAAGTGCTAAGACCTCTGAAACAGTGAACCAAAGCACATTTTCTTTTAAATGAAATTGAATCAGCCATTTGTTATAATGACAGAAAGATGACTAGCCCAAAATTTCAAGTTAACTTATTCAAGCAGATATTTGTTTAATTTCTTTTAAGATGTACCTATTCCTTCTCAGTGATCTGGAGTATCTGAGAGATGAGAAAGGTGGCAGAGGGTCAGATCCAAACACATGAAGCTCAAAGGCCTTCAATTAATTCCAGTCTAAAGAAGACATATTGTAATCAAGTGTAAAAAAACAAAGACATAAAAAAATCTTTTTAAAAAAGTGATAAAATGAAAAACTCTAAGAGGTATACCATACCTCTCATTTTAAAACCATAGGAAATAAAGTGTCAGGGATCAAAATGCATACCAGAGAAATCACTTCACCATAAATGAAGTCATCAAAGAAAGATAAGAGAAATAAAAGGTCTGCTATATCCAGAATGCAGTTAACCAAATGGAAATAGTTTGTCCTTGACTGACATTAACAACATAGGAAGTGTATGGGTTCAATTCTCAAACCAACAGAGAAAGGCTAAGTAGATAATAAACCATGCCAAACCAATTCACCATGACAAAGCTTTGTGTAACATCTCTCAGAGATTGATGTTGGCTTTTAGGACATACATATACTATAAATGTATGTAAAATATATGCTGGGCATTGTGGCCCATGATTTTTAATCCCAGGATTCACTTGGGAGGCAGAGGTAGGTGGATATCTGTGTGGTCAAGGCCAGTCTGTTCTGATTAGTGAGTTCCAGGTCATCCAGGGCTATATAGTAAGACCCTGTCTCAATACACATAAAGACACACAAGGACACACACACACACACACACACACACACACACACACACACACACACCTTATAGTGTTAACCAAAAGATAGGAGTAGATATAATTAAATAGAAAAAGTAGACATCAAGTAAAAAACTGAAAAAAAAAAACCAAAGTAGGTCATTATACAAGGAAGTTGTAGTTATATTTAGTACTTTTGTATTTTAAGTTTATATAAAGAATGTGAGTGATTTTTACATGATATCATGGTACTGAGCATTCCCAATTTAATTAATTCCATTGCGATTTAAATATTTCAGATATTAACATATAAAGAGACAAGAGCTATACTCAAGATAGGAGCATCTAATAAGTAACATAAGTGGAAAAGATTTTCACTAATCCTATGTCCGACAAAGGGCTGATCTCCAAAATATACGAAGAACTCAAGAAACTAGTCAACAAAACACCAAATAACCCTATTAAAAAATGGGGTACAGAACTGAAGAAAGAATTCTCAATGGAGGAAATCAAAAAGGCTGAAAGACACTTAAGAAAATGCTCCACATCCTTAGCTATCAGGGAAATGCAAATCAAAACAACTTTGAGATACCATCTTACCCCTGCCAGAATGGCTAAAATTAGAAACACCAGTGATGACTTATGTTGGAGAGGATGTGGAGAAAGTGGAACACTCCTCCACTGCTGGTGGGAGTGCAAACTCATACAGCCACTTTGGAGATCAGTATGGCGGTTCCTCAGGAAAATGGGAATTAGTTTACCACAGGACCCGGCAATCCCCCTCTTAGGCATATACCCAAAGGATTCACATCAATGCAACAAAGACATCTGTTCAACTATGTTCATAGCAGCACTATTTGTAATAGCAAGAACCTGGAAGCAACCTAGATGCCCTTCAATTGAAGAATGGTTAATGAAGATGTGGCACATCTACACAATGGAATACTACTCTGCAGAAAAAAATAATGGTATCTTGAAATTCGCAAGCAAGTGGATGGCACTTGAAGAAACCATCCTGAATGAGGTAACCCAGTCACAAAAAGAGGAACACAGTATGTACTCACTCATATATGGATTTTAGAACTAGATCAAATGATCACCAGCCTATAATTCACATCACCAGAGGAACTAGGATACAAGTTGTATTCTAAGAGATTCATATAAAGTCCCTCACAGAACTGGGAAGGGACAAGTCCCCCAGACCTCAGGTAAAGTGGGGGAGGACAGCTAATGGAGAGAGAAGTAGGAGAAAATGAGAGGGAGGAGAGGAAGGCATGTGCGACCAGGAGGATTGAGCCTGGTTAGGAATGGAAAATAGGAAAGAGAGAGAGAGAGAGAGAGAGAGAGAGACAGAGACAGAGAGAGAGAACATAAAAGAGGGAGCCAATATTGGTTTGAAGATAAAGTTGAACACAAAGAAAGGTCGAGGGAACTACAAGACTGCTCCCAACTAACAATCTCAGCTTCCATGGAAAGGCTATCATAAATGCCCTTCCCGGAGAGTGAGATCAACAACTAACTTCTCCATGGAGTCCTCAACTAATGCCTGTTGAAAACAGGAGCAAACACCCATACATAAACACTGAGTCGAACTAGAACCCAGAAGCAGATGGAGAGGACAAGACCATGCGGTAGAAGTACATAGAGACAGCTTACCTGAACAAGAAGGAGCTAAGGGCCACTAGACTGATAGCTGGGAAGCCAACAGGGGACTGACTCGGACCCCCCTGAATATGGGTCTCAGCCAGAAGGTCTGAGCAGTCTAAGAGACCTCAGACAGTGGAGCCAGGATGTATCCCTGGAGCACAAAAGGACTTTGCAAACATATCCCCCATGGAGGGATAACTGCCTTATTCTAGAGATAGGAGAGAAGCCCTAGTCCCTACTTCACAGGACCTGTCAGATCTACATGACCCCAACTGGATGGCATTCCCCTACATATGGTATTGTGGTGGGGGGTTGGGAGGGGAGGGTGTTTAGAGTGCATGGGAGAGGGTAGAGAGGGCAAAAGGGAGGGAAGGAGGGAGGGAGGGCTGGAGGGGAGGGAGGGAGGGAGAGGGAACTGGGATCGACATGTAAAATAATAAATTAAAAAAAAAAAAAAAAAAACGCTTTGACTCCAAAATTTAAGTTGAAGAACAAGTTACTGGGGAAAAGTATTTCTATTTTTGTTTCCACAGAAAATGAAAAGATGTGGATTCCTTCCAGACTAATGTGGTTTGATCAAGCCAGACAGTCTGAAACAGAGTACAAGCTGATCCTACATTCCAAACAGCTGGACAAAACAGCCCTACAGACTACAGCTAGGATATCTGAATCTTCTTCGAATCCCCCAAGACAGCGCCCCTTACCAGCAGGAAGTAGTTTGGAAAGAACGACGCCCAAATTCCCAAATATTGTGTATAAATGTTTGTTTTCATTTAATTGGACTTTGTTATATACAATTAAATAAAAAAAATAAATAAAAGTAATATAAGCAAACATTAATGTGTCTAGACTGAGAGTTAGACAATAATGCAATAGTAGTACAGGACTTTAGCATCTCCCTGTCAGCAATGAACTGATTATCTAGGCACAAAACTAAAACAGAAACACTGGATCCGACACAAGAGAAGAGGAGAGAACATAAAAGGAAAGGAGAGCAGAAGAGAAAACTGCATCACAACCCAAGGAAGAATTAAGTCCTGAATGACTGGCTCCACCATGCCACAAAGCATTAGGTCACAAGACAAGGCTTTCCCAATTTTAAGAAGTTAGAAAACAGAGAACTCATAATTCTAGTCATAATGGCATCAAATTAGAAGTGAATTAGCAGGGAGAAAAATAGAAAACAGACAAGTGTATGCAAATTAAAGATTATGTTCATGAAAATCCAAATGGGTCAAAGAAGAAATCAAAAGGGAGATTTTAAAAATCTTGAGGATGTAGCGAAAGCAGTTCAATTAATAAGAAGCAAATTTGTAGTAATAAATGCCTATATTTAAAGGAATGGTTTTAATTAAACAATAGACCTCCAAAGAACTAGAGAAGAATAAGGAAATGATAAGGATCAGAACGGAAATAATGGAAGTATAAACCAGAAAGGCCATAGAAAGAAATCCCATCCCAGAAAAGGTCCTTTTAGCTGTAGATATGGGTTGGGAAGGAACCTCTCTGGAGACACAGGCTTCAAGTGGAAGATGGGACTGTGTGGGCTCTCTGTAAATCTGTGTTGAGTCCACCAGGGAAACTGATTTCCTGAGCATCTTTGGTGTTCTGATACTAACTGCTGAGAAATATGCACATACCTAAGTGAAAAGGGATTTCTTAAAAGACAGTGTTCATGCTCTGTTCCTGTCCTAGCCCACCAATTACCTGTTTTACACCAAGAGTAGTCTTCCAGGTGAAGTTAGCTATTCCTTTTCTGCCATTTTTAGGGTGGAGAGGGTGGGCATGGTGGAGTCTGTCATTCAGGACTTAATTTTTCCTGGATCTCCGGCTCAGAACTGGGTAGGTGAGTACAGTCACACCATGACAACACTAGGGATCTAAACTGACTTCTGCTACAGCCATTCCACTTTCTCTTTTAGTAGTTTAGTGGGTACATTATAGAGTCTTCATGTTTGTGTGGAATTAGCTCCTCCATTTCAAATGTTGTAATTAAAATCACTTGAATAGAATATTGAAATCTCAGAGGAAAAAGTTCAATAAAGCTGAGTTGGTTTTTTTTTTTTTTTTGAAAAGATTTAAGAAAAAAAATTGTCAAACCTTTAGCTAAACTAATGAAGAATCCGACAAACAAGATCAGCAACAAAACCTCAGAATTAGAACAGATGATAAACACTTACCGTGAACAGCTATACCTACAACAAGCTGGGTAACAAATACTCCAACCCCAAGAACTAATTTATCAAGGCTGAATCATGAAGAAATAGAAAGTGTGTATATACAAACCAAGAGTAAGGGGACTGAATCAGTAATAAAAAGAATTTCATCAGAGAGATATTCGGGACCAGATAACTTTACTAGTGAATTATATTGAACATTTACAAAAAAAAAAAAAAAAAAAAAAAAAAAAAACCAGATGCTTCTCAACTCTTCAAAAGTTGATGGAGAAGGAATTCTTCCAAATTATTTATATGTAAAGTCAGCATATCCCATTCTAGACACTAGAAAGAAAGACAATTACAGGTCCTTATTCTGGACAAATGCATGAAAAAGTATCATCACCAAACAAAGTAGTGAACAGAAGTTACCACTACATTAAAATAGACAGTTGTTAAGATCAAGAGACATTTATCCCAGTGATGTAAGGATAATTCAGTACACACACACCACATCGACATAGAGGACAAAAAATACATGAACACCTCAACAGACACAAAATAAAAATAATGTTAAATATTCATTTTATATAAAAGAAATGAAGGAAGGAAGGAAGGAAGGAAGGAGGGAGTAAGGGAAGGAAGGAGGAACTTTCAGCTAGGGTCTGAAGAGATGTGTCAGCAGTTAAGAGCACTGCCTGGGTTCAATTCCCCACCCATGTGGTGGCCTGCAATTGTGTTACTCCACCCCCAGGAAATTTGATGCCATTTTCTGGCCTCTGAGGGCAGCAGGCTCACACATGGCACATAGACATATACATAAGCAAAACACTCATACACATAAAATTATAATAAAATGTTTTTAAACTTCTATAGCTAAAGAGTACGCAAGGAATACTTGTACCTCAACACAGTGATATCCATTACAAGCTTGCAGCTTCTTCCCTTGGTGCACATGAATGACTGGCCATTGAGCTTCAAACAGTGTTAACCTGGTATAGCATGAGAAAGACTAGCAGTTGCTCTAAAGGAATCCTTTTCTCCTTCTTTATGATCAGATGTGTGATTTTGTTATAGAAAGCAACCTTGTATAGATAAGAATGTACATTTCCTGGCGTCCCTTGCAGAAATTATGGTCATATGGCCAACTTAAATTCATGGAGCTAGGAGCCAAAATTTAGAGTGTTGCACCTAGGTTAAGACCTGCAAAGTGGGGCTAACTTTCAAGAGTGTATTCTGCTTCTCTCTCTCTCTCTGCCTCACTGACTAGCAAAGTACTAGAGAAAGTTAACAGCCAACTTGAGACCTCACAATGATCTTAGAAGAGTTAGAAAACAGAGTAATAACAGCAGCACAACCAAGCCAAGATGTGTGGGAATGCTGGCTGCTGTCCATCATGGAGGAAGCTTGGACAATGCTTTATCTCAGGGGAAGAGCAGTATTTCATTTAAATGATTGCTTTGATGATTTCCATCTCCTCATCTTACACAATTGTAACATGAAAAATAAATGACCCAGATATTGTGGTTCAAGTTTCAAGATGAAGATCAGAGAAGCGAAGTAGATGGGCACTAGCTCTCCCTCTGCTTCAGACTGAAAGGCAATCCTGGTTCCACCAAACCTCAGACTGCTGCCTCTCCTTAGCATGGTTGAAGAATCCTTAGACTTTAGTGTCTTCCTATCCTCAATGTGGCTGGAGAATGAATGCCTGATATTGACTACTGAAGACCCTGCTCCTATCTTTTATACCCCTCTAGTGATGGGATTAAAGACATTAAAGGCACATGATCCCAAGTGCTGAGATCATCTTTGTGTGAGCTGTTTCTCTTTAGAACTGGATCAATCTTGTGTAGATATGGATGGCCTTGGACTCACAGAGATTGTTCTATCTCTTAATCCTGAATCCTAGGACTAAAGGTGTGTACCACCACCTCCTAGCTTCCGGCTGTTGGGATTAAAGGTGTGTATGACCACTGCCTGATCTCTATAGCTTGAGGCTGACTTTGTTTTCTGAATGCTCAGGCAATCGTTAATAAATCACAGTAACATATTACCACACATAATCTCTAATTTATATTTGTGAATTTCTGGTCTAGCTGCTGCCTGTCTTTCTAGACCCATCTCCCTCTATGTCTGCCCAACCTTTTGCCCTCGACTGGTAAAGACCTACATCCCAAGTAGAATGAATGACTTCCAGTTCCCCAATCTAGTTGCTCTGATAATTCTGCCTGAAATATTTTATTCTCTTTAAGTGTCCACCTTTCTTTACAATTTTCTTGCTTATTCTAGGAAGGCTGTCTTTTTTTTTTTTATCCCGTCTAAATAATACCCATAAGGTGCCTGATAGTGATTGCAATTACTAAATCATCTGTCTGGTTCTTCCCCTAGGTCTTAGATATTGTGTCTATAGTTTTACCTCTAGTTTTTATTGTAAATCCTGACATCATAGAGCAGTAGGGCATGTGTGGTGACTAGAAAACGAATAAATGAATAGGCAGAAATTCCATGTCAAAGTGAAAATAGTGGACTTGTCTTTATGAGTCCTCTCTAACTGGGTTAATTGAACTGTATAAACAGGTCAGAGCATGGCTTCAAGCAGCAAGCATTGGCAATCTGGCCTCCTATTCCATAGAAGTCAGTGAAGATGGCAACTTTTTATTTTGATTTACCTTTGCCGATATGCACCCTTCACCTTTCCTCCTCATGCTCTTCTTACCATAAAATCCATGCCCTGTGGCTTAGAGGTAAAGCCATTTGTAGATGGCTGTTTCTTCAGAGAAGACACCATCTTTAAATCAAATTCTGAGACATTAGTCTGCCCGTTTGAGGTTGAGCAATGAGTTAGAGGAGTTTGTTACCAGCCAGATTCTGCACTAATGACCAATTCTAAATACATTTGATTCTCTTATTCCCTTTCTTGTTGTTACTCACACTTCCAAGCCCCCCTTTTAACCTTTTCTAAAGAAATGGCCATTTGCATAAAGTTGTATTATTGTGGGGTCTGTGTTGAGAAATGTTGAAACCTGCTTGGAAATAATGTTGAATCATGCCTTGTCACACCATATACACTATTCATCCATTATTCACTTAGCAGCTGTATAGATTGTCAGGTGAACTATAGCAGTATTGCAGGCTATGTTCAAGTAACCTTTACATTATAGCACTGCATGACACCATGATGGCTACTTCTCTTTCATCTCATCACGTAGTCCACAATCACAAGCTAGATGGGTGCTGGATATTCTGGAGGCAGAGGTAGGCAGATTTCTGAGTATGAGTGTTAGCCTTGTCTACAGAGTGAGTTCCAGGACAGCCAGGGTTACAGAGAGAAACCCTCCCTGTCTTTCAAAAAACAAAGCAGAGAGAGAGAGAGAGTCCATATGCTATATTTTCTAGAACACTGTTACAATGTTACAATTATCCCATTATTATTACTTGTTCCTAGTTGTTCATTGTGCTTAATTCTAAAATTAAATTTTACCAGACTTGCCACATAACAAAATGCCCAGCTTCATAGATGACCAATAAAGTTGTCAGCTTTTAAGAGTATGTAAAGTTAGTTCTTCATTTCTATGACTTTATATTCTGTCACTAAATAATAAAAAGGTTTCCTTAATGTTGTTTTTAAATGGTATTCAGATAGAGTTCTGAACCTCTGCATAGGAATTTTGAAACTGTGGATCAGAAAAGCTATATTTTTGAGATCTACATATCATTTTTGTGGAGCTTTTAGAAAAGAAGTTCCCCAACAGTTATATGCTTTTTATCTTGATGGTTAATGCCCCAACAATATGGAATACAACTAAAATTCATGGTGTATCTTAAATTTTTTTAAGAACTCTAACAAAAGTTGTCAGAACCACTCAAAAAATTTGAAACTTTTTGTAAACATCCTTGAAGTGGTATGTTGAAAACTAGGTTTTCCCTTTAAAAATGAACAAACTTTTTATTGATTCTTTGTGGATTTCACGTTATGCATACCGATCCCACTCATCTCCCCCTCCCCTCACTTCCACCCTCTGCCCTTGCAACCTCCCCCACAAAACAGAAGGTAAAAGTAAGACCAAAAGACTAAAACCAAACCAACAAAACAACAACAACAACATCAAATATCTCGGTGTGGAAGCTGTACTGACCCAGTGAATCACACAGTATACTCTTTAATCCATACATTTACTTGTAAGTGTTCATTTTGATGAGTCATTGGTCTGGTTTAAGGCCTCTGAATCTGCAACACTGTCAATACTGGGTCCTCACTGGGATGCTTAGATAGCTTATGGTTGCCCTGTATCGTGGAGATCCTGCAGCTTCGGGTCTGCAGTTCAGGCCCTTTCACATGCTCTGGCACTTCACCGATGAGGTGGATGTTGGGGTGGGTTACTTTGTAGTCCTGGTTTTGGGCCTGGGTGGTAGCTGGGTTGGTCAGACCGTGAGCTTTCCCTCATCACCACCACCCTGGTGAGCTTTCCACCTCTGCCCCAGCTAGCTCAGCCAATGCAGGAGACAACAAGGGGCGGGGCCAATTCTCCTGCTCTCATACCCTTGTATCCAGCTCACCCACACTCACACCACCAGGGCCAGCTCTACTGGTCCGCTCAGTCAAGGTGCAGGACCTGCTCTATGGTTTGCTGCACTTGTTGAGGGGCAAGGCCAGCTCTCCTGTTCTCATGCCCCTCATCTACCATATGGTGGAGGGGGAGAGGCATAGATGAACTCCCGCTTTCCTATCCCTTGCTGCTTGTGGTGGGTGGGAGAGCTAACTCGGAGGTCATGAGAGTGGGGGAACTCGCATTTCCTCCCACTGGCAGCCCCACCCAGGCAACACAAGAGAGCTGACCCTGCTGGTGGGGGCAGGTGAGCTGGCGGGGGGAGGGGGATGGGAGCAAGAGGACTGACACCCCCCCACTCCACACCCCCCCCCACCGCTGCAGCACATGGGAAAGCAGATGTGGCACTTGGCCTGGGCAGCACACTAGAGCTGACCCTGTTAGTGGGGGCCCGTGGGAGTGAGAGCAGGAGAGCTGGCCCCGCCCCATCACTCATATGCCATGGGGTGACAAGGGGCAGGGAAATTTGCCCCTTGCCACCACAGACAGGAGACCCAGGCTTAAGGGCATGAGAATGATGAGAATGGTTTTCTTTTTGAAAAATATCAGAAATAAGCAATGAATCTTAGACCCACTGATGGAAACTTAGAAAGCAGAGAAGACGGTGAGGAGATACAGAGGCAGGTGGAGTTGGGAAAGAACAGGTTTAAGTTGCTATCTCTCCATTGCTTGGCAAGCAGCACTAACTGATTAAAACTTTCTCTTTTATTTTGGCAGAAATCTTATTAACCTAGTAGACATTCACAGTGATGGCATTAACAATATAAAGGTTGGTCACTAAAGTATAAAGGCGGAGGTATTAAAAAAGTAATGGAACTTAATAATGGAAATGGGTTTTGTCAGAGGTCCAACCAATACGCCTGCATGCCCGTGAGTAACAATGTGCGTCCTGAGGTGGGGTGGTTGTTTCAAGGGGTTGAGGGACTGTAGAAGGAGATGCTGGCTTTGTGTTGCAAGGATGGGCATTGTGTGGCTTGCCGGTATAAGTGGCATCATCTTCATTTTTAGCTCCATGACTTTGCACGGGTCAGCATAGTTCTCTGAGCTGTTGTAACCCCACATGTAAAATTCCATGGTAGAGCTGCAGGAATTAAATGAGATTTCTCAAAGAGTATTTTCCTTTTGTAAATTATGAAGTGTTATAGCAACTTAAGATCAAGAGACTACTGATTTGTAGCAAACACTAAGATGGTCATTACACTGGTGTATGTGAAATGTTGAGAATTATTGGAAGGCTAGGAAGGCCTTAGTGTAACCAGTCCACCAAAAATAAAGACCTAATCACAGGTATGAGAAAATAACTGTGAAAGCAGAGGTTGCCACAACCTCTACACCTAAAGTTCACCAAGACAATAGTTCTAAGGAGAGCTGAGAGCAGAGCTTCTCAACCTTCCTGACACTGAAATCCTTTAAGATAGTTCCTCATGCTGTGGTGGCCCCCAACCATGAAATTATCTTTATAACTGTAATTTTGCTACTGTCATGAATCATGATATCAATATCTATGTTTCCTAATGGTATTGGGAACCCCCATGAAAGGGTTATTTGACCCCCAAAGAGGTTGCAACCCACAGGTTTAAAACCATTGCCTTAGAGGCCTCATCAGGGTGATGAATTTGTGTCTGTGTTTGAGGTAACTAGGGTATTGCACCAAACAGGAAGGTGTCACTGTACCATGTGTGGGTATAGGTGCAAAAGGCTAAGGTTAGGGTGCTCAAGTGAGGCAAGTGAGGTTATCCAGAAGAAAAGTCCAAGTCAGGTACCTTAAGGTGGACAAACACTTATGGGAAATCCACACCATGGCAAAGAGGTGCCAAAGTCAAGAAATAGAACTGTTTATGAATAGAAAATTCCACGCCAGAAGAAACCTGCATATGAAAGAAGAAATGGATTTCAGAGGAAAGGGACAATTTATAAAGATTCAGGTCCCAAAGCCACTGAGCTATGAACTACATCAGGAGTTGGACATCTTGCTGATGATGAAGACCCATTACTCATGCATTATGAGTTGTTATCAGAGAGCTGTGGAAAGGTTTGGCAGCTGGAAATGATTCTGGAATAGATTCTGGAGTGGGCTGAGATTCTGAGATGAGGGAATTATGTATAAGCACTGAGTTCATACAGCCTTTGACTAGGCTTCCCATAAAGACTAGGTAGGGGTGGATGCATGCTGAGAAAGTGACAAGCTTTTGATCATATGACTTTGAAATATCTCTTGGAAATTTTCTATCCAGTGACTGTCCATAACTTCTATATGATGTGATAGTCACAGAGGACAATGACAGATATTTTTTTCCTGATGATTTATTGTATTTATTATGATGTTAAACATAGGAGGTAGACATATGAAAGCATGAGAAATACTCATGGGTGAATTTCTCTTCATTTTATTTAAGTTGCTTTTTATAAAGAGAATGAATAGCAGGTAAGTAATAGGGCTGGTAGACAGCACAGACATGAGTGGTGGCTGTGGTAGAAAAGGGAGAGGCTGTTGTCAGAATTTTTGAGAAAATTTCATATATGTGGTGAGCCAGTATTAACCTTTAGGACTTCCAAGTGATAAAAAAAGGTGAAAACGTGTGGCAAGCCCCATAGCTTATAATGTGTGTATTGTGGTCAGGAACACAGCTCCTATTGTGAAGGAGCTGCTAAACCTAGCCCTTTCTTACCAGAGTTTAGGGGGCAAAAAGCAAGAAGGCACTTCATCCTGTGGCAACAAATTGGAAGAGAAATCGTGTGGGAATTGGACTTTTTCTCTACCTTTAGTCAGGGCATCTGTTATTGAGGCTATCTAACAATTTTTAAATAGATGTCTTGATGTCTCTCTATTACTATTCTTGCCTACTATATTTTGGATCTGTAATGCCCTTCAAATGTCTATATGTTAAAAGTTTAGTCCACAGCTTGGTGCTGTTGGGAAGTGATGGAACCTTTAAAATGTGGACTCTGGTGGGAGACCTTATGTCACTGGGGGTGTGTTTGAAGAGGCCCCTTCCTCCTCTCTCTTTTATGGATGACTGTGGAGTTGTTTTACTTCCTATGGACTCTCACCATACTGTGTTGCCACAGGTCCATAAGCAATGGGGCCAACCAACCAAAGACTCCTAAACTGAGAACAAAATGAACTTTTCTCTGCATAGTTGGTGACATCATAGATTTGTTCCATTAACAGAATGCTGACTAAAGTAGCACCTCTGAGGGGTAAAAAATTGCTGATATATGGCCCAGAGTTTACCAGACAGAGTTACTCATATATACCATTTTGAGATGAGTTATGTGAGGAAAGCTTGAGAGCATGTGGTGGTAGCAGCTTGGCTCAAGGAGCAATAGAGGAATCATGTAATGTGTGAGTTTCAAAAAGCAGGTTTGGGAAACTCTGGCCTTCTGAAATAGCTCAAGTTAAATGATCAAAACTCTTTGTCTGTTTCAACTCACAGGAATGGCTCTCTTTTTTGACAACTGAGAGGCTTAACTAATATTCTCCAGGCTGTAGATAACCTTTGCGGGTCATGGTTTTACACCTTCATCCCACACAAGTACCAGGAGGGTCATATGATGTCATACAATAGCGTGACTACATACAACTCATCCCAAAGACAAAGCATGCGTTTGTTGTCTCCCCCCATCCCTTCATCTATTATTCAGAAAAGACAGTCCTTTCCCATTCCTGGATTCAAGACTGTGTTATGCAGGATACTTACCCCTTTTGAGTTAATGAACACATTCAAATCAGTAATGATAACACATACTAACAGATTTTAAAACATAGCAGTGTCACACACCTCCTCCCCCAATGCCTAGATCAGCCTGCTTCTTCTGGAAGCCTTCTTGGGAAAAGGGGAAGTTGACTACTTCTCTGTCTCCCTAACTTCTCATATTCTTTCCAAACCTTGATAGACAGAGAGTGTAAAATGGAAATATAGGAAAATGTTTCCTGAATGAACCAGGTATGATGTGTTTAAGTATTGAAAAATTTTAAAGCAAAAACAGTCAGGGAGCTCTGTGGTTCTTCAGAAACCTAGATTCCTTGGTCTCTTGGATGTTCATCTCCTTGTCCTTCTCTAATCTGGATGAGCTGGATGTCCTTCTCTAATCTGATGTTCTTTCCTGGCAATCCAACAGTCACTTCAAGTTTTATTTATTTATTTATTTAACTGTTTAGATGGACTTATGTAGGATGATTACTTAAGATGACTCCACTCTGATCTTTCCCAAGCAGTATTTCCCTCTTTATTCTTTGCCCTGACAAACTCAAGCAGTAATGGCTGATTTTGACATACCAGCACTTTTCCTGCTCCTCCCCCTGAGCAGCTATGCTTTATTATGCTATATTTTGAATCAAAATTTTCCCTGAACTTCAAACTCCTATGTCTTACAAACTACAGTGGGCATACAATCAGTCTTACCCTTGGAAGGCAACACCTCTCCTATGTGTGAGATAAGGAGACAGACAAGACTTTCTCAAATGTCAACATAAAGGGCAAGCATGTATATGTCTTGCCAAAACCAAAACCAAACCAAACCAAACCAAACAAAACAAAAACAAAAAACCCCAAACAACAACAACAACATAAAATCAAGTGCTTTGAAATACAATGAATAGAGTCACCCTGTATGCAGGAAGTGAGCGAGCCAATAGGGATGCTCAAGTGGATACAACTTGCTGCTTTTTTCTTGCTTAATAGGAATAATGACACAGATCACTCTATTGGAATGGTGTTGGAAGAAGAGATTTTCAAAGAATGTGTGATGACATGACCAAGGGAAAGTAACCCATAATAATTCCATGGAAAATGCTTGGGTGTATGATTGATCAGAAAATATGGGAAAATTTGAGACAGAGAGATGATACTATGCTAGGAATTCAGCCTGTTGAGGAGGTAGTTTCCCTTCTACAGCAGCTCTACTTTGTGATTTGTTATCTTGAGGAAACACCCCAGGTGATATCTGGAAGTCTCACGGCATCAAATATTTGCATATTTTGTTGGCTTTCTGTGTCTGTGTGAGTTGTTTGACTGTGAACACCAGTGAACACTGACAAGACTTTTGTTTCTGTAAAGAGTTTTTTTTTTTTTTTTTTCAGAGAAAACAAAAACCAAGCAGTAGAAATTCTTAATGGGCAGAATTATTTTCTCAATCAGAAAGCACGGGCTTCCGAAGTTGTGTTAGCCTTCATAGGGAAAGAGGCCTCATTACAAATGTCTGTTAGCCAGTGATCCAGAAATGATACAGAAGAGAGAGGCCAAAAGTGAGGGTAATAAATGTTGTGGAGTGACAATGACAGGTGGAACCAAGACAGTGTCAGTGTCTGAGAGAGGCCACAGCAGCAAAGAAGACATTGTATCTGGAGGGGAGGAAGTGAGGGGCAAGAAAAATCTGGGAGCTAATAAAGAAGTGTCTGGAAAACTTAAAACTGCTTGGAAAGTCAGAACCGTAAATACAGGGTGGGCTACACAATACTTCACAGTTTCTATCCTGGCTCCTGTACTGGGGCAGGGACAGGAAGAGCAATTGCAAGCAAAGGGTAAAATGAGGACAAAATCACTACCATCACTCCCCATGGATAGCTGCCCTCAGTCTTTTCAAGCTTGGGGCTTGAGTCTGAGAGTTAGGTGACTTGCACAGCAAGATAGCACAGAGCAAAAATCCATCTCGTGGCTCAATAAATGCTCAAAGGACCACCAGAGACTACCTTGAGAAGGGTCCCTTTGTTGAGGACTAACCTCTCTGTGAACCAGAAGACACCCAGAAACCACAATTTTGTGTTCCAGCGGGCAGCCTGTGTGGACCTCAGAGTGAGAAAAGCCATCCTGTCAGATCGTTTCCACTGAGGGTGTCTTCCAAGAGATTTGAGTGGCAGGGGGAAGCCTGTTAGGGGAGAGGAGTGACAAGTGCAGGTTGATCTTATCACTGTCATAGATTGGCAATGAGACCATTTGGTATTGGATAAACAATCGGGGATATGGATTTAAATTTAAATTTAAGGATGATTAAAGAGACTATGAATTTGAGAAAGAGCAAAGGAAAATTACATGGGAGGAATTGAAGGGAAGAGAGAAGGAATGGTGTAACTATATTGTAATTTCAACAATTAAAAACTATTATAATTTTAAAGGGGGAAGTATACTTGGAGTGAGGCCCTGGCCCACCTCCTTGGCAGCACCCTCTGGTTTCTGGGGCTTGCATGTTAGCCAGGACCCTGGGTGCTCAGTCTAGCCTTATCTGCTGAGACCATGTCCAGCCTATGCTGAAGTAACTCTTAGAAGGGGGTCAATCTAAAAGACAAAGTCTCTGTTGTGGCCCAAGTGTTAGGGGCACAGCTGGGTGCACACAGTGGAAGTCCTGGAAGAAAGTGAACACAGCAGGGCTCTAAATACACAGAAACTCCTGCTCCCAGCTGTCTCAGGAGTTTGTGATACCCTCAAGTCCCCAGGGAACACACCCTTGATATGATCAACAGTCTCTCAACATGCCCAGTGAGAAGCTTGAGGGAAGCTTGCTAGAGCCCTAACTGGTTTGACGACTTGCCTTAAACTGGAGAAAGTGAAGCCAACTACCTCAGCATCCCATTCTCCTCCTAAATGGGCAGAGGATTACAGGACCGGGCATATTGTACCTCTAGTTCTGAGTTCCTGACCAGAATTTAGATCAGGTGTTCTACACTAACTAGACGTTGTTCTTTTCTGTTATCTTTCCCTTTGTCTGGTCTAATTTTATATTTTTCTCCATTGTCATATGCTTAACTGCTTCATCCCTTTCTTTAATTAGATTTCTTTCCTCTCCAATTTCTCTCATATTTTTGCATCATCTGTTATTCTCTTCTCTTTAAAAAACTACTTTCAAAGCCTTCTTCATAAATCTTTCTTACCTTTCCTTTGTTGTGTACTTGTACTATTTAAAAAAATATTTTTAGCATATATTGCCTCTTTTTAAAAATAGGTGCCGTAGTTATAGTTTTTAATGTATTTCTGGATTATTTACCTGAGCAGTGTTGAGTGTCAAGCTTGGCACCTCAAACCCTCTTAGGGGTAATTCTCCACAGAACTGTTCCCTGAGTCTAATAGAGAAGAACTTCACTCTTGTGTAGAACACATTTTGGTTCACTGGAAATCTGGTATATTTTAAGTAACAAGTGAAACTAAAGTGAATAGAACCCAGAACGTATTTAAAAAGTAAACACCTCTAACAAAAGTACATTATGAGGTGGAAGTGTTAATAAAAAAGATTAGAAAAGCCCAAGATTATTGATGATTATTAATGGACTCATTGCTAAATTTTAGCAGATTTTTAAAAAGAACCATCACCACTGTTCAATTCCATTGAATATAAAAGAAAAGAAGCCTTCCAAGTTAATTCTCCAAAGCCAGGATTTTCTGGATACCACATAATCAAAAAAGAAAAATTAGAAAATTATAGATTGAGTCCCTTGATGAAGATAAATACAATAAATGAGTATAATAACCAGCAAGCAAATAAAACACATACAACTCCAATTCAATGACACATTTAGTGTGAAGTACCCAAATAGCCACATTAATTTTGAACAAAACAATGCTGCAGATAACCCAGTATCAGATTTCAAAAAATACTCCGGAGCCACAGGAGCAAAAACATTATGGTATTAGCATAAAGAATGCATGTAGACCAATTTAAAAAAAAATGAGAAATTCAGAATGAAGTGGTGGTTAATAGAGAGAAATTGACATTTCAAGCAGTGTGAAACACAGAAGGCATGGGTACAATTGGAGCCTTGGTTTTCTGATATGTAAAAGAAGTTCTTTATGTTGCTATCAATTAGGTTTGAGTTACAATAAAATATGAAAACACATGTAAGGGACCAAAGACAATAGCTGTTACATATTTATGTTCACTAATAGCACTAAAACATGGAATGGCAGCAGTCTGTAGAATTGTATACCTTAAAAAAAATTCTTAGTTATAAAACTTGGTCAAAATATATACATTGTGTGGTATTTGCTAATACATACCAGAACAGATAAATATCTATTGATCCAGATTAACAGAACTCAAAAATTATTCTCTAAAACTTTTGAGTCACTATGGGCTCAAGAACAGCTTAAAGACAGGTCCCTTATACCTTATACCCTTATACAAGCTGCTAAAAGGCTAAAAACACTTAAGAACTCTCTTCAAATGAATAAACAAGCAAAAAAGGGTGTTTGGGGGCTGGAGAGATGGCTCAGTGGGTAAAAGCACTGGCTGCTCTTCTAGAGGTCCTGAGTTGAATTCCCAGCAACCACATCTGGTGCCTTCTTCTAGCATGTAGGCACACATA
Source organism: Phodopus roborovskii (assembly GCF_943737965.1). Classification (NCBI taxonomy): domain Eukaryota; kingdom Metazoa; phylum Chordata; class Mammalia; order Rodentia; family Cricetidae; genus Phodopus; species Phodopus roborovskii. The sequence continues at coordinate 32,955,210 of NW_026126433.1, forward strand.
CAGGCAGAACACTGACATCCATCAATAAATAAATCCTTATTTAAAAAAGGTATTTTTAGCTTCCTAAATAATAAGATAAGCTGTGTTTGTAAATTTATTGATAGTTTAAAGCATATTTTATGCTTTGGTTTTTCTCATTTTTCTTTTGAAGTAATACCTGAGACTATGGGGTAGGGGGTGTCATTTCACATCCAAATGACATCTGTTGGGTCAGTAGAGTAAGTAGGGCTTTGGGAAAGAGGCATCAAGATTAACATATGAAGCCAAGTATGGTGTTGCATGCCTTTATGGATTTCTGTGAGTTCGTGGCCAGCCTGGCCTACAGAGTCTAACAGCCAGGGCTGTTGAAACCCTGTCTCATAAAACAAAACAAAACAAACATGAAACAAAACAAACAAAAAGATTAACACATAATGTAAACAAAATAAACACATAACAAAACAAACAAAAAGATTTAACAAATGATGTTGTCATTTCCCGGGTACCATGGCTGCTCATGTGGCCCTAAGCTTTCAGGCAAAATGATGAGTCATCCCAGGTGTTAGCATTTCTGGGGTTGGCCTCGCATGCGCCATCAGCATTCAGGAGAAATGGCTAGTCATCCCAGGGCTTTATGTTCATGCACAGCGTGGCCATATAACCCATGCCTATGCAATCCATGCGTATGTGTGTTGTGGTTACTAAAGCCCCATATGCATGCACTGAGTGACCTTTAAAAGCAGACATGCCCAAACCACTTTCTCTCTTGCCTCATTTCTTCCAGACAGGCCTGGGCACACCCCATCTCTCTACTAATAAAACTCTTTAAATGGGTTTTGTTGTATATATGTGGTCTGTTTTCGTGCATGGTAAATAACATGAAAGAAGTCAGTTGTCAGAAAGACTACCATTTACACCTCCCAATTACCAGAGGTTCATGTAACAAAATTAAGCATGTATGAAAAACAGCTCTAAAGATCTCCCACCAGTGCAGGTGGTATGTAACCCGCAAAGGCACCCCACACTCATGGCTGGAGGTCACTAGAGTTCTAACTTCTTAGGTCTCTGCCTGTTTCCATGCTTGGGAGTGTTCACTTTTTTCATAGCTTGTCTCTGCTGCTTCTACAATTACTCATTTGCTCCTGGTCTAATTCTGTGTTGCAATATAAGAAGCCGGAAATCTCAGAAGGCTACCTATGGACTCAGACCTATGCCTAAACAATAAGAAGGCCTTTTTGGACTAGCAGAGCCCTCAGAGACTAAAGGTGTACAAGATAAGGGTTTTTATGTTACATTTCATGGGATTTGGAGGTGATTTTTTACAAGCAGGGTTTCTGGGTCACTTGGATAGTACAGGCTTTGCCAGGCACCCACTGTTTCATGTGGTTTCCCATGTCTGTCTCATTCACATCTTAAATTGCTTCAAGAATGTGTCCTTGCCTTTTAGGATTATAATGAGTCAGAGAGTCACCTTTAGACACTGGAGTGCCTCTGTACCTGTAAGCGCTGACTTCAGCTTCAGTTGGCTGTCAGATTTCCCCTGCCCTTTTCTTTGCCAAAAGGCTTTCATCAAAATTCTAATTCCCTTAGACTTTCTGGACTTTACGCTGTTTGGAACATTCGGTGGGGGAAAAAAAATTCAGGTTGTTACATAGTTTCATTTCTGCAAACTATCCCCTAAGGTCCAAGTGCAGGCTGACTATGTTTGGAATGCAAGAAAGAATCTCAGGAATCAAGTGAGAACAGATTGATTATCAGCAAATCATCCCTTTTGGGCTTCGAGATTGAGCAAACTTGTGGTGTTTAGTATTGGGGTGTGGAAAGTTCTACTTGAGAAATTTCCCATTCATTGTTAGCACAGGCCAATACCTGGGAAGCCACTTGGGGAAAAAAAATGCACTGGGGTGTGTTCTGCGATGATGACTCCTTCGTTTTCATTCACAAGAACTTGGCTCAGCACTCACCACATCTAGGCAGTGGTTAATGAGTCTGTACAAAATATGTAAACAGAACCAGGAAGCACCCCAGACTGCAGCAGAGAATAGAACCAATATCAGCATGAAATGGAAGCCAGTGAGGAAGGGGTTGACAGACAAGACAGCTGGGCCTCTGGGTGTCAGAGAATGTTAATAGTTAAAGTCCTCAAATTAGGGCATTCCTTTACATGCAGGTATACCAAGGATCAAGGCCAAGCTAGTATTGGGGAAGTCAAGCTCCAGATCAAAATTTCCATAGAATGCCTTTTGAATATGTTGGGTTGTTCTTTCCCAAAGTCTGCTTTCTTTTTTCTCAATGAACTCCTACTCTCATGTACATAAGAAGAAACTTAACCATCCCTGCAGGAGTGAAAATGTTCTAAAAACAAACATTCTTGCTTTTTTCCCTCTGGCTATCAGATTGTTGAAATAATAGCTCCCAAAGAATGGGAATTTCTCCAGGAATCTTATGCTGGGAGAAGGGACAGGATGAAGTATGGTGTCAGCCAGAGGAGGAACTTGTCTCCCAGGAAGAGATTTCACACAGTCTTGACAACTTGTCAGACCACCTCCAGCAGAGACAGGAACAGGATACTCATGGCTTGTCTCTAACCTTGAACAGGACTGCTTTTATTTACACCTAAACATCTTGTCAAGACCCCAAAGGTAGACTTGGGTCACTGTATGGCTGGGGAGAAAGGAGAGTAAGGAGAGGAAGCATTGAGGTTGTATATGAATGAAGCTAGTTCACAGAAAGACCAGAGACTCTCCCCACCAGGGAAAAGCCCACAATGTTCAAAATTCATGAGCAGGATGACACCATGAAGGTGACCAATAATAGGTTATGACTCTGCATCCATATACCCCCCCAGCTTGCTGGTCTATCACCACCCTCAGAAATGCTAGCTTAATTGTCTTTATTTCTGCCACTATTCATTTGTTCCAGGTTCAATTCTTTATCTCAGCAAATGAGAGGGGCTTGGAACTACAGCACGTGCCCTCATAACTATGAGCCACACCTGTGGAAACTGAACCTTTTCATCCACTCCACTTGCAAATGTGACAATATTGAATATGTCTCCTTTCTCTGGTTTTCACAATTATTTCTCTAATTGGTCTGCCAGGGTCCAGGCTCTGACCCAGGTCCAGTAACAGAATCTCCCCAGAGGAGCAGAGTCAGTGAGGGATGATGGGGAAGATTTGTGTACTACAATTGGTAAATACTTTCCTTTAGGCACTCTTGGAGTTCACATTGCATTTTGGACCTTGAATTCTAAGGTCTCTCTAATCCCCTTCTCTCCTACTTTATGTTTTTGTTTGTCCCTCAAAGTGCAGGGAGGCATTTCCTGTGCAATTCTTCTGTTTGCCTAATGGGAAAGACTCTAAACCAGAAATCAATTATCTTGTGTCCCTTCCTAGAGTGGACTGATTCACCAAGTAGACAACAGTATCACCAGACTATTTATCTCGTATTTTCCTGATGGGCTTTCTGAGACAGCTCTTGGTATGTAAGAACCCTTTAGATATTTTTCTTTTTTGTTTCATATATATATACATATATGTATATATATATTAATTTTTAAATTCATTTTACATACTAACCACAGCCCCCACCCACCCACCCCACCTCCTCTCAACCCACCTCCATCTATTCCTCAGAAAGGGTAAGGCCTCTCATGGGGAGCCTGGTACAGTCAGTTGAGGCATTAGACTGACTGCATTTTTCATTATGATATGGATACAAGTCAGTGGGGAGTAAGGGGGTGGAATGTGGTGGTTTGATGAGAATGACTTCCATAGGTTCATATATTTGAATGCTTAGTCACCAGGCTGAGAAACAGTTTGAGCAGGATTAAGAGGTGTGGCTTTGTTAAAGGAGATGTGTCACTGGGGGTCATCCCAAACCTAGTGTATTTCCCTTTGATTTAGCCTGTGGAATAGGATGTGAGAGCTCAGCTCCTTCTCCAGCACCATGCCACCATTTTCCCTACTTGCCACCATTTCCCCAACCATGACGGTAATGGAACTAAACCTCTAAAACTATAAAAAACCCCAAATTAAATGTTTTCTTTTATAAGAGTTGATTCAGCCATGGTGTCTCTTCATAGTGACAGAACAGTCACTAGGACATCAGTAATGATTTCCCTAGTACTAGCAGGATGTTATAGGACCAGACCCAAGACAATGATCTGATGAGATGCTCCAAGTGTCTGTTGCAGGGAGGCACTGTAGCCCATTGTGGCTGCTAGAGGCTTCAGGGTTCCCCTCAGAACCCTTCTGCCAGGAGAAGCAAGATCCTTCACTTCATAGCAGATAAGGAATGTAAAGGCAAGTTAGAGTAGAGCAAACTTAAGTTTATTAAATAAAGATAAGAAATAGTGCTTGCTTTAAATTTACAAATGGAATACAGAGAGAGAGAGAGAGAGAGAGAGGGAGGGGAGAGAGAAGAAGGAATGTCAAGAAAAGGAAAATAGTACACACAATACATGGGTGTTGACTTCTTGAAAAAGAGATTGCAACTAAATGTCTTTGCATAGCTTTGTGTTGGCTTTTGAAATTATATTGCTCAATGGATCTAGTTTACAACCTGGCTCAGAAATTAAGCAAAGTTTAAAAATTAAAAAAAGAACATATGAAATGGTTTACTTATTTCTATCTTAAAAAAAAAAAAAAAAAAACCCGTTTTGAAAATGAACTTGTAAAGGTCTTCCTTCCAGCTTGCTGTTCAGGCACATGGATGAAAGAGGAGTGTTGATCTAGCTGAACTCAAAGATTACAGGTGTTCTGGTCGTAGGTAGGATAGTCCATTTGTTGTGTTTAATGCCTGTGTTTGAGCTATAAGACCACTATCACATTTTTTTAAGCCAAATTTTAGCAAGCTTTATTAAATACTCCACAGGATGATAGATAGTGGTCAGGTCCTTACAGGGAATCCCAGGGAATGGTGCTGAATTACATTAGTCAGGTACTTATAAAGGCAAACTCCACAAGGTTACATACTCCCTCCTTTGTCCAACTGGGGCAAGTATACATCCTGATGTACTTCCTGCCTATGCACCACCTGCATGCATAAGTACATCCTGTGCAGCTGGAACAATCAACTTTGTTTACTGAAGTGAAAACTTGTGGCTTGTTATCTTACACTAACAACCCCAGCATTCCAGAAAGCTATCTGTCCTTAGGGAAGTGGGGTTTACAGGTGAGGGGCCTTTTTGTTTTATAAATCTCTTAAGCATAGTAATTAAAACTTAAATATAACTTTAGCCCTCACACTACCTCTTGGGAAAGGAATACTGTAACTGTAGGTCATATGATCTGCCTCCCCTCAAGTACTAGGACTTAAGAAAAACTTTTTTTTTTTTCCTAAACTTAATCTTGTCTTCTGCTCTGTCAACATCTTGCCAGGTCTAAGAGGTGCCAGAAAGTTCCATACAGCCTGAACTGTGATGAAACAACCAACTACCGCAGGATATAACAGCACCCCAGTGTTCTCAGGTCCCCAAAAGGTAGTCCATGTCCCTAAGTACGCAGGAAGTAGTCTTGAGAACTTGACAGCCTTATCCCCTAACCTGTCACACCTAGTTCTTCACCCTTTTTAATAATAAATAAAGGTGGGAATATAAGGATTCAGGCATTATGCTGACCCGCCCCATGGCAACTGGCAGAGCATGCACACAGCTCAAAGGGCCCTGTGTAGTGTGGCTATGTCATGTGTCACGTGGCTGTGTAAGGACTCTGTAGACATGTGCAAGCTTTCCCTTTTAATCGAGCACCTCCCCCTTAATCCCTTTTCTGCTTCTTCCCCCTTCTTCCCCTTTCTTTCCATTTCCCCTTCCCCTTCCATCTCTGTTGGCCAACACCTACCCCTCCTTTTGCCCCCTTTCCCCAATAAACTCCATTTCTGTTGTTTTGTGGCTCATGTTTCATCACCCACAGCTGAAGCAAAACAATAGGTAATCTTGGTTTGTGAAAGTTGGGTGAAAGTTTCTGATTCTTGGTCAGAAAACAAATGAACACACAAGGGGGTGGGGATACTGGATTGAGGAACTTTCCCTGCCCAAGTCCTCCTCTCTCCTCTAGTTTTCTTTCTTACCTCATATTCAGGGGGCACAGTGAAGGGAGAAGTCAAGCTGATCACACAGTATCGAATAAAAGGTATTTGCTCATTTGCCTCGTTATGTAGAAGGACTACAAAGAACATCAAGGAGGGACGGGACAGGGTGCAGTCGCAGGAGAACTCAGGCTTACTTTACAGGAATGCCCATTGGGAGGCATGGAAAGGGGGAAGCGGTGTGAAGTTCTGGTATTCAGGGACAGCAAAAGTCTGAGTTCTGGGAAGGAAGAGATGAGAGAAGAGGAAGGCCCAGCATCAGCTCAGCGCTCATGCTCATGGTTGCTCACTGCTGTTTACTTTCTAGGCTCAGTGTGTTTTGGCTATTGTTCCCCAGCAGGGCCAAGTCAGGTGGGAAGTCTGCAGGTGTTAGAGTCATCTAGCCCCTTCATTTCAGGTCCAGGAACCAGACCTCACATGCTCACTTGAGTAATAGGAAGGTGGGACCTCGCCTGACTACTAAAGGCTTAGGAAGCTGAGAGAGTTTAGGACATGTCAGCAAGTTTGAGGGGGCATTTGGAGCTCCTAAATCCCCAAGGAGGGACCAGGCTATCATTGTTTAGACCAAAGCTCCCTTCTTTGCTTGGCTGATGAAGCAAGCAGCTGTGGCTCATAGCAGTTCAGCAAGCCAGGGAAGCAGATGGTTGGTTTCGATTTTAAAAAGCCCTAACTATTAGTATTGGCAGAGAAACTGTCTGAGATAAAATTCCTCTGGGGCTTCTGCTTCTCAGTGATGCAATTGGGGCCCGGAAAAACGGTGATGCAAACAACTTGGGCCAGGCTAGGAGGAATCTCTCTGGTGGGGAGAACAGTCAGAGGGGATTTTCTGTCAGTTGGAGCAACTGGCATGAGTGCTTAGTAGTAGGGGCTGCGATGTTTGCAAGTTTGAATCCACATTGGAACAGAGACAACCCCAGAGAGGAAATCTATGTTTATGTTTACTTAGATTAATTGATTTTTAAGGAGTAAAGTGATTTCTTTTTCCCTCTTTGTCAAAGGTACTTAGTCTTAGCCACCTTAAACAAAGAATGAACTGGCTTGTTCTTGAGCAAGGAAATGGACCCACTAGATCTGTGCCAATATCTTGACTTCCCGCTATGTATTTTGGACCTATCTAGAAAATCAGGGGGCTTGCACACAGAAATCAATCCAGAATAACCAAGTGCCAACTTGCCCAGGAACAGAACCATGAAAGACACTGCCTCTTTGTCAGTCCAGAACTGCTGACTTCAGCTAAAAGGGCATTTCTAGGAGTGATGACAGAGTTGTGATGATCCGTAGAGGCTCATGCTTTCATTTGCATAAATCGAAAGTTGCACCCTGCTCTTAAAGGAAGACGTGGTGTTAGACAAAAACAAACAAAGTGAGCAACCTGGTGATCATAGTAGTGGAAGCTCTTTGGATAGGAGAGGGAAGCATTTGGTTTGTATGCATGCCACAAGAAGTGCTATTATCCTGTGCTTTGCACATTTCAAGTAGGAGAGAGAAGGCAGTCAAAGTAGCCAGGCACAGTGAGAAAGAGGACACAGGGAAGGAAGGAATTCACACCTACTAAATTCTGGGTTATGCTGTCATTAATGTACTTTCTACAACTTATTTCTTCTGGTTGGTTGAAGAGTCCCAAGAGGGAGGTATTATTGTCCGTATTTTAGAAATGATGACAGAGAAAGATTAGGTGCCATCATCCAAGGTCATAGGACTTGCAGCCTTTCCTTTCTGTACACAGTATGGATTCACAGGGTAAAGGGGCTGGGTAGCTGGGGTGTGAGTTCTAGAGAAATGATGGCTGGTCTCAAGTTACAGCAGCCATAAAGGCCCATTAAGGGAGGACTGTTTCCTCCCCCAAGAGGGTGAAATCTCTAGCCTGAGTGGAGACCAAACATTTTAGAGGGGCAGGGCCAATGGTCTGACTAAAGCCTACCCTACTCAGGAATTGGGCCCACCCCTAGAAGACAGGTTCACCTTAAGTCATGCTAAAGAGGTAGGAGTAGTAATTCATTCTTTAATGAGGTAATATGCTTTTCCTTCCCAGAATTCCTGCCCCCTAGAGCAGTCCCTACAAGCTGCCATGAGGTGTGTTGTGTTTGTCCACTTTTCTGAAGGTCAGAAAGGTTCAGCTTTGTTTTGTTCTGTTTCTCAGACACTAGCCAGAACTCAAGTAACTTATCCTGGTACTTTGCACTCCCTCATTCCACTCTAAGGTCTGTCGTCCCCCTCCCTTGCCCCCCCCATGTGACTGACCTCCAGTTCCAGCTCAGCTCAAATGGTTTTCCTCTTCTCTCTTCCTTTTCACTCTTCTGAGCGACTGCTGCAACATATGGTTTGCCTGCCCTAGGGTGTTTTGTTTTGTTTTTTTGTTTTTTCTTATTTGCTAATAAAATTATCTTGTGCTCTTTGTTTGAGTCTATTCTTAAGTTCTTTTTATTAATGAGACTAAAAGCCTAAAGAGAGAATCTCTGTTTCTCTGGGATCACTGGCTTCACCAAGAACTAGGCACATGCCTTTTGGAACATTTGTAAAATCTCTGTGTTCCATCTTGCACATGCAGATGAAGAGCATTGGTTGGGTAATCTATGTAGAGCAAGCAGAGTAGAATCTGGAATATTGGATTGCTCTAACACAGCCAGTGATTATTCTACAGAAACTGGTGGAGATGGACAAGGTGACAGCTATGCTCACACTTTCTGTGCTCTTTGTTTTTCTATTTCCAGGTATCTCTTGTGGTTTGAATGTAAGATGCCACCCACTGGTTTGTGTGTTTGAACACTTGGTCACCCGCTGGTAGCCCTGCTTTGGAAGATTGTTGAAACCTTAGGAGATAGAGGAAGTAGGTCACTGAGGCCCGCCTTGAGGTTGTATAGACTGGTCCCATTTTATGGCCAAGCTATGCTTGATGGTGGACTCGGTGTGGCCAGTTACCTCACACCCCTGACACTGTGCCTTCTCCATCATGATGGACTGTGCCTCTTTAAACTCCAAGTCAAAACAATTCTCTTCTTCCTTTTTATTTCTTTTTTCTTATCAGGGACCAGTGACAGCCACATGAGAAAGAACTAATACATCTCTTACAATTGAAATAATGTCCTGCTCTTTTAAAAACATGATGATCTGTACATCCATGCCTGCACACTCTGATCATTTTGCTATGACGATCTATTGTGGTACTCTTTCTTGAGAGAATGCATTTTTTCCTCTAGCATACTTGATTAAAATGGATTCCATCTTTTTTTAACCTTTAGCATTTATCAAAAAACAAACAACAACAACAACAACAACAAAATCACAGCTGTAATTTCCTGTCCAAAGTTAAAACCCTAGAAGATTTCAACCCTGAGATGGATGTGTGTCCTTTCCTTTTATCTGTCTCCCATTCCCCCAGTGACTCATAGCTGTTGCCTAGGCAGCTAATCTAGACTGGCCAAAATCTTTAGCTTCCAGGATCCTATTTTCACTGAGTTCGTCTTCAGAATGTGTAGAGGCCATGTAGGATGAGCCCTGGATATCCTCAAAGTAATATTTCATTAGATTCTTTTTTAGGGTGATGGAAGGAGAAGAAGAACAACCACAAACATGTCCAGAAGTCTGATGAGGTCCACCAAGAAGAGCTTATGCTTGGGTGTAAGGAACATGTGCATCTACCAAGGGCCCCAAGACCAATGTGGTCAGCTGGAGCTTCATGTCAATCTTCCCTTGGCTGCTTCCTTTCCTGATGAAGAATCAGCAGGGCCACAGGTTATAAATTGGCTAAAACTTTATGCTTTGAGGGTTTGTGGGGCCTCTTTCTTATCTCCATCCTTCAAAGATAAAGAACAGTTGTGGAATGTAGATTCCTAGAACTTCAAGTATCCATGTAGTACCAGCTTATAGCAGAAACTGGATGAAGTGGAGGCAGGGGGGCTATGGACAGAGCTGAATGTGTAAGTTAGGGTAATGTGTACACAGTGACACTGATATTCCTGAGTAGATGAGAAGAAGCAAATAATAGAAAGAAAAAAGGTGGGGGAAAATGACAGATGCAGGCTCTTGCAATGTTGTTTTTTATATCAGTTGTGAGGAAGTTAAGAATTATAAATTTATACTGCTCTTCCAGATTGTTTAGAAGGCTATTTGTCAAATCAATATGATACTTCATTTTAGCTCATACCCTTCTAGATTTGTGGTGCGACAGATCTTTTACGATTCAGAATGCATCTTCAGCTCTTGTGAGAAAGTTCTTTCAATTCTTTTAATGCTTCTATATTGTCTTTATATTGGGAGATAGGACTTCAGTGTAAATATTTTAGAAGGACATATTTCTATATGTGGTTCTCTTTATTCCCAGTTGTTTTGTGTTAGGCAGGGTCATATTAGTTTTGATCACTGGTGTGTTTAAGGGAGTTGAATATTACCAGTTTGAAATTCATTTGTTCATGGCTCATCACATTCTTGAACACAGCCAAAAACTGAGATGAGTACCAGCTGGACCTTCCATGTTTTCTTAGTTCCTTCCTGATATTAGCCTTTCTCTTAGGCATGCTAAAAATCAGCAGAGAAAATAATGTTCTCTGTATTTCCTCATATTTTTTTTCTATGCTCTATCCTCAAAAACACCCACATTGTCTTAGGTTTTTATTGATGTGATGAAACATCACAACCAAAAAATAAAATTGGGGGAGGAAAGGGTTTTTTGGCTTATATTTCTAGATCATTGTTCATTACTGAAGGAAGTCAGAACAGGAACTCAAACAGGTCAGGGTCCTAGAAGCAGGAGCTGATGCAGAGGCCATGGAGGGGTATTGCTTACTGACTGGCTTCCCCTGGCTTGCTCAGTCTGCTTTCTTATAGAAGGCAGGACCACTAGCCCAGAGATGGCACTATACACTATGGGCTGGTCATTAATTGAGAAAATGCCTTAGAGCCAGATCTCATCAAGGCATTTCCTCAAGAGAGGCCCTTTCCTCTCTGATGACTCTAGTTTGTGTCAAGTTGACACATAAAACCTGCCAGTGTACCCACATACGAGGATTTTACAGGATTCTTGTAAAAACTGCTGCTCAGAGGGTTTCTGGAGCTTCTTTCATGTTTACTGCTGTAGAGCATTTTCCATTAAAAAGACACAATTTAGCAAAAAAGCCTCAGGAAAAGGGAAGAGATCTTCTCAGAACATGGAAAACAAATTCTAAAAACAACTCATAGTTGCATTTTATCTTTCAGACATGATGTAAGCACTACGGAATTTAGGAACTCCTGATGCCTGTCACGTTATTTCTGGATCTTTGCTATTCTTTCCCACCAATGCTTTTTTTCAAATCCAGGTTCTATGCAATGATTCTTGAGTGCATCTCTGTGAAGAAGTAAACACAGATGTCTCAAAAAACAAAACAAAACAAACAAAAAAACAAAAACAAACAAACAAAAAAACAAAACAAAACAAACAAACAAACAAACAAACAAAAAAACCCTAGAGCCACAAGCTCTTCTGAACTTGGAGAGTTCTGAGTGAAGAGTAGAGACTAGGGAAGAGGAGATAAGTGTTCAGACTATCTCCTCAAGGACACGGGAAGTCAACTGGACAGAAAGAGGATGAGACTGAGGCAGAGGGAATGGATGCGCCGAGGTTCTCATGGAGGGCCTAGATTAATGAAACTTGGTCATGTCTTGTACAGAGATTCCTCATGCTAAGAGCTGACACAGGAATTTACCTCTGCAAGACAGTTGTAGCTCTTTCAAAATGTATCAAAAGGAACATGGGGTGGGAGGGAACACAAGAAACTGTGAACAGAATACAGGTTCGTGTTTAGCTGGAAGGGTGAGTAGCATGTTTCCATCTAAGTAGGAGAAAGTGAGGGAATTTAACTGGGCCACTAGTTCATGTTCTAAAAAAAGGCATGTTTTCTTCTAATGCTGATTCCAAAACTATCTTTAAAAAATCCAGCTCTTTATATTTCTAAGTATTATTTATAAATTATTAAGCTAATATGAATTTGTGGTGATGTTTCACATATGTCAAAATATGTTAACACAGGCCAATTTTATTGTTAAGAAAAAGAAATATTAGTGGCTCAGTCCCTACTTCACATGACCTGTCAGATCTACATGACCCCAACTGGATGGCATTCCCCTGCATATGGAATTGGGGTGGAGGGGGTGGGAGGGGAGGGTGGTTAGGGTGCATGTGAGAGGGCAGAGAGGGGAAAAGTGAGGGAGGGAGAGGGAACTGGAATCAACATGTAAAATAATAAATAAAAAAGAAATATTAGTGGCTCAACACATTTTCAATTTCTTTCTCCCTCACAGTGTTTCATAATATGTATAACAGAAGACTCTAATAATTACTTCAGAAGGGGTTTCAACATTAATGTGTGTCAACAAACATCACTTTTGCTATGTGTCTTGGGAGGAAAATAAAAGTAAGATTATGTGTCTTTAGTTAGGTTTTCTATTGCTGCGATGAAACACCATGACCAAAAGCAACTTGGGAGGAAAGAGTTTATTTCATTAACACTTTCCCATCACAGTGCATCAGTGAGGGAAGTCAGGGTAGGAACTCAAACAGGGCAGGAACCTGGGAGCAGGAACTGATGCAGAGGCCATGGAGGATGCTGTTTGTTCAGCCTGCTTTTTTTTTTTTTTTTTTTTTTTTTTTAAATAGCACCCAGGAACACCATTCCAGAGTTGGTCCTATCTACAATGGGCTGAGTCCTCCCCATTCAATCACTAATTTAAAAACAAAAGCCATATAGACTTGCCGACAGCTTGATATTTTGGAGGCATTTTCTCAATTGGAGTTCCCTCCTCTCAGCTTTTGTCAAGTTGACATAAACATAGCCATCATGCTATATATAGCATTCCTTTCTTGGAAAATTATAATAGGTTCAATGCTGATAAAGTCTCTAGAAATTATTCTCTTAAGAAATAATAGTCCATCCCAAGTGTCAGGTTCTCTCCTAGGCATGAGGGACACAGAAGACAATTTTTGACTTGATGGAACTTTCTGTTTCAATGTTTCACAGAAAAAAACGATTCAATTAAATATTTTCCAACTTATCTAATAACAGAATAACTTTTTCCAAGAGATCCCATCTGTATTCTGCAGTATATATTTTCTGAAATATGAATCTACCCTTATCCATACCAGTTTACTAATGACAAGGCTGAAGATGGAGAAGAGTACCATGACAAATGTCCTGAATCCATGAAGACTATATATTTTAATGAATGGTGGTGGTCAGAAGGCGCAGGAAATTGGAACTACTTTACCTTTGAGAAGGATAGTAGCATGTGGTTATGGGAGAATATGAAGAAAAGTAAAAGATACAGGTGGTACAGGACACATGAACAACTATGAGATGACTCAGTTTTGGCAGTTATAAACTGGTTGACAAATTCCCCACTATGGCATCAGGGAGGAACAGACCAGTGTGCCATAAAGTAAGATACTTTCTGAGAAATCTAGGTGCCAAGGATTGTGAATTCTCTTCTTCAACCGTTAGAAAATAATACAGGATTATTCATATTCTCTGTAGAAAGTTGCAAGTGATGGCAACTTTGTGGGGATTCTGTCAAAAGCCTATGTGGATCTTGATAAAATTATGGCCAGAGAAAATTTAGAAATAAATAATTCTCAGAAACAATATCAAAACCAAAAGTCAAGACTTTCTCACTAAGCTCAAACCAACTCCATTCAACTGGAGAATAGCTCCATTCTCCACACCCTTGACCCTCTGCCATGGTATATATGCACTCTGGAAATTTTCTTCATGGAAGAACAAAATGGAAAGAACCTATTGTGTGGTAGAAAACATAATAGTTGTGCCTAGAGAGATGACTCAACAGTTAAGAGCATTTGATTCTCTGTGGAAGGACTCATATTTGGTTACCAGCACCCACATGACTGCTCTCCTCTGCCTCTAACTCCACTTTTGGGGTATAGCACTCATAGATATAAAATGTAAATAAATAGATCTCTAAAAGCAGAAAACAGTAATCTTTAATGTGAAGAAGTCGCTGCTCTTTGTCTGGAGTTTAGAGCTTTGGTAATTCTTTGGAAAGAGAAATAGACTCAATTTTGTACTCAAGCCTGTTTGCTAATGCTTCATTTCCCCTCTCTTAGCTTCTGTGTGAATTGACATTTCTATCTGTGGTTGGTCATTTGCTAAATCCACACCTGTTGAGTAAGATGGTTCTGGCTCCTCTTTCCTTTAGAAAAGAAAAGATAATAATAACATCTAGGCTAATAACAAACCAGAAGGATAAGGGCCCACTATTTTCACATAGTCAGGCCACAGTACCATTTGAGTTAATTTAGAACTTGCTTCTGGGGCTGCAGGCCTTGAGGCGGCTCATAGCATTGCAATCATCTGTAATGTTGCTGAAAATATGTATTTTTCTTTCTCAGTTGTTCCCAGAGATTTATACTATGGGGGGAGGGGAGAGGTGAATTGAGTCCAGCTGTCTGATCAGTGGGTCACTTGGGAACAATCTTTACAGGAAATGATCAGATTATAAAACACACTGAGAAAGATAAACCCAGAAAACACCACTAACCAACTTTCTCCAAGCAGACAACCCTCATCAGTGTTAAAAGAGATGACCCCCAGCATTTTCTGTTGTATCATGAGTATTAAGTCCACTGAAAGGGGTCTGGTGAGCTAAATCCTGAAAAGGTGCTTGACTAAGGAAGCACGAAACCAAACGTGAAATCTGGACAGCAAAATCATTTCATTATTGATAGGGTGATCTCAGCATTGATATTTCTTTCTCTTCATTTGTCCTTTGAAGAAGAATTCATGCCCTAGAAACAAACTATGAGGACCACTGAGCAGAGATTTCCTCCTTGCTTCTGTTGGTTCTTTCCCCTAAACTAGAGTACATCAGGACCTCACCTCATACGGGAAATATGCCTTGGTCATGGTGCCTCTTCATAGCAATAGACAAGTAACAAAGACAGTTGTTTCATGTCAAAGGCCAGATCCTACAATATCATTAGTTAATTTATACTCTCAAACATTAAATAATAAATCAAAAGACAATAATTTTTTGTTTGAGACAGGGTCTTGGTTGGCCTTGTACTTGCTGTGCAGCCTAGAATGGCCTCACAACAATCATGCACTAGTCTCCAAAGTGCAATTAAAGACATGTGTTGGTTGTCAACATTACTATATCTTGGATTAACTAAACCCCCAATGGCTGGGCATATATGTGAGGAATTTTTGCTTCATTAGATCATTTGAAGTGCAAAAAAAATCTACTTCTGATCTAGATTTTTGAGGTGGGAAGACATACATTTAATCCAGATCTTTTGAGGTAGGAAGACCCAACTTGAATATGGGCCACACTTTCCGCTGGCAGCCTGCAGAAGGACATGGAAGAAGGAAGCTTTACTTCACACTTGTTTTCTTTTACTTTCTTAGCAAGTCCATTCCTTCACTAGCACTAGAACCTCTGTTTTCCCGATTCTGTCATATATTGAAGACCAGTTGAGGTATTGGACTGAAATATCTTAGCCTGAAAAACTATTGACTCTTGCACCTTCTCTTCACAGGCAGTCATTGTTGGATTAGCTAAACCACAATCTGTAGATTGTTATGATAAATCCTGTGTTGATATTTTGTTTGTGATCTAACAAATAAAGCTTGTCTGAAAATCAGAGGGCAGAGATAGTCATACTAGTTAGCCATAGATGCCAGGCAGTGGCAGCACATAGCTTTAATCCCAACACACAGGAGGCAGAAGCAGGTGGATTTCTGTGAGTTCAAGGCCACCTTGATCTTGATCCAGTCTAAAAGAGAAAGAGAGCAGGTAGTGGTGGCTCACACCTTTAATCCCAGTACTTGGGAGTCACTCATCTTTAATCTTAACACTGGAGAGGTAGAGACAGGAGTGATATGGCTGGGTGGAAAGAGGAATCCAAGGTGGGAGGAGACAGGAGCTCATGGTCTTCAGTCTGAGGATTTGTAAGGACAGGATCACTCCTTTGGTCTGAGGATTCAGTAAAGGTAAGAGGTCTCTCTTGTACCTGGATCCTTTACTTTTCTGATCTCTCAGTATATACCCTGATATCTAACTCTGGGTCTTTAATATTAAAACCAATTAGAACTTTTGCTACAAAGTCCTCTTTTTATTTATAGAGAGATGTGTTCTCTAAGTTTTATTACTATAGAGAATCCAGACTAATACACACAGTTTCAAAAGTGATACTTTAAAATCCCAAAATGGCGTCTAATACTTCTCTAAAGAGGAACTTGTAAAATTTGTAGAGCCATAATGGAGGTGGTGACAATTTAGCCTGAGCTATTGGAGCTTCCAAATTAGCCATCTTGGCTTAGACCTCAGAACCATTTGGATGGAACTCTTTGACAGAATATGTAATGTTCCAGAAGGAAAAGAAATAACAAAAGATGCCCAAGTACATGACATCTCTCTCTCTCTCTCTCTCTCTCTCTCTCTCTCTCTCTCTCTCTCTCTCTCTCTCTCTCTCTCATTCTAGGGTGCTAATGCCTACCAGTCTATGATGAAACACTTTTAGTAGTGTCATTACGAGTAGAAGTTGACACTCTGAAGGCACAAGTTCAATTTCAAGAATGAATGGGTCTATCAAATTAAAGCCCCCCTTGAGAAGGAAAGCCTGAAAGCTGGACTTGGGAGGTTTTATTACATGAGATTAGGAAAGCAAGGAAGCAATTTTTCTGAGCTATCTCTCCTACAAAGTAGATTTGAACAGGCCTTGATTTGAGGTTCTTTGAATCTCAATGCAATGCCCAAGGGTAATGGTAATTTATTTCCTCAGCCGTCCTTGCTCCTTGTATGCAATGAGAGAAAACAACATTTGTTAGTTCTCTTTTAAAATGTTATGTCTAATTATAAAGCTCTACATTATTTGAGAACTTTAGGGTCATCAATTAAGTATTGTTCCATACCTTATTAGACTCTTTCCACCAGGATAGATGACCATATCATTCTGTCCTCTGTATGGTTCCGTAGAACACCTATCCACTCTTGACTTCCCAATTTGACTTCTGCCATAGTTTTATAAATGTGTCCGATAGAAGATGTCATTCTATGTTTCTTTATTGATCAATGAATAAAGCACTGTTGGCCAATAGGGAAGCAAGATGAGTGGGACTAGGAGAGGTAGAGGATTCCGAGAAACATAGGATGGAGTCGAATGTGATCTCAGGAAGAGAGGATGTGTGTTGAGTCTGGCATTCTCAGTAAAATAAGATCATGTAGAAATACATATATTAATAATTATGGGTTAATAATTTAGACAGAGCTAGCCAATAAGAAATGCTACTAACTGGCCAACAATAATTAATACAGCGTCTCTGTGTGTTATTTGGGGCTGACACGGCTGTGGGACCAGGCTGGTGGGAAAGTTCTTGTAATGTGTGTCCATCTGAAGAAGTATCCTGTTCTCTTAGTTCGGTACTGACAAGAGATTAATTTAGGTGGAGGTTGCTCTTTGTAAATTTAAAATACATAAATACCTAAAGAAATACTATATTTAAATATATTTATACTTTTAATATATTTCTAGATTATGTAATAAAATTATAATTATATCTCTGTCTTCATCTCTTTCAGAAGATTATGATTGCTAAAGTCTATGAAGACTGAGTCAGAGAAAGAATGGAAGTCTTTGCTGTAGTAATTTAGGCAATGCCATTAAAACCAGAAAACAATGTGACCACAAGATTTATTCTAGACTGTGATGTAGAGAAGGAGAAGCAGTGTGTAAGAAAGAAGAATAAAGAATGAGCTGTTGTAGGTTGTAGGTTGAGCATAGCATTTTCTTCCATCAAAACTACAAGGAAGAATTATTTTAATGGGCATTGAATGAATTCAGTTTTGGACATGATGAGTCACAGGATTTCCAAATGGGGATGATAAGTAGGAAGCTGGATACATGCATCTGTTATTTACACAATTTTCATTTGGAGATATAGTTCAGATTTGTCATCTGTGCTTAATAAATATTACTCAGGTGGCATTGCAGTCCTCTCTGACTCTAAAATATTCCAAGTTCAGATTCTTCTAATAGCACAGGACATTTGTTTTCCTCTATGAAGAAGACCTGGTCCTTCTCTTGAAGAAAACTTTATAGAAAGCATGAGGCTTAGTCCACACAATTCAATATGGTAGCAATTAATTTTTTGGCATGCTGACATCTTGCAACATGACTAACATGTGCTTTGGAGAGACCAACTTTCCCCCCTCAATCTATATTATCATAGCTTTCCTGAGTGAAACTATCAGTCTCCATGGCAATAGAACTGATTTGATTATTTTGCTAATAAGTAAAGGAAATGAGGTTGGGGCATATGTGGTAAGGTGTGACACCACAAAGGGTGGTTGGTATCACAGAATTTGCTAGAGTTGATCCTAAGGACTCATAAAGGTTTGATTTTGTGGTTCTTTGAGGAATATTCATCAGGACTCAGAAGCACTCAGAACCAGCTCACTGTACAAGGCCGGTCACATGGTCAAGATTCTAGAACATGGGTGGCCCATTCAGAGAAAGAAAAACTATTTCCTGTAATTAAAAACAGGAATAGAAAGGCTTTAATTTCTTTTGAATAGTGTGAAATTTATCTCCACGAGCTTTTGGATTACTTGGATATTCTCTTTGATTTTTTTTTCTTTTTTTCCTTCAGCTGCTTTTGATCTTGGCAGCCATACTTAGATTTTTTTCTAAGAGAATGTGGAGCCCAGATGGTTGGGGTATCCAAAGGTAATAATTGTTATATAACATACAATCTAGCTTGCCTTCAAAATATGCTCAGAGGTATAGTCTAGAAAAATAGAAGTTACTGCTAAAATTATATTAACAATTATATTCTTTTACTCAACAGTGCCTATTTTTTTTGACATGTGCAGTGAACTTTATTGATAGTACTCAAGAGAGCAGGGCTCCCCAAGCCCCTTAATTTTGGGGGTCTGGGATGGAAACTGTGAGGGAGATTATAGTGTTGGGGGTTGTTGGACAGGGACTGCTCAGCAGCCAGGGCCTCTCTCTTGCTTATGTCCTTGCTGGGGGTGGATGGTCTAGGACGGGCTTTTACTCTCTGGAGGCCATGTAGGCCACGAGGTCCACCACGCTGTTGCTGTAGCCGAATTCATTGTCCTATCAGGAAATGAGCTTTACGAAGTTTCATTGAGAGCGATGCCAGCCCCAGCGTCAAAGGTGGAAGAGTGGGAATCACTGTTGAAGTCGCAGGAGACAACCTGGTCCTCGGTGTAGCCCAGGATGCCCTTCAGTGGGCCCTCGGATGCCTGCTTCACCACCTTCTTGATGTCGTCATACTTGGCAGCTTTCTCCAGGCAGCATGTGAGATCCACGACAGACACATTGGGGGTAGGAACACGGAAGGCCATGCCAGTGAGCTTCCCGTTCAGCTCTAGGATGACCTTGCCCACAGCCTTGGCAGCACCAGTGAATGCAGGGATGATGTTCTGGACAGCCCCACGAACATCACGCTGCAGCTTCCCGGAGGGGCCATCTACAGTCTTCTGGGTGGCAGTGATGGCATGGACTGTGGTCATGAGTCCTTCCATAATGCCAAAGTTGTCATGGATGACCTCGGCCAGGGAAACTAAGCAGTTGGTAGTGCAGGAAGTGTTGCTGACAATTTTGAGGGAGTTGTCATATTTCCATGGTTCACACCCATCACAAACATGGGGCATCAGCAGAAGGGGCGGAGATGATGACCCTTTGGCCCCACCCTTCAAGTGGGCTCCAGCCTTCTCCATGGTGGTGAAGATGCCTGTAGACTCCACAACATACTCGGCGCCAGCATCACCCCATTTGATGTTGGCTGGTTCTGGCTACTGGAAGATGGTGATAGCCTTCCCGTTGATGACAAGTTTCCCATTCTCAGCCTTGATTGTGCCCTTGAACTTGCCGTGGGTAGAGTCATACTGGAACATATAGACCATGTAGATGAGGTCAATGAAGGGGTCATTGATGGCAACAATGTCCACTTTGCTAGAATTGATGGCAGCCCTAGTAACCAGGCGTCCAATACAGCCAAATCCGTTTACTCTGACCTTCACCATTGTGTCTCAGAAACGAGGCTGGCACTGCATGAAAAGACGGGGCTGTCTCTAGAACAGGGAGGAGCAGAGACCTCAACAGTGTCTATTATATGTCAAAAAGATGAAGAACACCTCTCCTTCCTCTTAGGTAATTTGAGATGTTAGTTTTCTGTTACTATGACAAAATACTGGAGATAATGAGCTTCAAAAACAAGGTTGATTTTGGCTCAAAGTTTTAGAGTTTTCAATTTATGGCCAGATGGCCCTGTTGGTTTTGAGCTTGTAGCAATGAACACATTATGGTGGGACCATCTGATAAAACTATTCATCTCATGGCCATGGGACAATGTGGGGCAGGGCCCAATATCCCTTGTAAGGCTCATCCCTATTGCCAGAAGGTGTCTCCATAAGCTCTGCCTCTCAAAAGTTTTGTTATAATTTGACATTTTCAGTATTATCCATCAACACAGGGTCACTTGATACATTTAGACAACCTTTTAAATTCTTATGTAAAAGCCATTATGGAAGGGATGATAGGATGTCATCTATATGTTAGTCACAGAGGGTCACAGTTCCAAAACTTACTTTACTTTTTGTGTAGATAAATGAATACTCTCTTTTAAGTTAAAAACAAACACATAAGTATTATTATCATATTTGTTTTGCACAATTGCCAGATAGTTCACAGGCAGGTATAGTGTACAAGGACTGTAGCTCTGGTCTTCTACATAATAATGCCCACTCCCTTGCTGTATAGTACTGTAGAGACTCTCATAGTAGAAGTAGCATCACAGTCAGACTGTGTATGTTGTATGTTAGCTACTTTCGTCATTACTGAGGAGTACTGAATGGTTATGTGTTGTATGTTAACTTGACACAGGCTAAAGTCATCTGAGAGGAGGGAACTCCAATTAAGAAAATGCCTCCAGCCAAGCAGTGGCTTTAATTCCAGTGCTTGGGAGAAAGAGACAGGCTGATCTCTTGAGCTTGAGGCCAACTTGTTCTATAAATCGAGTTCCAGGACAACTAGGGTTTATAACAAGAAACCCTGTCTTGAAACCAAAACCAAAAACCAAAACCAAACAAAATCCACACAAACAAAAAGAAAAGGAAGAAGAAGAAGAGAAGAAGGAGAAGAAGAAGAAGAAGAAGAAGAAGAAGAAGAAGAAGAAGAAGAAGAAGAAGAAGAAGAAGAAGACAATGCCTCCATGAGATCAGGTTGTAGGGCATTTTCTTAATTAGTGATTGATGAGGAAGGGTCCAGCCCATTATGGGTGGTACCATCCCTGGTCTGGTGGTCTTCAGCTCTATAAGAAGCAGGTTGAGCAAGCCAGAGGCTGCAAGCCAATAAGCAGTACTCCTCTATGGCCTTTGCATTGGCTCCTTCCTCCATGTTCCTGCCCTGTTTGAGTTCCTGTGCTGACTTCCCTGGATGATGAACAGTGATATGGAAGTGTAAGCAGAATAAACCCTTTTTTCTCCAGCTTGCATTTTGGTTGTGGTGTTTCATCACAGCAAAATAACCCTAACCTAATAAATGAGGCAAAATACCCAACAAAGGTAGTTAAAGGAAGGAGAGGGTCTACTGTGGCTCACAGTTCCAGGGGACACAGTCCATCATGGAGGGGAAGTCACAGTGGCAGGAGTGTAAGGCAGCTGGCCATATTGTATCCATAGTCAGGAAGCAGAGAGAGATGAATGTTGGTATTCCAGTCCATAGATACCACCTATACTCAGGATAGATTATCTAAATTTAACAGCCATTACCAGAAATTTGTTTCCTAGGTGACCCTAGATCCCGATGGGTTGATAATCAGTAGTAACTGTCACACCTGTGGTCTCATCTCAGCTCTGTCCCTTGGCACCTGTAAACTTAGCAAGCCCTTTCACCTGTGTGTGCCTTGCATTTCCTTAAGTATAAAATGGGTAGAGTAAGCCTTATTTCCTCAAGGTATTTGTGAATATTAAATTAAAACTAATATCATGGGCACAAGTATGAACTGCAATTCACTTTTTAAAAACAACTCTCTCTCTCTCTGTGTGTGTGTGTGTGTAGGACATAGGATATTTGCAGGAGATGAATGTGGGTCCCAGTAGGAGTCAATATTATGTAAAAATGTTTGTGACAGAAAGAAAGTCCTACTAGAAATGACTCCCCACCCAGTCTTGGACTTACTAGCTTCTAGGACCATAATCTAAATAAGCTTCCATTGTTTGTAAATAATCCAGTCTGTGGTGTTCTGTTCTAATTGTAGAAAGTGGGATAAGGCAATCAACATAGCCTTATGCTATGCATTTAAGAGCAGACACAGTGCAGATGGAGAAAAAGTGTAGTTCTGATCTCTAAGAGGCTTTCAGTTTAATTCAAAGGCATTGTTGAAGAATAAGTACAGTGCACCACAACAGGCAAATGAGAGAAACCAGCAATACTACAAGTGTGAGCTGACAACAAACTCAAGAGTTGCTTGGGAGTCATGTTAACTGATCAGTCCATCTTGGATGAGTGGATTACTGTTATCCCTTTTGGAAAGCATGCACTTCTTGTACTTACTCCTTTGATAGGGTTGTGGTTTTGTAGCAAAACTTATGCTATTGCACAGCTCAATACACATTAGGAAACAGACACACAGTAATCACTCAAGGCCTAAAGTATTAAGTTCCTGCTAATTATGAACCACGGGCAGGATGCTTCTGGGCTTCTAGTATGGACATGACTAACATGAGTCATGCTGTTTATGTGACAGGCTTAGGCAACATGGTGAGTACACACACTGCTTGCTTCCTTTGCTCAGCCTCATCTCAGTAAATGTATAATGGGCACCATCTTAGTACCTATAGACTCAACTCGTGGAAATGAAATCTGGTCTAGCTGCTGCTCTATGATGACCTAGTATTAGTAAAACTGTCCATCCATTCACCCGGTGTTTATTAGCTATTTTTTATGAGATAACCTTGGGTTGATTTTGACTGTTATTTTCAAAAAATACTTGCCTCTGGAATACATATAAATAAGCAGTTGATTTTACTGTGGTGTGCTAAGTACTACAATGTAGATAAGCACAATGGGAACTTTAAAAACACAGAAGGTGGCTGAATTACAACGACAAGATCAAACTAGTGAGATGCATCAGCCAATAAAATTGCTTGTCACCACATCTGATGATGTGAGTTTGATCTCTGGGCTCACACAGTAGAGGAAGAGAACCCACCTTCTGCAAGCTGTCCTCTGACTTCCATGTGTGTGCCTTGTCAGCTTCCCCCTTCCCATTACATATAATCTAATTTAAAAAAGTTAAAAGATGGCAAGATTAGAAGGTGGTCACTCTAGAAAGGATTGAATTTCAGGGTACGGCAGTAGCTGGTCAGCCAAGATTAAGAAACAGAGACACTGATAGGCAGCTTTTTTCCTCTAACACTGGCCTCTGTCATAGGGATTTCAGGAGGCAGACTCTTGACTTCCCCCTTAGCACCATGATGGGCAGTGACATCCCTCAGCTGAAATCACATTAAGAGAAGAGACACCAGGTAGAGTTTGAAGAGCCACTCTATACAAACTTTCAACTCATGTTTGAATCGCTATTTTGTTCAGTTTTGAGCCCAAGCAATAAGCTTGAGTATAGGGCAACAGTGAGGACTAATGTTTCTAGAAGTTCAAGTCCACTTGATCTGCGGATTCATCACAGTTTAGCACCAATATCTATTGTCATACTACCCCAAACTCACCTGGTCTTCTCTGTTTTGCACCAAAATTTGAGAAAGATGTGAAAACATTTGATGATGTGTGTAAGGAGTACAGTTTTTCCTGCCTGCTGCCGCTGGTCTTGTCCCGCCCCGCTGGTCTTGTCCCGCCGTCACGCCAGCCACAAATAATGCACAGAGACTCTGTATTTGATACAATGCTATTGGCCAGGTGCTAGTTTCTTATCGGCTAGCTCTGTCTTAATTATTAACCAATTTCTATGTATTTCCACATGGTCTTACCGAGAGCTGAGGAATGGCAGCTCTGTTCTTTCCAGGCTCTCCATCTTGACCCCTTACTACTTCCTCTTTCCTCCTTGTCTCCTAGTCCCGCCTATCTTGCTTTCCTATTGGCCAACAGTGCTTTATTCATTTAACCAGTATGAGAAACATATACAGAACGACATCTCCCATCAGATGTGTTACTTTTTATGTTCCTCAAATTCTAAAAGCATATTTTTGTATACATTTATTATAGCCTATGTGCATATTAACTATTAAGTTATGGATTACTTACAATGTGGTAATAGTCTATACTAAGAGAAAATGACAGGCATAGAATGATATAAAAATGTGGTCATAGATTTAGATAGGAAAAATGTTTGTAAACACCTTATACCTTAGTGACTGGTACAGCTGTCCCCAGTCATCCCACAGCTAAGGATACACAAATGGATGTTTTATTCTAAACTTAAATTTGTAAGTCATACAACTGCCTGTTCCAAAATTTTAAAAGAGGAGCAGTCTGTCAAATTTCAAGCAACATCTCTTATTTATTTATTTCAAAAATCTAGAGTCATGGAGAAAGGGCCATGGCAGATAGGGGAAGGATCAGAACAGCTATGAGGGAAAACATTGTAATGGGGCTACCTGATGTGGTGTGTGAGAACATGGCTCCTCTTCATGCCTCATGTCTTCATGCCTTCAATCTCATATCATAGAGAACCAATCATGGTGGATACTTCCTTCAAAACCTTCAAAAACTCAGCCTGTAGCAGAGAACTCCTGGAAACAGCCCACAGCACATAGAGAATGAAGCAATACTTTCCCTAGGACTCTCTTATGGTTTCCTATGGAAGGCAGAAGGACCATCCTAAGGTGCTCAAACCATAACCTCTACAAGGTGACAATCCCTGTATATAGTCAGAAGGGCCTGGCAGATTTGATTAATATATGCAATCATAAATTATTGCAGATCATTTAGTGGGCCCAATGAACTGCTGCCTTAAAAGTTGCAACTGTTGTATGGCTGGTGTCAGAGCATGACTCACAGCATGACTACTGATGGTCTGAAGGTGAAGGCAAACAGAATCTTGGCAACTGCCTGGAGGAGCCTAGAAGCAGATTCTTCTCAGCAGCCTCATAATGGCTAATGAGTTGATGACAGCGTTGTGGGTCTACTAGATGTCTAGCCTATAGACTTGTAAGATGAAGACTGTTTCAAGCTACTGAGTTTGTGGCAATTTGTTGTGACAGAAATAGATAGCATACATATGCCTTTACTCACTAGGTACAAGACCTGACTGCTTACAGGGCAGGGCAGAAGAGTCACCGTTCTGAAAAAAACTGCAGACCCCCACTGAGGGCCTGCCCTAATCTGAGCAGTTTCTTCTTTTCACCTCTAATTCTTCACCTGCTTTTTCTGTAGCTGGTGTTGAACAGGTGGCCTCAGATATGGTTAATATGAGAAAACAAGGTGGGTCACATCCAGACTCCCTGTTTTTCAACTATTGCAGTCTTACATTCAGAGGGTGGAATGTTGGTGAATCAAGAAGGGAAAACTTTGGCAACAGTTGGTGGAAAGTAATGTCTCTTCGTGAATATTGCTGAGTTTGAGACTTTAAGTCGTAATTCTAGATAATTATGAAAAAATAAAATTAATAAGACTTGTATGCTTAGAGTGCTTATATACAGATTATACAATTATATATGATCTCAATTATCCACTATGCTTTTATATACCCTTAAAAAATTTTAAGGAAAGCATATGTATTGAAAGAATTCATTTTGTTTCCATGAATGCCTTGTGCCTTTTTGAGGGTGTGTCCTAAGGCAACATTTTCACTATAATTTTCTGGAGTATTTAGAACAACATCTTGGTCCTTGATAATCTAAGGAAAATAAATGCTTAACTATATTTTCATTAAACCTTGAATATATCCATACTTAGCAATTTAGAGTGGGTATTACTATGATGTTTTCCAATTAAATACTTAATTACTTAACAGAATAGTAGCAGAATTTTAGAAATACTAAACAGATAATCCCTGTATTTATAACCCCATTACTGGGAACATGGAGGAATTTAAAGTAACCCTTTTCAGCAGTTACATTTTATGATGAGAGGACCTGGAGAGAGAACTGGAAAAATCTCAAATCCTGACCTGTACACCCACACTGCAGACTCAACAACTCTCCAGGGTACACTCCATTTGGCCACTTTCTTCAGACAAGTGAACATAGACGATAAATAAACACATAGGAAATCCAGATACTTTATTGTTTACCTAAGAAATACCCTTTATAAGGACTATTTCTCATTTAAAAGTCCTTCTCCAAGTCCATATATTCATTTACATATTAAGACACAGAGAAAAGAAAAGATTTTAGACTTAAATTTATTTATATTTGATTTTTAACAGTTGTGTGATTTTGGGGAAGTTATTACACATCTTAACCTCAGGCTTTTATGAGTCTTAATGAGACCTGCTTTGTAATAATGTTAAGGATGTTAGGTAATCAAAATAATCCATGAGTTTAAACTTTAAATGGAGTGGCTGTAAGAGCTTTATACAAAATTCATTTTCTGTTACTAATTTATCATTTTCAGTCTTCCTTTTTTTTTTTTTTTTTTTGGCCACTGGAAATCACTACTCATTGACACTGCAACCTGAAATTCTGGATCCTGACATAGTTCAGGAATTCACAGGAGGAAAAAAAATGAATGGAGATTTCATGTGATGAGGGACCAGTGCTTCTGGAGATGTAGGAGGCAATGTACGTGTGGGGAGGGGCAATAACTTTACTGTAGCCAAGGAGATTTCCCTTAGGCTCACTTGGCAAAGAAAAATTGAAATAATTTGGATCTTATCATTGCATAACTTTCACATGTAACTCTTCAGAGTGTTTGCCTTTTACTCAGTGAATGGAAACTGCCTGTTGCCTTCAGCTGGCTCAATTTAAAACCAAAGCTGCATTCCACAACCGTGCCTGTGAGTCAGTGTTTTTTCCACTGCATACAGGCCTGAAGTTCCCTCTTTAGAGAGGAACATTCTACTGTATGCATAGCTAATCACCAAACTGAATAGACAGATAGTTTGGCTTGAACTTTGGATACTTGGCCAATTATCATCTGAAAAATGAATTACTTAGTAACTCTGAGGAAGTTACATAAGAAAGAAATTTATCATTATAGACTTACATTTTTAATACAAATTTGGGGAGCTTACATATAGAAGACTCAGTGATGACTAAACCATGATTCTTTAAATTTAGAGAATTTTAACTGATTTCTTTATTTTTAAGTAAAATGGTTACAATCATTGTAGTGTTCTACCTAAATACACACATACATATATTAAATACATTTATGAATTATACTCTACATAGTAAGTATGGTGTAGTACTCAGCAAATTCTTTATTATAAACAGTAGCTGATTGGCTAACCTTTGTGACTTTTTCTCAGCCCAGACATTCCCCTCTTTTGTAAACTTCTCATTAGATATTGAGCACTCAGTTAAGCAGTACAGTGCTCTCTGTATTGATTTCATATATGTGTTTCTTTTCCCAGTTACCCAAAAGAAGAAAACAATAAATTTGTAGAGGTTGGCCTTTGTCTATTAGCACTAAAGCCTCTAACATTGTATCAGTACAGAGAAGGTGTTATGGAATATTACTTTAATTACATAAATGTGTATTATACTTTTTATGCTGCATTTGTTTAATGATGTAAAGATGTGCTGCTTTTGTTTATGCTGCATATGCTTAACTAGATAAAGATGTGTTGCTGTTTCAGCTTGCCTGCCTAAGACTCCTGGTTGGTCTAATAAAAAGCTGAATGGCCAATAGCTAGGCAATAGAAGGATAGGCAAGACTGGCAGGCAGAAAGAATAAATAGTAGGAGGAATCTAGGCTTGAGAGAGATTGAGGAAGAAAAATTGGCAGATGCCTGGGGCCAGGCAGCCACCAGCCAGTCAGACATGGAAGAAGCAGAAAAAGTAGAACATAGAGAATGAAAGAAAGGTTAAAAAAAATAAGCCCAAGGCAAAACACAGATGAGGAGAAGCAGGTTAAATTAAGTTATAAGAGATAGTGGACATGCATAAGATAAGGCCAAACATTCATGATTAATAATAAGTTTCCATGTCATGATTTGGGAGCTGATTGGAGGCTCAAAAGAAAGCCTTCTACAAGAAGGTATTAAGTAGTGTTCCTTACATATTTTTAAATAAATAAGGAAAGTATCATAGTCTATTGTATTTAGGAGTCATTGCATATAGAAGTGTCCAAGTCTTTCAATTCAACACTAAAATGTCTAGCCATGAATTTTTATAATATGTGAACTGAAATGTAAACAATGTCAGTGGATAACCAGGAGAGAAAATGTCTCTTATGCTTTTATAGAATGTCTTTATAAAAACACAACTCATGGGTTGAGCATTGCACAACTGAGAGGACATGCTGCTGCTTCTACACTAGGCCTGTTATGCCATCATTTAAAGTGTGTACTTTTAAGATCTTCCTCAGGTGGAGAGATCAATATAGGTTAAGAAAAATTTCCCCGAACCCCTTTCCAAAGATGACCAAGGAAAGCAAGGAGAGTATGGTAAACTAATTTGTCAGGAAGCTTAAAACCTTTTACTTTAACTATGTTGACAGGTAAAATACAGAACCTCTGCGATGTTGGGTAAAATATGATTTGACAGCAATGTAGTGTCAAGTAGCTTGTGTCACATCATATTGCAAAATGATATGATCTATTCTCAGCTTGGACAAGCCAGCTTTGCAGACTACAGCCAGGATTTCTGTGTCTTCTTAGGATCCCCATGACAGCGCCCCCTACCAATGGAAAGAACGACGCCCAAATTCCCAAATATTATTTATAAATGTTTGTTTGTATTTAAGTGGGCTTTGTTATAAATAGTTAATGACCACAACCAATCTTTTTAAAGGTAAAAAGGGGATTGTGGTATAGATATGAATATTTTGCTTTGGAATGGATTTTCATTTATTGATACAATTTAATATGTGCATTTCTCCTCTTGTTTAGGTATTGTGTTTATATAGCTCATTTAAAAATGTAATATATAATTTAGTACAGATTGTAGATAGTTACTTATAATAGTCAAAACTTTAGTTAGGTGAGTTAGGTTTTCTAGATACACAGAGATATATTTGAGATAAATAAACATTCTTCAAACCTTTCAAAGACCTACAAAATATGACATGTAAAATGGTTTAGGGTTTTTCTTGACAGCGAGACATAACTGCTCCTGGCAATACCACCTGCATCAGAATGAAAGGTAGACATTAAAGAAACATGTTATGGAGTTTGCTTCCAATATGGCATGACTAGCCATTTGGACAAGATACTTCTCTTGTCTGGATTGTTTGACTTTATGCATAACTGGGCATGTAGGACCCACAGAAAAATGACTGCTGACACAAGATGGACAGTGCTACAGGATTCCTGCTTCATGGAAGAGTCTGTCAGACAGTCTGCAGGACACAAAGAAAAGTGACTGACAAACTGCTCATACAGGTGGACAGTTTAAAGTTTCCTGCTTTGCTGAGGAGTCTGCCAGACAGACTATGACCTACAGGCTGAAGATGGAACATTACAGAAGAACTTCAGGTGACTGACCAGGCAGTGAGTTGTCTCTGTCATTTCTAGAGTTTATATATTAGCCTTCTGTGGTCTTTGAAGGAGTTGAAGACAGATAGTTATGGTTATAGTTTTTCTTACTAAGATTAAAGATAAGTTACATATAAGTCTTTATACTCACTAAAATAGAATAGATGATAAAATATTTAAATCTTGCTAATGTTAATGGACTAAACATTGGTAACTGTGATTCTTATTTGATAACTCAGGCTAAAACCCTTCTTTTTATTTTAGATAGAAAAGAGGAGATGATGGGAGATGTCATTCTGTAAATGTTTCTCTTATTGGTTAATGAATAAAGCACTGTTGGCCAATAGGAAAGCAAGATAGGCAGGACTAGGAGACTAGGAGGAGAGAGGAAGTAGGAGGGAGGAGATCCAAGATGGAGGATGGAGAGAGCAGAATGCCAACTTCTCCCTCCGTTAAGATAAGACCACATGGAAGTACTTAGATTGATAGAAATGGGTTAATAATTAAGACAGAGCTAGCCGATAAGAAACTAGTATCTGGCCAACAGCATTATATCAAATACAATGTCTCTATGTGTTAATTGGGGCTGGCAGGGCTGGGGGACCAGACCGGTGGGAAAAACTACTCATAACATGGATGACTAATACATTTTAGTGTTATACTTAGTTCCGAGCTGAACTATGTGGATTGAAATTTCTATCCCTCCCAGTCCTGCAACTGTTCAGTTCCAAATAAACACACTGAGGCTTATATTAATTATAAACTGTTTGGCCAATGGCTTAGGCTTCTTACTGGTTCACTCTCTCTTAATTATTAACCTATAACTATTAACCTCTGTATTTCTAGATGGTCTTATTTTTACCAGAGAATGCCTGGGCATCCTACCTTCCCAGTAGCAACATGGCATCTCTTTTGTGGCTCTTCTTTCTGCCTTTCCTCTTCCCAGAATTTATTTTGTCTGGTAGCCCTGCCTATACTTCCTGCCTGGCTACTTAATTGCCAATCAGCATTTGTTTATCAACCAATAAGAGAAGCATATATTCATAGCATACAGAAGGATATCCTCTATCAGAATTACAATCGTGTGTGTGTGTGTGTGTGTGTGTGTGTGTGTGTGTGCATATAACTAATTCATTCTCAATTTAAGACAGTAATGAATACAGTTAAATTGCTTGATTGAGCCCCTTCTTTCAACCTGAAAGAACATGGAAGGAATTTATTTTGTTTTTTTCTGAACATTTTCATTTAATGTCTAGCACTTGCAGGTGCTAGCAAGCACATGCTTGTTAATATATTCTTTAAGTTTTATTATTCCTTCAGAAGAAAAAAGTGTCTTTCTTCTGCCAAGAGAGCCATTCCTAATCTGCCTTTTCAATGATTTAAGTTACCTAGATCTTTCTACTTTCTGAGGTACTATCTTAAATGTAGAATTCATTTGGATATAGATCTCTCTGTATATGTATATATAATTTTAATGGGGTTGGGTGGCAAATCATTTGGTGACAGTGATTTAAATATTCTTCCAAATCTTCTTGCAAGAAGGGATATATGGGAGGGGTTGAATGGATGAAAGGGAAGGGAGAAATTATATAATTATATTACCATTTCAAAACAAAATAAAATAGATTTGCTAGTTGGATTTAATTTTGTTTGTAATTCTATTTCCAACTATCTAGCCTAAGGAGGCCCTAAGTTAAGACAAATATTAAGTTAGGTATTCATTTTTCTTTGGTGAATCTTGAAATGTCACAAAGGTCTCCTGTGCTGACTTGAAGTTTCATCATTTCTGAGTCCTGTGTAATGCAAAGATGCCCTGGAATGTGTCAATTTTCTTTAGATACTGTCACAAAGCTAAAATAAGAATATACCCAAGCCCAACCTTTATCTGAAGCTGGACACGGATTTTACTTGGAGTTGTTCCTCAGGCCAACGCATCTCTACTGAAGTGAGTAAGCAGAAGTTTATCCAACATTTGGACAGGAGACAAGAAATGAGCATATGGATAAACAAGAAGGAAAGAGCTCTTCTTCTCAGTGGATTTCAAGGACTTGTGACACAGGGCAAGGGGTACAAGATTGAAATATTCTTCCTCAAGAGTCAGCTTCTCATTCACCCCTGGATGGTTTTATCAGAACATAATCATAAAAATGTCTGTTGTATTGAAGAATCATTCTGGTATAACCACCTTCCTCAAAAGTAGTGTATTGGTTAAGATATAATAAGGTCAAGTTGAAGTTTGACAACTCAGCAGGAAAGACTGCCCAAAATAGTGACACTAAGACAGATCTTGCTTTGTCACAAAATTCTGTGATTTCTGGATTAGGATTTCCATTTCATCAGCTACTAGTGGTTTGAGGAACCACCAAACTCTAGTAGCTTTAGCTTCCTTTTTCATAAGTGAGGACATTAAATGTCTTTCTGTTTAAAAAAAAAAAAAAACTTTGACCTTTTTGTTTTTTTTTTTTTTGGATTAAAAAGATACTGTCTCCAAAATACTTTCATTTAAATTAACCAGTTGAATTATTTCCTATGAAAAATAATAAATATTCACTCTTTTCTAGGATTTTATAATTGAGATTATCTCTACACTTCTAAAGAGGGCAGAGACAAGCTATACTAATTCTTATGGGATGTCTTTTGTAAGCTAAACTTAGTACATTTACTTTACTCTTGCAAAACTGTTATGAAGTACAATTCTGGGCTCAGAGAAATCCACTAATGGCCATATAGCAAGTTAGGGGTGAGCTGTACTGGGCAATGTTCTCAGGTGTGTCTAGATTAAAAGCCCATGAGGTCTCTAGCTAATGATACTGACATTCTGTAAGACAGGCAATAATTTTTTTTCTAACAGATTAGGAGGCTAAGGTACAGAGAACAAGGGGCTTCAGTTTTGTGCTACATGGGAATAAAATAAGAATTAAAAAAAATCTATATTTGTGGGTGAAGGACAGAGTGCAAGCCAAGGAAATAACCTGGTTTTGTTTGTTTGTTCTTTTCAAGACAGGGTTTCTTTATGCAGTAGTCCTGGCTGTCCTCGAACTCACTCTGTAAACCATGCTGGCCTTGAACTAAGGGATCCACCTGCTTCTGCCTCCCAAATGCTGGGATTAACTTTTAAAGGATAACTTGATTTCTATTTGATGCCAGCATTGTCAAGGTATGAGAAATTTGACCATTGTTTTATTTTCCAACATTTACTAAGTTCTAGTAATGTACTTGCGGTTGCTTTTTAAATTTTTAGATTTATTTTATGTGTATGAGAATTTTGCTCATGTATGTATGTATGTATGTATGTATGTATATGCATTATGTGTATGTCTGGTATACTTGGAGGTCAGAGAGGGGGTTGGGTCCCCTAGAACTGGAGTGATGGATGGTTGTGAGCCACCCTATTGCTTCTGGGTAGCAAGTACTCTTAGTGGCTGAGCCATCTCTCCAGCCCCCAGCTGCAGTTTTTCTTTTCTTTCTTTTTTAAGACTATTTCAGAATACGCACAATTTTTAATCTAGAAAATTATTTTTTATGATTATAGCTTTTAATTTGATATTTTTAAACTGCTACCAAGGTAGTCTATGCATAAAATGGTACATATGTGAAGTATGCAATGTGATGACTCCATGAGAACTATATTGTTCAAACCATGTATCCTTGCTTCTTTTGCTCCTGAACTCTCTATCTTACCCAGGCATTACAGCTTCAGTATGATAAAACTTAGTTTTAAGTTTTATTTTTAAGTTTTATTTATTCTTACAAAATTTTTCTTAATTGGAAATCATTTGGAATGCACGGAGCGTTTGTCAGCAGCTGAGGCTGGCTGTGTATGCTCACAGTACTTCCTCTTCTTCAGGAAAGACGTTTTCCCTTCTGAAGTTCCTTCGTAGTGGCTTTCCCCTCCCTCCCGTGTTTCTGTTGGCGCTAAGCCTTCCCATTCCTTTTGTATTTTTGGCCAGGTGCCATGATGACTGTCAGTGCTCAACAGTGTTCCAAAGGAAAACTCCACCTCCCACACCCACGACTAATTACTATAAAACATGACATTGCATCGTTCACCCATCACTTGTGCATATCTGCTTTCCAGAGCTCTCATCCCTCCAGAGAAAGAGTTCTAGTCTCATGGAGGAAATGCCTTTGAGCCCGGCAAGTCCTCGAGAGGCACAGAGGTTTAGGAAGCCATGGCTGTTATGCATAGTTCCTCTGTTGTTGCTGCTGTTCTACACCACGGGTGCACTGATCTTTGCTTCATTCAAGGTAAGGTAGTAAAGGAACCTACAGGTGCTGATTATAGTATATAAAGGCTATTTATTTGTTAGTTTGATTTTTATCATTGCCACTCAGTATTGCTAGAGGTAGTGGGAAGAAAAAGATCTGAGGGTACAAACAGTGTAAAAAATTTCAGTCTTGTAATGGCATGGCTCTTGAAACTCATCTAAATGTTTTGAGACAAAAGACACCAGAGGACACTAAGTGTCCACCATAGGCTTGAGCTTGGTGGAACTACCTCATGTTCAAACAGAGTTTAAAAGGTGACTGTGGGGCTTTCTTTCCCTTCCTGAAAGCCCACTGGTACCTTCTTGATAGAAAAAAAGAGACCTGAAACATGGTGCTCCCCTCACATGATTCCAGATGAGCTGAGGTCTTCATGGGGGAAGAGACACAAAAAGATAGTGGAAGAAAATGAAGCAACAGGAAGCAAGTGCATGTTGAAGAGGGAAATGGTGCTGAACTAGAAAAAGGGAATTCTGGACTCTGGCTCTAGGTTAATTTCACCATAACCAACTGCACACTTTGAGAAAGTTGTTTCATTGCTCTGATTCTAATACTTTAGGTCTAGTATTTAGGATATGGTGATAGGAGAATGTATCCCTTTACTTTGCATCCTGTTAGCTATAATTACATTGCTCAATAACTTACTTAAGTTGTATATGACATGTAGTTGTAGTTTTAGGAATTCTAAAGTGAGGACAATGACTTGGGGCTGGGGTGACCAGGGAAGGTTTTCATGGAGAAAAGAGGAGCACATGTCTGTTTGGGAAGCCCCTGATTGTTATCAGGAATTTCCCAGTGAACTGCAGTCTAAATTCTGGGTCTAGATGGGATCTGCACTGGGAATGTATATAAGTTAGGTTCTTTCTAGAAGGTTTCTTCTTCTTCTTCTTCTTCTTCTTCTTCTTCTTCTTCTTCTTCTTCTTCTTCTTCTTCTTCTTCTTCTTCTTCTTCCTGTTCCAGAGCAGTCAGGGATACACAGAGAAACCATGTCTTGAAAAGCAAAAACTTAAGAGTTAGCCCATTGCATTAAAAGTATCTAAGCCTTGAGCAGAATAAAATGATGTATACCTGTGTAAGAAAGGCTTGGAGTATGATTTTTTAAGAAGACCATCCAGTGATGGTTTAAAGGTGTGGTTCTACACTGACAAGACATTGAGGAAAGATACAGAAGGAGGTAGTGTGTTGCAGACACTAGGTTAGTTAGTATGTACTGGCTGAAGTTTTACATGGGAGCCCATTATTTTGTAGTCTGTAACTACAGAGGGAGTTCTAATCCCAGCTTTACATTTCCAAAGAAGGAACCAAGAAGGGAGTTTCTAAAGCAATGAATGTTGAGCAAAAGGGAAAGGGCTGTCAACATTCTCAAGTGCTGGAAGTTTTGAAAAGGAGGAAGAATTAGACTAGCATTGGTTTCTGAGTCTAGGTGTCATGGACTCCTGCATGTGATGTGCAGGGGAGGGAAATTTGTTTTCTGAGTGATAGCTTTTTTTCACAATCAAACTCAGTTAATTCATGATGTTTTGGGCTTTGATTACAGAGTACCCCCTCATTAGGACACACCCCTTTCAATGAAGGGTTACCCCTCTAAACATACCTGTGAGTATATTCCAAACTTAGGAGAGTAAAAAAGGTTTTGGAGTCTATTTTCCTTGCAGAATGCTTGGCAGCCTAGTTACTATGGAAAAGCCACTGGCCTTAAATATTAACTTGAGTATTACAATTTCTTTACTAGTTACAAATAAATATCTCTAGGAGAGAGATCTGAGTGGATGGCAGATGGTGGGTCATATGAGGCAGTCACTTCTACCTTCTCATACATAGGAGCCTAGAAGTTCTTATTTTTTTTCTTTCTCCACTCCTTTGTTTCATCAAAATTTCCATTTATAAAAGCCCCTTCTAGATGGTTATTCTTAAAAGTAATATGGGAAGCTTGATTCAGTTCAGAACTACAGAAATTTTCTTGGGTGAATTTATTTTTTCTCTTAAGGAAGACATCTAGTTAATAGTCTAGACTCAGCTCAAGGAATTTGGCCACTCCTCTATGAAAGTAGTTCACAGTAGTTCCCTCTGAAGGATCCAACTATTCAGGAAAGTCCCTTTCTTCGGTGAAATAAAAGATGGAATTCCAGAAGGGAAAATAGAATTTGTACAACTATACTTGCAAACAAATAGAGTAGAGTTTGTTTCCAAAATGGAGGTGGTTAGAGTTAGTCTAAAATCTGTTTTGGCCAGTTTAAGACAAACCAAGTAATCTAGGTTTAAGCCAAAGTGAGGTCAGAAGAGAACCTGACCCTTCTAAATAAAAGCAAGCAAAATTAAAGTAAACTGAGAGGCTTGTGTGTAACTTTTTTCATAACATCACCAGAATTATAAATAGAAACTGCCTCTGTGAATGGTAGGGATGAATGAGACAGTCTGGTTTTGGATCCCATCCTCGCCTCTTATCAGCCATGTGGCCTTGGGCTGGTGACTTCATCTCTGTGTCCTCATTTCCTCATTTGCAGAAGGAACATGCTAATTCTTACAGAGTTGCCTCAAGGAATAATGAGGCAGTAAAGTGCTTGACGTGCCTGATTCATGGTAGGCTCTAGATAGGTGGTAGTGATTAATATTCATACTCTTGTTAGTTAGAAGGTCACACTGAATACAAACCAGCAAGGTCAGTTAAAACATGTGCGGTTTGTCTGGCTCTATCCCTTCCTCATTAGGAGATCATGTCTTTTAACCAAACTAATGATTTTCCAGTTAGATTGTCACCTGTGGCAATAGTTAAAGACAAACCGGTGGTGTTTTCAGACTCCAAATAGATAGTAAAGAAGCTTGCAATAGGTTTTCTGGATGTTTGTCCCTGTCAGTTCATTGTCTATGGATTTAGGTTTTCTATGTACTTGTATACACAGTGACAGCTGGAATACAATTCATGCCATTTATATTTAGGTGGCTACTTAATTTGCTTCACATATGTGACCATGTATTTTTTAGTTATATTACATACTTCTTGAGAGGCAACAATTATACATTCAATTTGTCTCTCTTGCTTACAACATTAGTATAATGTTGCGGATACAGGTACTTAAGCTGTTTTATTTAATTCTTCATTATAACCATCATCATGATAAAAATAGCTGATCTTTACTAAGCAGGTTCAGATAGAATGTCTGGAGAAGTCTCAAGAGTCAGCACAGCTATGTAGAACTGGCTCAGTTAACTCTGTCTTCTATTATTCCATGGTTAATGGATGAGGAAATGGGTTATGGGAGTCCCTGCTAAATTGAATTTGGACATCTTTTATAAGAAAAACCAAAATGGGATGAATAATTGCAAGAGTAAAACTGATTTCAGGAAATCCAGTAACTTACAATTTTTAGATTCATGGCTTCCACCATTTTCTATTGTACCTTCTTATCATTAAATTCTTTCATTCTAATTTCCAACAGATGTGTGTCCAATAGTATCTCATTTGCCAGTACAATACCATGCATACAAATAGACACACAAGATAGAAACTCATTACTCTAAAGGTTTAATACAGATCTTCCAGTCTAAATCTATTTTGTTTTTAACTAAGATGTTTTCTATAATGTATTCACACATGATACAAACTTAACAAAATAATTGTTTTTGTAATACTGGGGCTCAAACTTAAAGCCCCAGTAATTTGGTAATATTGCTTTGTTGTCTTAATTTTAGTTTAACTATTTATTTATTTATTTATTTATTTATTTGTTTGTTTTGTTTTTTTTTTGGGGGGGGACAGGTATTGTTTTGGAGCCTGTCCTGGAACTAGCTCTGTAGACCAAGCTGGCCTCGAACTCACAGAGATTTACTTGCCTCTGCCTCCTGAGTACTGGGACTAAAGGAGTGCATTACTAACACCCGGCTTAGTTTAACATTTTATAATACAGCAATTTAAAGTTTATATTCCAATTTATCTTGATTCATAACTTTCACTATGACAATTGAAATTTAATTTACAAAGAATAGTAGATGAAAATTTACTGCAGCATCTTTGTATACTCTTAATTGCCATGACACTCAATTAACATTATCATT
The DNA here is from genome assembly GCF_943737965.1 of Phodopus roborovskii. Taxonomy (NCBI): domain Eukaryota; kingdom Metazoa; phylum Chordata; class Mammalia; order Rodentia; family Cricetidae; genus Phodopus; species Phodopus roborovskii. Next base: position 32,993,204 of record NW_026126433.1, read on the forward strand.
TGATGGGGCAGCTTTTTAAAATTAAAATATTTCATTCCATCCATGACTTTATTTTTCCCATTACACAACTAACCTCCGAAGTCTTTAATTATATCTCTTTCCTTACACAAATTCACTCACTTGCTTCTTTTTCTGATCACTGCACTCCAGTGTCAAAACCCAGCAATCAAAAGCTTCCAGCAATAATTAAATCCAAGTGTACTGGGTCTTCCTCCGAGAAAAACACAAGGCCTTTTGAATATGCTTTCTTTATATGTTCAGGGCCACTAGCTTCAAGTGGGGTTTCCTTGCTGCTATGGAAATGGTCTGTACTTCCCCATTGCATTTATTCTCCTTCACTAAAATACTTTACACTCTTGGCTCCTCTTTAGACTTTCCGGAACCATTTCCCAATCTCTCAGTAGGAGAGAGGAAAGACTATTTCTCCAACTTGCCTGCATCTGTGCCCATATAACTGTGTTTTCTTCATCTGCATGGATGCATCATCCATGTACCTGCCAAAGCGACCTCTGAAATAGTTCTCTCATGTCTCACCTGCTCAGAGCATGGCTGCAGTTCGGGGCCTAGTTCTTCTGAACTACCTCTGTCATTTGATTAGACCAGCCCCATCAAATGTCAAGAACAAACTTGCTATCTCCTTCATATTTGAACAAATAAAGCCAAAGACAGAACCCAATACAAAGAGAAGGACCTCTTTGACTTCTCATCCTTATCCAGGTCCTTCTCACTTTTACTATACTCCTGTGTAGCAAATTTCCAAATTTTTCCTTTCTCATATCATCTTAAATTCCTTCTAGTGAAACTTGAGCTAAATCCAGTTCTTGTTCTTTTCTTTTTTTGATCTACCATTTGAAACCAACTGATCAATCTCTCCAGAAGACTTTCTTCTCTTGGTTCCCAAACATCACACACTTCCATTTTTTTTTTCACCAATCTTCCTTAGAAAGTTCTTCCTCATTGTCTGACCTTTAAATACCAAAGGTTGCCAGTATTTATCTCTATATACACTCTTGGACTTGACATATAATGTCATGTCTGGAAGCAACAAGCCTCAGCGTTGTATATCTAACTGCCTACTTGATATCTAATAAGCACTACATATTAACACATTCAAAACTCATGATTATTCCTCTCTTTATTTCTCTAGTCTTGCCCATCTTGGCAATTAACTTTATTTTTCCATTGACTGCCGTTCCAAATCTTAAAGTTATCTTTGTTTCTTTCTATTGTTCACACCAGTATTTGTGCCAGAAATACCAGTTACTTCTTGCTTGCTTTCTCTGAAATATATCCTAGCTTGACCTAAAACTCATGCTCCTTCTGTTTTAGCCTGCCTCCTAAGTGCTATTATGTCTGGCATGCATCACTGTGTCAGACCAGTTGGCCCTTTCCTGCTCTTCCAGCACCTTGGTCAGAGGCAGTGTGCATTCCTTTTTACATGAGTCCAGCCTGTGCTTAACTGATTTAATTGCTTTTGCCTTTCATTCTCTTTAGTGTTTTTCCTAGCACAATAGCTGGACAGATCCTTTAAAAGGCACATGTATCACTTTCCATGCTTTTTAAAATAAATAAATAAATAAATAAACAAATAAATAAAAGTCTGTTTGAGCATATTGCTTCAAGGAAACCAGTGAATTTTGAGAACCAAAATTTTTGATGGTTATGCCTTATTTTACTCTCAAGCATTTGATAGCAGTTAAGTGACTGTATTTGCAAATTAGCCATAACTGATGTTATCTTTCATCATGTAAGCTGTGGCATGTTACACACATTTGAAACAGTAGTATCTGATTCTGAGGGCATCTCACTTCTTATAGGTGGCATGTGATTTTATAAACATTAAGTATTTCTAGAGTCAATTCATTGTTGTTTCTAAGTAAAGAGAAACATAAGTAGAAGTTTCATTATTTTCTTCCCTCATACACCAGGTAATCTTGGGACACCATAGGGACATAGAGACTGCTGTTTGAAGTAAACTAAAGGGAAAGAACACAGCTCCAATACTTGCCTTGTGGATTCAAGTTAGATGAACAGAATGAGATACTAAAGCTCTCAATGAAAGACCTCAAAGAGATCTGCTATCTTTCTTCTTGTTATCAAATCTATCATTCAATGATACCATTTTTAAAATTAAAATAACACTGCAATAACTCTATCCATGCCTTTCTGTGTCTCCTTATACAGCTAAATTCCAGTGTGTCTAATTACACCCATTCTCTTGCATTCATACCTCACTTGCTCCTTCCTCTCTTCCCCAAACTGTAATGTCAACACTACTGTAAGTCAAATGCAGAGAACAGAGCCAATCATCTATAGAGGGAAGCAAAGAAGTAAGACAGGTGTCTATGTGTGGTGGGCTTTGTTTGTTTGTTTGTTTTGCTTTGAAAAGTAGTTTGCTTCAGAATCTTTAAGCTCTCAATAATTCAGGCAAGCAAGTAGCAACTGTGCTGTCATTCTGACCAGTTCTTTTCCTTCTACAGCCAACTGTCAAAGAGCCCTGCATGGTTAAGTTCGGTGAGTAACCAACCCATCCTTCATTTTTCTTAGTTTTTGATGCAAGAAGGCAGCTGCCAGTGCCCCCCTGCCCCAAGAGCCTGTACATTCTTTTGCCAACTTTCACGTGTGTGTGTGTGTGTGTGTGTGTGTGTATGTGTGTGTGATCACTCATTCTTTACTTGGCCACCAGCCTAGTGAGAGCTGAGGTTTCCAGAGCTGAACCAAATTGTCAAGTCCATATCTGGTGACCCTCCTGGCAGACGTATACACCACACTGAAAAACTTGTGTAATCAGCCTTTAGTTTGGTATTTTATTAAGGTTACCTTTCAGAGTCTTACCAATTTTTCTCAAAGTATTTCTTACATTTCAGAAATTTCTGATACCTATTAGAGCACACAGGAAACATTATTGCCATTAGTAAGTGCATAGAAGAGGAGTGGAAAGTTAGAGAGAGGAACAGGCACTTCCTCATTGCTTCTGAGTCACTTTCCTTTATAGTCACCCGATAGCTGCTCAGAAAATAGTGAAAAACAGTGTTGCTGAGTGTTTCAGTTTCATTTCTGTTGCTTCAATAAAATACCATGACATGAAAACATGAATAAACTTAGGAGGAAAAGGATTTATTTTAGCTTACAAGTGCAGATTATAGTCTATAATTGCCCAGGAATCATAGCAGCAGGAGCTTGAAGCATCGAGTCACATTCATAGTCAAAAGCAGAGAGAAATGAAATATATACTTGCTTGCTTTCTTATACTCAGTTCCATTTCTCTACTTTCTTACAGTTCAGAACATCTTGCCTAGGGAATGGCACCAACTGTAGTGGGCTGTATTTTTCCACATCTATCAACTTAATTAAGACAATCCCTATAGACCAACTCAATACAGATAGTTCTCACTTAGACCCCCTTTCTGGGTGACTCTAGGCTATGTCAAGTTGACAAGAAAAGCTAACAATCACATTGAGTCTCAAAATATTCCTTAGAATACATTCAAAATATCAAGCATACACATTTTGATTGTTTATATGGCCAAACAAACACATTTTCATTTGTGAGTAGACAATTTCTATAATTCAGTTTTTCACTCTTCCATCTTTTGGTCCAGTTTTTCAAAATACCTTGCTTTCAGAGGTTAGGACATTCTTTGAATGAGTCCCTGATTTTGTGTTTTGTTTTTGCCCAGTGGAAGGAGTATAACATACATTGAAATTTCTCCTTAATGTGATAAAAATGATGCGAAGGCGTCATTTTAAAACAACACTTGTTTTAAAGGAGAGATAGAGATCACTGGCAATTCAGCAAGGCTTTGCTTTTTTTCTCTAATGGTCAATCCTTCCTTCTCCAGCATCTACCTCCAAGGCTTCTACTAGTTGTTTCTGTATGAATGAGAATTTAAGTCAGTGTTAGTTTTTTCAGGACTTTGTACTCTAAAACTAAAGTTATCAAGAATTAGAGAAAAGGCCAAACAAGAACTTTGAACCAGTAAAAGCATCTCTTGGGGCCTTGAAGTTACATAGCCGTATGAAACTGCTAACATTAGGGAAATATGTACGTGTAGTATATAGGAAAAGGAACGATTAAATTTGGATATATTACCCACCTTCCATATAGCATTATCAGACTAGGGATAGTTAACTAAATGCATTTATTTCTAATTATAAAGTCATCAAGGTACAAGTAGGCATTTGGAAGAAAGCTAGATAATGGTCTGTGGGGTTGAAAGTGGTATAAAGAAACATATTTTAGACACAAAGCATCAAATTAAGAAACACAGACCTGTCAACCAGTTTAGAGATATTTACTGATGCCAAGGTGGGAGGATTTCTTGAACTCATCAATTTGGGCAATATAGCAATATAGCAAGACTTCCATATCAAAGTAAAAGTTTAGAACTTTTACTCTAGAAACTTGCTTAGGTGATAGGAATATAGCAGTTGGAAAAAAATGGAGAATACTTAGCACCAAAGATGTCATATTTAAGTGGATGTAAGACAGTAGAAAAATGGCCAAATTTATAACATGCCTCTTGCTAATACTTTCTATTAAGAAAGTTAAAGCAGTAGAAAGCAAGGGAGTCACAGGAGAGAAATGATGAGTGTAGACTGGTTAGGGAACGTGTCATTGGTAAACCACCACAGAGTAAATACTGTTCATATGAGAAAGACACGGGATGTATGAATTAATGGGCAGTCCTTATTCTAGTCTTTCAGTGTGATTCCTCTCTCATCTCCCTCCCTTCTTCATTCATACTACCAGAGAAGAGGCACAGAGCCATGAAGGATCTCACAATATATTTAAAATACGATCTGAAAAAAACTAGTATAGACTAGGTAAAGGATCCACCTGTAGGTAGTAAAGAATGTACTATAACTAGGTAGAGGATGAAACAATAATGATTTATTTTTTCTATTCATTTTTCAATTTCTTATAGAACTATCACCTTCAAAGTGGCAAATGACATCTCCTGAACCTCTTTGTGTAAATATGACATCTGACGGGAAGCTGGAGATACTTCAGGATGGCGTGTATTTAATCTATGGCCAAGTGACTCCTGTCGATAAAGGAAATATACAAAACTCTGCTGATTTTATAGTAGAGCTAGTTAAAGAAGGAAATGTTTTACAATCTGCAACAAATGACTTTCAAATCCTAACTATTGGAGGGATTTATGAACTGCATGCTGGAGATTCCATATATTTGAGGTTCAACTGTGATAACCATGTTCAAAAAAATAATACATATTGGGGCATCATTTTAATGCCAGATCTCTCATTCAGCTCCTAGAGATTTGGTTTGGTCTCATCATCTTTCTCAGTGTATCCAGCAATGCTGGTGGGGGGAGGTTGGAGGGGGTTGACTGTTTGCAGTGAACGCAGTTTGTGGTGGCTTACAAATCAACACAAACATAACCTCTTGGCATCATTAAGATTTTGACCCTCGTATCTGCCTGAAGAAGACTCAGTGAATTGGCCAAATCCCTGATGGTCTAGAAATACACTTTCATAATCAGTGATAAAATAAGTATAGATAGCAGAGGACAAAAATATCCTTCTGAAGTCTCTCTTTCTAACCCTCGAATCCCTGGGTGGAAAATGAGGTCCTATTTCCATGGGACTCTTACTTGGTTTGCAAAAAGAAGGTGTTGGGCCTTTTTTTTTCATTATAATCTCCTTGAACTGCTTTACCTTAATCTCTTCGTACTCTCACCTTCTGAGAGCCTCCTAATGAAATGCTGTCAGACTGGTGGGGTGGCCAAGGTATGCCAACAACACCTTCCTTTAGATGTGGTATTTTTAGAGGATGGAGAACACTATGAAACCTATTGGGATGGAGGTGGAAATGGCATGGAATGAAATTGATAAGGGAATTTTTCTTGATTTCATCATGCTCAGGATGCAGGTTCATTCTGAACTTTCACATAAACCTCCATTGTTTTTGTATGTATGTGTGCATAAACACTGCAAGCAGTAAAATGAGAGTTTGTACTAGTAGTTATCAGATTTAACCCCAGAAATTGGTATTTCTCAGCTATATTATGAAATGATTCCAAATTTTTAGTTGGTGTTGTCTAACTGGTAAATATATCAATTTTCCTATATCATCCAACTCTATGATGTTAATGGGGCAGATATTTTTAGAAAAATAATTTGAACAATGAGAAAATGGATAGACAGCTCAAATTCACAATGAATTGAGTGGGATTTTGCCATTCACCTGGTCTCTGATTTGAAACTGCTATTTCTACTTTCTCATTATACATCTGTAAAACAGAACAAATTTTAAAACTTTAAAATGGATACATCACCTTTACCCCATGGTAGCCAGAATGAAGCTACAAGAGAGTCTTTCTTTGCTAGCAAACATTGTCTTCTTCTTGCCTGGAGCAAGAAAAGTCAGGACCCTGTTGGAAGAGCCCATTTCATTTAAGCGGGCTGACTTCTCCAAGTAACAAAGAACATTCATGTTCAAACTTTGGACTCTGTTAAATTTAACCAGCTTGTAAGTTCTTGTTGAAAAGATTTTAAAACAATTTACAATATTTATGGGTATTTGTGAAAATCTATATTATAATTATGTTTTATATAAGGATAATTTAAAATATTTTCATTGTATATAACAAAAAGACTTATTGTAGGCAAAGCCATTTCTTCTTATTTTTTAATGAATATTGCTGAATTGCTATAGAGTACAAAGACTCTTGTGTCTGCATATCTTCTCAGGAAATTAAAATTATATCATATATATATTTATAGAAACCTGTTAGTGTTGACATTTATTGTGTTGCAAGCAGCCCTGTGCTGGCATGGGCTAACAACACTACTTTATAAAAAAAACAATTGTTTAATTTTTTGAATTGTGCAGTCTGGGAATTTTTATACCATGGAGATTGACAAACACTACAAACCAAAAGTATTTCTTTTGGAAAACTGGTTCACTAGGACACTATTCTGTGTAAAAGGTGTGTGTGTTTGTGTGTGTGTGTGTATGATGTATGTGACTGTATAGGTATGTGCACATATGTTGTGGGAGAGCCTGTGCATATGCTTGTGGGTGGCACACTGGCACACTGAGTATCTCCCATAGTTGCTCTTTACCTTAGTCTTTGAGACATGGTCTCTCACTGAATCTGGAGCTCATTTATTTGGCTTGGCTGGCCCACCATTTGGCTCTAAGGATCTGTCTACCTATTGCTGCTTTACCCACCACCCACAGGTCTTTTGTTACTGGTGTGTCTGCTATGTCTGGCTGTTACATAGATTTTGGGAATCTGAACTCTAGTCCTTATGCTTACATAGCAGGCATGTTATCAATGGAGCTATTATTTTGAAAGTTACCAATGTCATTCTGTCCCTGCCTCATTCTTGGAACAATCAAGGCATACAAAATGATATTGCCACACACCCAGCAAAGGCCCAACAGAGTTGCGATTTCTTGGAACCAGAAGAGGTTTCTATACATCAGACAAAGGGATAGCTACCAACATACAGCATCTGATGCTAAAGTGATGCAACCTCTTGTACTATTTTAACATCTAATTAACATTTCAGCCTTTGCTTTCAATGTATGCTCAGTTCCTTTTCTGTATTTTAAAACTACAATAAAAGGTGTATTTTTTAATTGTACTACAATTGATTTGTTTTTTGGGTTATATTCAAGTCACTTACATCAGAGAAAGCCTTGCCCATACAGACACATCTTGGCAAGTGTTAGAACTTGCAAAAGTGAGAGCCGGGTGCAGTTAGTGTTGGCCTCAGCTGCCTCCATTCCTGATGAGTCAGGCAGTTCCACTTTTCCACTTCTACCCTTCTCAACTACTCCACCCTGCCAAGACTCACCCATCTGAGACTCAACTCACACTAATAGCCTTTTGCCTTCCACTTCCCTCACCTAAGCTGTAACAAGCATTACAGTACTGTGAGTGAGCATCTGATTCTAAAGATAACAGCTAGTGCTAAAGTGATGCAACCTCATATACTATTTTAACAAAGCAAATTCCTTAGATGAAATGTTATCTGTAGACCTAGGAGATGAAATGCTTGCCTTTTTGTTATATCCCAAAGAGATAATTTCACTGGGGGGGTGCATTTTTATTAAATAGGAGAAGCAGAACTATGACTGATAAATCAGCAGTTTGAAGGTTTCCTCCAAGTAGAAACAGACACACTCCCTGATCTGAAAGAATGCAGATATACATCCCAGAATTAACCTACATCTTCATTGGTCCTAACTCTCTTGTGAGTCCCATATTTATTCACAGTACACAGGCTTTGCCCCTGGGAGAGAGGAGTGTGTAGTCACAACTCAATGCAAAAGGATTTCTTCTCTAATTAGCAGTTGGCCTTTCTATTTTTAATAGATTTCCTGGGTGGGGTTTAATCATAGCCCACAGTCACCACAGTTAGCTTTTTTTGGTGGGGGACAGGCACTAAATCTTTCCTTGTATATCTCAATCTCAATTTCAAGAAATTCATTGCAAAGCTCTCTAGGAAGTACCCTAAGTCTTTTTACTAGGCCTGTGCTTGGAAAGTTCTGGTGCTCTCTTTCCTTTCTGAAAAACTAGTGGGCAGTGTCATGTAGTACAACCTACAGAGTTTTGATGCTGCCACCAGTCCCTGCAGGCCCCAGGAGAGTCTCTTTGTAATCCCTGCATGTTGGAGAGGAAGGGATTATCTTGCTGTCACTCTAGTTTTTTAATACCAGATCACATTGTGCCAGTTAAAGCTGACTTCCAGAGTCCTACTTTAGCATCTGGATTTACTCTTAAAAGTTTAAAAGACATATATGGGGTTCATAATAAATATAGACATAAGAGCTCCAAACTATCATCACAGAATCACTCAAACAAAAGCTAAATTAAAAATCAGAAACACCAAGTATCAATCAATAAAGTTAGATATAACACAACGCTAACATAATTTCAATTTCTTGATGCCTAAAGAATAGAGAAGCATTCTTATCTGTGTGTTCTACTGCTTCAGCCAGCTTCAGTGGTGCAGACCTGGATGGTACTGCAAGAAGGCCTTCTCCTTCTGAGGAACAGGCCTGCATGCATCGAGGTTGATGTTCCAAACCCTCGTCCTCCACAAAAAGAACATCGTCCTCCACAAAAAGAACATCGGATGGTCTCACTCTTGAGGCAACCCCAAGGGGCTGCTTAAAGAGGTCAGATGAAATGTCCCTACCATCTAATAAGGGGGCCAGGCCACTGTCCCCCTCTGCTGAAAAACCTTGGCTGCAAACTAATAAGAAAGGGGGGGGTATACTGTTTTTTGTTTGTTTTTGTTTTTTTCCCCCTTAAAGTTGACATTAAGCACATGGTACCATGTGTACATTGAATGTCCTAAGCATCAAGATACAGAATAATTCCTTCATCCCATTTAAACCTACTGGTTTCTGACACCAGTCAACAACTATGTGGAGTTCAAAACAGTTGAGTCCAAGATCCAGAAATATTGGGGAACTTTGCATTGTCTGTAAAACCACACGAGAAGTTTGTACATATGCCCCTAAAATCATGGGAAATGCTTGGCAACAGAAAAATGAAAATTCATTGGACAAAGTATAAAAGATTAAAGGAATTTTCTCGTGTCTTGGGTACCACATTAGTACAGAAATCTTCAGCTTCAGGGTTTAGTATTACAGTTTCCATTCTGCTCTCTTACAGTCCAGGGCCACTGTAGAGATAATATATGTCTCTCTTAAGGTCTCAAAAACCATTTTCATTCAGACACATCTGCTCCAGGGAATTGGGTTGGTTTAGTTTCCTAGAGTGAAAGACACAGAGAACTTTGTAATCTTCTCTCATTGTCTTTGTATTGTGCTTCTTGGCTGACTGTCTGGTCTCTGAAAGGATTTCATAGTCAAGTCCAGGGTTTAGCAGTGCCTGCCTCAGACTCCTTATTATCTGTGTATTGACTATTGATGACTACTTGGGGAGGGAGAATCAATTTTTCTTAAGGGTATGGTCCTTGGTAGATGAACCATGCTGCAGTGGATGACCACACACCTATGAATATATGAGAAATACATAATTTACTCAGTGGGTTATTTTAAAAAAAATCAACAAACAAAGGACACAAAATTGGAAGGACCTGAATGAACAAGATGTTCAGTAGCTTGGCTAAATTCACCCAACCAATAAGAAGTAAAATCTAAATTTAGTAGAGTAAATCCAGCTCTGATTCTCTTAATCTACCCATAAAATATCATTAAATTTCCTCTTAAAATTGAAAATATGAGTATAAATAACATCTACTAACATTTTTTGTAGCCTAGAAATTCTCTAGTTCTCTCTTATCTCTAACATTTTTCTAGATATTATGAAATATTGGTAAATTTCTTTTTAGTAGGGAAAAAGAATTCAGTAAAGTGGATAGAGCTAAGTCAATGCAAAAAAAAAAAAATCACAGTGAGTTATGTATATAACCCTTAAGTGAGTTATACTAAGTTCTGTAGAATTACATTCAATCAAATGGTTCTCTCTTAGATTCTTTTATTTTTATTTCTCTTAACTCTCTAGCTATCCAGACAGGTTTATATATATTTTCAATTGGTTCTGCCTGAATTTTATACTCATCTCTATTATAATTATTAGTATATGTCATTATATATTTTATGTGTATTTTTTTCACAGTTTCCTTCTTATGAGTCTCTCAACTACTTAATAGGGGAAAAAAATGCTTTCTCTTTACTCGTGTAAGCATTTGTATGGAATTTGATGCACAGCAGCTACTTAATAAGCATTACTAACAGAAATTGGAATAAAAACTAATTAAACTCAGTGGGTCAGACACAGAAAGAAGACATGAAGTGAAACAGGGACTTGTTGAAAATAAGGGTTCTAGCAAGAGGAGGGAGTGATGAAAGAGGAGGGCAAGGGATGAAAATAGCTAAAATTTATTATGAAAATGTGTGAAACAGTCCAACAATTTAAACCTTAAAAAAAAAGAGAGAAGGCGATATGGGTTTTGAAGAACTCATATTTTACTCATGTAGCTCTACTATCAATAAAGACTCAAGTATATATTTGTTTAAGTAGTTTATTTAATCAAAGGGAAAAGGCACAGACCATCATTGGATCTCACCAGTAAAGCTTTTCATCTGCTCACATTTCTTCTCCAGGTGCCCTTCTTCATTAGTCAACTGAGTTATATACCAATGCAGGCTCAGGAATCTCCTGCAGAGACTTTCTTAGCACACTTTCCTCCCTATTCCTCTCCCAGTTGTACCTGATGCATTCCTTCTAACTTTCTTAGCCACTTACAAAGTCTGTCTTCTACAAAACAGAGGAATTGTGACCAGTGACTCTTTTCAGTAGTTACTTTTTTGATAGCTGTACTGCTTTCCAAATCTACAGGCAACATATGGAGGTAGTTAAGGTAAAGGAATGAAGCACATAAGATACAAAGTCTTCCAAGTGGTAGGAAATTATGTACAGATTGGTTTTATCTGAGGCAAAAGCATGCACACTGAACTAATGTTACACAATGTGTGCTTGAAAGTTCAATGGTAAAGTTCAGGGCCTCAGGAGCTCCACTGCCTAAGGTGAATCTTAGTACCACCCACACCCACATTAGCGAGGCTATAGTAATACTAGCTCCATTAGGTCATTCCAAACTTGAAGTCAGCTAAAGCACTCAGATCTTTATTTCCAATCCTCTTTATTTTACTAATATGTAATAATGATATTTATTCTAGATACAGGGATTTAACTTTATGCTAGTTAAATCTGAAACTGTTGGTCAGGTAATACTTAGCTAATACAGGATTAGAAGTAGCATTTCCAACTGCTAGTTCAGTTTTTTTACTTGACATTCTCTGCTACTGAGATTGGAGAGAGAAACCAAGTGCTGGCTTTGTATTTTGATGGATCAGAATGAGTTTTAAGTGTGTGTGTGAGACAGCACTACCTGATCCAGATAGCCTGGGAAAACACTGGCTCTCATCCTTTCTCCCACCTTTTCTTAATGGAGTGACAATGATTTGTATGTTTCGCTGTTGCCATTCCAAAACTTTAGGCAAATGAGTCTATTGATGGTTCTTTTTCCAGGGTCATTGTAAATATATCTTCTTTCTCATTTTTCCACTTCTGCTTTCATAAGGGAAATTGAGAAGTTTATCTCAAAGATGAGAGGAAAGGAAAAAAACCTTTGCACAAATTCTTGTTCTTTTAGTGTCTAGGAAAATCAGAGCTCTATTTGGATATGCAATTTCCATTTTATTCCTATTGATTTGTGCTTTGTAGTCTTGTAGCAGTTTGAAAGAAAATGGCACTATTAGGAGGTGTGGCCGTATTGGAGTAGGTGTGGTCTTGTTGGAGGAAGTGTGTCACTGTGAAGGTGGGCTTTGAGGTCTCATATTTGCTCAAGCCACACCCAGTGAGACATACTACTTCCTGTTGCCTGTAAGATGGAGGATTCTCAGCTACTTCTTTAGCACCATGTCTGCCTGCAGGCTGTCATGTCCCACCATGACAATAATGACTAAATATCTGAACTGTAAGCCAGTCACTATATTTAAATGTTTTCCTTTATAAGAGTTGCTGTGGTCATGCTGTGTCTTTACAGCAATACAAATCCTAAGACAAGCTTCTTTCCATTTTATATGTCTTCAGAGACACTAATTTGGCCTTTGATGAATCCAGTTCTCTCAGCATTGATTAATTATCTCTTTCAAGTAGTCCTTTCTCATATAATAGCCATTTCACTCAGGCTTTTCTCTCTACACTGAGTCTCACATCTGTAATATTGTGGAAATGACAGAAGAGAAGCCCAGAAGTCAGCAATCTGTTTTTGTCATTTACTAACCATGCTTAGTTAATGCCTCTCAATTTGGCATTGATCTCAATAAGAATATTATAGTATTCTTTTCAATGAATGTTAAGAAATTTATTTCTCACAGTTTTAGGAGTGAGCAAGTCTATATCAAAACACTATTTGAGTCAATTCAATGTCTTGTGAAGATTTGTTTCCTAGATGGTCTTTTTTTTTTTTTTTTTTTTTTTTTTTTTTTTTTGCTGTAACCTCATTTGGTAAAAGTAGTAAGGCCTTCTTTGGGGATTTTTCTTTAAAAAATATTATTTTGAAATTAAAATATAATCATATGATATTTGTCCTTCCCTTTCCGTTCAAACACTGCTAGAGTTTTCTGTCTTAGAAAACTTTATTTGACCTCACAATAAACATGTTGGACTTTTCAACTCACTTTTCAGGCCCTTTGTTTTGACTTTGATTTCGTTGTTGTTTTGTTTTAGTTTTTTACTTTCTCATCTTTTAATCACATGTGGAATTCATGCTTAATTTCTATCATCAAACTGAAAAAAGTCAAGCTTCCCTCTGACATCACAAATGGCCTATTGTCACTTCTTGGGGCAAGTTGGGAGGCTGGAAGTGGCTTCTGTGTGACCTGGGGAAACAAACAGTAAGAATAAGAGACTACATTCCTAAGAGGAAGGAGGTAAAAAGCTTTAGAAATTCACAAAATGGGCCTGCAGTGATAGGACAGCTTGCAGATGCTCACAAGCATAAAAGGCCTAGTCTAATCCCAAAATCTATGTAAAAAGCCTGTGTGGTGGGACACATGTGTAACCTCAGTACTGGTGAGGTAGACAGGAAGATTCCTGGGGGGCTTGCTGGTCAGCCAGTTTAGTCTAATTATTGAGCTAAAATCCAAGAAAGAACTGGCTTCAAAAAAGTTGGATGATGTCCCCAAAAATGTCACCTGAGATTGTCCTCTGGCTTCTACACATACACACATGGGCACATATATTCACAAAAACATTCATACACACATGGCACACTGATATACATACATAAAATAAAAAAGAAATTCATAAAGTTATCTGAAAAGTGTGGAGAAAAAGAAATGAACCAAGTGGATATAGCCCTGTGGTGGCAAGGGAGCAGAAACCCCATTGAAAAGCTTTAAGAGCAGTTCTGTTTTTCTTTTCTGAGTGGTCTCAGTGACTGAGGCCCCAAAAGTTGGCTGCCCAAGAAGATCCCTAAATAAAACTAGTGGACCTATCTCAACCAATAAATGCAAACCAGAAAATGAGCAATGTGGAAAATCAAGGCAATTTGAGTTCTCCAAAAGATCATACACCTTCAACTACAGAAGAAAAAGATATTAAAATTGGTTAAATTCTGGTTGAAGATTTTTAAAGTTTACTTGTGAAAACTATAGATGACCTAAAGGACTATAAAAATGAGTAGATAAATTCACTTCGGGACCTAGTCAAGAAAGTCAGCAACATAAGGAAAAACAATTAGTAAATGGATCAGATAATAAGGAGCATTGATTTAACAAAAAAAATTAGCAACATGAAAGAAAAATTCAGTAAAGACATAAAAAGTTTGAAATAAAACTTGGAAATAAAAATACTTATGAAATAACTAGAAAACATGATAGGAAGTACCACTAACAGACCAGACAGAAGAATAAAATTACCAGCAATAGAGGACAAAGTTAACAAATATTACATTCAAATACAAATAAAGAAATAAAGAACCATAATGGCACATCCAACCACTATAATAAAACCAAGAGCCCAAGTCTGAGACTCCATGGGATAGAAGGAGAACTGAGATGAATAAATTAAAGGTTTAGGAAAGGAGTTATGCAATTAAGTGATAATGAAAAATCCCCCAAATCCAGGGAAATAAATGGACAGATAAGAAAGACATTTAGAAACTCAAAATAGTCATGACCAACAAAGCACCTTTTATGACATACATAGTCAACACACAGACACACACACACAGACACACACACACATGTAATGCTGAGAACAAGAGAAAAATCTATTAAGAAAGGAGAAGTCATTAAAATAACATGTTTCTCATCAGCAATCTTAAAAGCCAGGAAAAGAGTGGAACAATATATTTCAGGCCTTAGAGATAAATAACTGTCATCAACATTGACATCAAGCAAAACTGTATTTTAAAACTGATAGGGAAATAATGACACAAACTAATAGGCACAAACTAATGTAGTTCATGACCACTAAGACAAGACTGTAGAAATTTCTAAAAGGAATACTGTACACGATGGGGGAAAGAAAGACAGTTTCCATCAAGAAAACACAGGAAAGAATGAAGTTCATGAGTGGAATAGGTGAGCAAAGGGGGGATAGAACAGAATTTATTATGCCCAACACAATAAACAAGAACTCCTCAATATAAGTAGAAGAAATAAACAATAATCCAATCAGCCCCAAAACAAGGTGAAGTTATAATGATTATTAAATGTTTCCCAATAATAATTTTAAATATAAATGGGCTCAACTCACTAATAAAGAGCTAGGCTGGCTGATTTGATTGAAAAACTAGATCTACTGATATTGTCTCAAATTTCCTTAAATTTTTATTTTTTAATAGGATTAACATGGTTGACTATATTTCTAAAACTCTCCCTGGTTCCTGGTCTTTCAAATAAGTCAAAGGAGATATTAAAAAGAGATGTTGAAAATATATCTTGAGACAATTGAAATTGTGAGCATGACATGAAAAAAATTAAAAGATGAAGAAAAATACTTCTAAAATGTAAGTTTTGAATAAAGGCTTTGAAGACATTAGGAAGAAAGATGTCAAGTAAACAACCTGATGTTATAATCAAGGAGGTGGAAAAGGACAAAGCATATCCATACTTAGGAAAAGAAAATAATAAAAGCCAGAGCAGAAACAAAGAACTAGAAAATAAAGTTCTTCTTTTGAAAGGGCAAAGTAAACAAACATTTAGAAATACTATGTAAGCAGAGAGAGGGTTCAAAATCAGCAGTGCAATGGATACATTGTGCAGATGTTACCAGAGAAACAGTAAGGCCTATGAGAGACTGATATGAAAACTTACAGGCCAAACTATAAAAGTTAAAGAAATTAACAAATTCCTAGAAACACACATGAAGAAGTAGAAAATGTGAACAGATGAATCATATGTAAAGATACTAAACCAATGATACAAATATTATCAAAGAAAAGAATTTGACTTCATTGGTGAATTGTACCATTTAAACAACTGATACCAATTATTCCAATTATTGCCAAATTTCAAAAATCTGTAGAGAAGAAATGCTAATAAAGTGACTTTATGAAGAGAAAATACTCATAAACTAATTTTGTGAGGTCTGCACTATCTGCTACTAAATCCAGGAAATGATTCTATAAAAGAAAATATAGCATCACCAATGAACATAGATGGGGACATCCTCAACAAAAAGCTATCAAATTGAATTCAACATCATAATAACAGGATCATTCACTATTTTCTGTTGGATTTATCAAGATAAACTGATAAAAAATTCTGTGACAATCACATATATGAACAGATGCAAGAAGAGAGCATTCAACAAAATTAAACATCTCTTCATATTATACTTAAAAATTAAGGTAGAAAAGAATATACTTCAATGCAATAAAGCTTTATGTGAGTGACAAAGTCACAACAGCATCATACTCAATGGTGAGATGTCAAAGCTTTGTCTTCAAGATTAGGAATAAGAAAAGGGCAGGATACTCGTCCTTGCCACTTCTGTTGAACACAGAGTTGGAAATACTAGTCAATAGGGAAAGCGCAGGTATATAATTAAGAAAGAACTGGAATAGTCCGTTGTCAAATAACACAATCTTCTATATAGGAAATCTTAGAAACTTCCTGAATTCGGTAAAATTACTAGATATAGAGCCAGTGTTTAAAATTAACAGCTTTTCTGTACATCCAACTATCTCAAAGAGAAATCAAAAGAACAATACATTTTGTAATAGCAAATAAAATAAATTACTTAGGAATACATTTAACCAAAGGGGTGAAAGAGTCATACACTGAAAACAATAAAATACTCATGAAAGAAATGGAAGGAGATGTTAAATAGGAAGATAGTCTATGTTCACCGCCTGGAACAATTAACAATGCTAAACTGTTGATATTATCTAAGGCAACCTACATGTTTGGTACGAACTCCATTAAATTCACAATAGCATTTTCAATAGAAATAGAAAAATAATTCTAAAATTCATACAGAACCACAGAGAACTCAGAATATTGAAAGGATCTTTGTAGGCTGGAGAGATGGCTCAGTCATTAAAGGCTAGGCTCACAACCCAAACTACAAGAATATTGAGAGGATCTTTGCAAAAAGAACAAAGCCTGAGGCATCATACTACCTAATTTCAAATCACATCACCAAGATCTGATCATCTAAACATCATAAAACTGACAAGTTGGTAGACATATAAGACCAATGGAACAAGAGATTCTAGAAATAAATTCATCTCCACAATTACATGACTTTCAGCCCAGAAAACAAGGACATAGAATGAAGAAAGATAGTATTAATAACTGACGTTGAGAAAACTGAATAAACACATGTATTAACATGAAAATAGATTCTTATTTTATACCACATTAAAATAGGTTAAACCTTTAAGGGGAAAAAATCCTGTAAAGTTACTACAAGAAAACATGGGACGACAGTTCCGTGAAATTGTTTGAGAAAAGTTTTATCTTGCTAACTCAGCAAAAGTGCCAGGCAACAAAAGCAAGCACAGCCAAATGGAACCCTTTCAAACTCAAAGTTTCTGGCAGCAAAGGGAATAATCATAGAACTAAGTTCCTCCTCATGAATCAGAAGGCATTGCACAAGTCTGTTGTCACCTCGTGTGAGGGGTGTTGCTACTCAGATCAATGCTGTGAGTGCTGGTAAGGACATGGGTAACTGAACTCTTGGCACACATTTGTAGAAATGTGAAGTTTACATACACCCAGCATGGTGGAAGTTCCTCAAAACATGAAAAAAAACAGAACCAACATATGATCCAGGAGTCCCACCAATAAGTATATGTCCCAAAGAACTGAATGCAGTACCTTGAGGAGCTAGCCTCACTCCATATCCCCTGCAGCATTCTCCTTGGTGGTGAATGCATTGAACCAACCTAAGAACCCTTCGCAGATGAGTGGATAAAGAAAATGTAAAATATATGCAATGGAATATTATTCTGCCCAAAAATAAAGGAAATGCTATTATTTCCAACAATGTATATTATTGGACCTGATAGATATTATGTTCAGTGAAATAAGCCAGATACAGAAAGACACTGCATGAGCCCTACTGTGGCATCTCCCGAAACTGAGCTCCTTGAAATAGTGAGTAGCAGGATGGCTGCAGGGGACAACAGGAGGAGAGAAGGTAAACTTATTCTGGTAGGGGAATAAGTTCAGGAAATCCATTGTACAAGTGACTATAGTTACCCTTCACCCTATCTATCCTCTAAGATTGCTAAGACAGTAAACTTTAGATATCCTCCATACAAATAAATCATAAACATTTTGAAAAGACTGTATTGAACACCCATCACTTACAAATTTTCTGCTGTCAAATAAAGGTGATCATGTCACAGGATCTCCGCCCTTATTAAGGGGCATTCCACATACATAGAAAATGTCAATGTTTTATAGTTTGACATATGTTTTGAATGACAGGACAAAAAGAAGATGTTTGTGCATATCTTGAAGTTATTTAAATAAGTTGTTTCATTGACTTTATAACAATAAGTATGGGGACTGGGACATTAGCTTGGAGGAGTTTGTAATGGGAAGGTGAGACAAGGAGGTCGCTCTAACCTATGAAAATATGCTTTTGATGTGATTCCAATACAATGTCAACCTCAAGCTTTCCCCATGAGGTTAACACTAGATCTTTTGGAAAACAACCATTTTCAATTTCGTCTGAAGCTTCTTGCACATTTATTGTCCTTTTTGGTAGCAATGACAGATTGTTTCCATGACACAGAAGCTGTTACAATATTCCCAAGAAGGCAAACAGTGTCAGCTGATTTATTAGGGCTATTATTGCATGTGTGTTTTGTCTCCTTTTTTACGTGTATTAGGAACATTGATAGCAAAATCTGTTCTTTTTTCCTTAGGGAATCCAGAAGACATTATGTTTGAAAATATTTCACTTAGCAAAGAAATACAAAAGGGAAATGCAGGATGGAATACCTCACCCAAACCCATCAACCATCATTTGCCATGGTTAGGTCAACCTCAGGTCAACATGTGCTTGTCCGCAAATACTTGCTATACAGACAAAATCTCTGGCTCTCATGAACTTTTCAATGAAGACAGAGAAAGCACCTGCATAATGATAAAAGGAAAAGTGGGCAGTTCTGTCTACAAACATTTATAGAGAGGGCTACAAACAGTAAGCGAGGGCTGGCCCTTCCAAGAGGGAGGTAGAGATTGCATGTTTGAGTACAGTGCAATCTCAAGTGTGAGTGGTAGTATGTAGTGGCTGGTAAAGTGCTAAGCAGCAGGAAGCTTGGGATTCTGCTATGTTTTGAAAGCCAAAGAAGATGTCTATAGTCATTGGCTTTTATGAATTTCTTTTCTCTTGACTTCACCATTCTATATCTTTGTTTATTTCTGAATGATTAGTTGCCAGTTAACTAAGTGTGATGCTGCTAGGTGCTGCATTCTTCTAAATACAGGTATGGAATTAGATAAGATTATAGTTAGCTCTTGAGTTGATTATAACAAATGCCAAGGTCTATGTAAACAAACAAACAAACAAACAAACAAACAGTTATAGCCTTGTTGTAGAAAGATGTGAGTAGCTGGGGATGTTCTCTGTTACAAAGCAGTCCTCCAGAAAAAGTCATCCACTTGCCAACTTTACTCTGGCTACTTTTCATGGGGGATTTTCCTTCAAAACAAATGTGCAGCATCTTGACAGCTCCTCCGGTTGATACACATTTTTGTTGTACTTCTCCAGTCCTCATATGGTTTGAGAATGTCATTGCTCTCTGTTTCTCATGGATACTAAGTTTCTTCAATTGGTTTGTGCATTTCGGGATGGAGCAGGGAGGTGTGGTGAACTCTTACCTAAATTATTTGATTCTATCATCAGCAGGAGAGGGAATGATTTTTAGGATAAATGAGGTCTCCTTGAATGTGGCAAAACTGTCTATTTATATCAGCTCTGGAGTGAATGAAGAAGAGCTAATGCACTGGTTCACAACTTGTGGGTTTTGACCTCTTTCAGAGTTGGTCATAGGGGTCACCTAAGACCATCAGAAAACACAGATATTTACATTATGATTCATAACAGTAGCAAAATTTCAGTTATGAAGTAACAACTAAATGAGGAACTGCATTACAAGATCGTAGCATCAGGAAGTTTGAAGACCACTGATTTAATGTGTCTTTTGAGCCTTCCAGCTCCTTCCTTGTCTCAGCCCACCCTTCACAAGCATAGAGCCTTTCACTTCTGGTATCACCATCTTCTATTTTTTTCAAGAAATGTTTCCAACTCCTAGAAGAATTGCCTTCTGTGACCAAAGGAGCTAAAGGCTACTTTGAGAAATACCTATTTAGTCAAGACATCCAATTCTTTAAAGACTAAAGCAATCTCCAATCTAAGCTAGAGTATAATGACCCTGGCTCAGTAGAGACGTTCTTTCTCTCCCACATGCTTCCTCATGATGTACTTGCCCTAGAGGCACTTAAGGACAGTGGCTAGGAGCACTTCTCTTCTACAGCCTTTTCCCTTTTCATTTTGTAGTCCTGGAGATGAGCTCAAGACTCACTCACACTAGACAAGTGCTCTACCACTGAGCCATACAAGCAGACCACTTTCCATTTGTTGAACATCCAGTGGGAATTAGCCATTCCCTTCATCACTCTGGAGAATATACCTGTTTAGATCAAGCGATGCCTTCCTTACCTGAAATTCCTCTCTATTGTATAAAAACAGTGTTTGTTTTTGTTTGCTTGTTTTCTTTCAGATTGTGCAACTTTTGACTCCATTTTGATGATGGGGGATGGTGGTGTACCTGGATGGACATGTGACTACACTGTCTTGGTTAATTTACTATTGTCGTGATAAAATACAACCAATTCAACTTACAAAATAAAGCATTTAACTGGATTTACAGTAATAGAGAGTTAGGGTCTACCATGGCAAGAGTAGGCATGGAGGCAGGAAGATCTGAGAGCTCACATCTTGAACCTCAAGCATGAGACGAAAAGTACACTGAGACTTAATGGTATTTTTTTTTTTTGAGATTATAATATACTGACATCATTTTCCTTTCTCTATACACTCCTGTATACCCCCTCCTTGTTCTTTTTTAATTCATGTTTTTTAATCAATTGTTGTTATATGCATATATTTTCAAACCTGAAACCCTACCCCAGTGACTCGCCTCTTAATCTGTCCCAAACAATTTTACCAGCTGGGGACCAGCTATTCAAATGTATGGGTTCATGGGAACTTGTTCTCATTCAAACCACCATCTGTCTGGTACCTACATAGCACAAACTTACAAATGACTTATTCCTGGGAATCGAAAGGGTGCCACTCAATAAATTTGTCAGGGCAGAGTGGTATATGAAAATCACCTTAAGGAAACTGGGTCAAAGAACTTATCAGCCACACCAGACCAAGGAAAGGATATGGCTTTCTCCCCTGGAGCCCACTAGAAGATGGACACCTAGCTTTGTGATGGTGACAACTGCCACCAACTTCTCGTCTGTCCACCCACAGGCTGACAGGAAGAAAGGGCTCCAGCTCAGCTTGGTCCCCATAGTTGATATAGCCGACTCAAGTGCTGTCTTTCCATCAGCCTGTTCTGTTCTCTCTTTTGCCCCTGCTGCAGGACTCAGTTCTGAGGCTTCACTTTAAGATCTGTGGCACTGACAACCACTGCTGGCCTTCTGTTTTTCTGCAGCCTTGTTTAGCTTCTAGCATTAGTACCTACTCTCTACATTTCCATGGGCCTACTTCTGGCCCCTTGGACTTTGTTTTATCCTCTTTTCTGTTTATAGACATTCTACAACCCACATGTACACTCTTACATGCATGCATTAGCTATGTGATGTGGGGTGTGTGATCTGAGAATTAATATTAGTAATTAAGACTGGAATCAAAGAACCTGTGCTTGCCTCAGCTAGCTTTACCAAGGAGAGCAGAAGTATCTGGCAAATCATTGGCATTGAAACCACCCTATCTTGTAAATTTACTGTTAACTCACCACATTCTGACTCTGTAAGAAGACACATGTGGAGAAAGTAGGAGGTACCCTTGAACAAATTGGTATAGGAGACCGCTTCTTGAACATAACTCCAGGGGGCACAGACACTGAAAGAAACAATTAATAAATGGGACCTCTTCAAACTTAGAAGCTTCTGTAAGGCAAAGGACAGAGTCCACAAGACCAACCGGCAGCCCACAGACTGGGAAAAGATTTTCATCAATCCTATATCCGACAAAGGGCTGTTCTCCAAAATATACAAAGAACTCAAGAAACTAGTCAACAAAACACTAAATAACCCTATTAAAAAATGGGGTACAGAACTGAAGAGAGAATTCTCAATAGAGGAAATCAAAAAGGCTGAAAGATACTTAAGAAAATGCTCCACATCCTTAGCTATCAGGGAAATGCAAATCAAAACAACTTTTAGATACCATCTTACCCCTGCCAGAATGGCTAAAATTAGAAACACCAGTGATGACTTATGTTGGAGAGGATGTGGAGAAAGTGGAACACTCCTCCACTGCTGGTGGGAGTGCAAACTCATACAGCCATTTTGGAGATCAGTATGGCGGTTCCTCAGGAAAATGGGAATTAGTTTACCACAGGACCCGGCAATCCCCCTCTTAGGCATATACCCAAAGGATTCACATCCATGCAACAAAGACATCTGTTCAACTATGTTCATAGCAGCACTATTTGTAATAGCAAGAACCTGGAAGCAACCTAGATGCCCCTCAATTGAAGAATGGTTAATGAAGATGTGGCACATCTACACAATGGAATACTACTCTGCAGAAAAAAAAATAATGGTATCTTGAAATTCACAGGCAAGTGGATGGCACTTGAAGAAACCATCCTGAATGAGGTAACCCAGTCACAAAAAGAGGAACACAGTATGTACTCACTCATATATGGATTTTAGACCTAGAGCAAAGGATCACCAGCCTATAATTCACATCACCAGAGGAACTAGGATACAAGATGTATTCTAAGAGATTCATATAAAGTCCCTCACAGAACTGGGAAGGGACAAGTCCCCCAGAGCTCAGGTGAAGTGGGGGGGGGCAGCGAATGGAGAGAGAAGTAGGAGAAAATGAGGGGGAGGAAAGGAAAACATGTGCGACCAGGAAGATTGAGCCTGGTTAGGAATAGAAGATAGGAAAGAGAGAGAGACAGAGAGAGAGAACATAAAAGAGGGAGCCAATATTGGTTTGAATCTAAAATTGAACACAAAGAAAGGTCTAAAGAACTACAAGACTGCTCCCAACTAACAATCTCAGCTTCCGTGGAAAGGCTATCATAAATGCCCTTCCCGGAGAGTGAGATCAACAACTAACTTCTCCATGGAGCCCTCAACTAATGCCTGTTGAAAACAGGATCAAGCACCCATACATAAACACCGAGTCGAACTAGAACCCAGATGCAGATGGAGAAGACAAGACCATGCAGCAGAAACACATACAGACAGCTTACCTGAACAAGGAGGAGCTAATGGCCAGTAGACTGATAGCTGGGAAGCCAGCATGGGACTGACTCAGGCCCCCCTGAATATGGGTCTCAGCCAGAAGGACTGAGCAGTCTAAGAGACCTCAGACAGTGGAGCCAGGATGTATCCCTGGTGCACAAAAGGACTTTGCAAACATATCCCCCATGGAGGGATAACTGCCTTAATCTAGAGACAGGAGAGAAGTCCTAGTCCCTACTTCACAGGACCTGTCAGATCTACATGACCCCAACTGGATAGCATTCCCCTACATATGGAATTGGGGTGGGGGGTTGGGAGGGGAGGGTGGTTAGAGTGCATGTGAAAGGGCAGAGAGGGTAAAAGGGAGGGAAGAAGAGAGGGAGGGAGGGAGAGGGAACTGGGATCGACATGTAAAATAATAAATTAAATGAAAAAAAATGCTTTGACTCCAAAATTTAAGATCAAGGACAAGTTACTGGGGAAAAAAGATTTCAATTTTTGTTTCCACAGAAAATGAAAAGATGTGGATTCCTTCCAGACTAATGTGGTTTGATCACGCCAGACTGCCTGAAACAGAGTACAAGGTGATCTTACATTCAAAACAGCTGGACAAAGCAGCCTTGCAGACTACAGCCAGGATTTCTGCATCTTCTTAGAATCCCCCATGACAGCGCCCCTTTACCAGCAGGAAGTAGTTTGGAAAGAATGAAGCCCAAATTCCCAAATATTGTGTATAAATGTTTGTTTTCATTTAATTGGACCTTGTTATATAAAATAAAATAATAAAGTAAAAAAAAGAAGTAAAAAAAAGAAGACACATGTGTTTATTGTTGTTTTCTGAAATAAAACCATCATAACAGTAGCACAATGTCTTGTTAAAAAATAACAACCAACCAACCAATCAAATAAACAAACATCAAACCTGCAGTCCAGACAGAGGAAATAAATCTTCCTTCTGGATTATGCCAGGGTACCAAAGCAGAGAGGCCAGTGTATGATATGGAGGACAATTCTCTCTGCCTTGTTCATTGAGGGTGTATTGAAACTATCACTAGGAGGACTGAATGCTGGTTTTGCTACCTTGAAACAGTAAAATTTTCACTAGAGAGCAGCCTCCCAGTGAGGCCTGATGCCAAAGCAACTCACAGTCCCCACATGTGTCCAGTGTTTCCTTCCCCCCTAGCCACATGGTCCTGCTCCTGCTCTCCTTGGTATGAGCATCTCCCTCTGATGATCATGGTATGGGGTGAGGATGAGACAGGAATACAGGGTGGTGAGTGAGTGCTTTGTCAGGATTTCTCTGCAGAGCTACCATTAATAAGGAAAATACGATTAAAGGCTTTGGTGTCACACACCTTTAATCCCAGCACTCAGGAGTCAGAGGCAGGTGGATCTCTGTGAGTCAAGGCCAACCTGGTCTACAGAGCTAGTGTCAGCATAGGCTCCAAAACAATACAGAGAAACCCTGTCTCAAAAAACAAAACAAAACAGCAAAAGAAGAAGAGGAAGAGAAAGAGGAAGAAGTAGTAGTAGTAAAGCACAGCAGTTGGCTCTTTCTGTTTACCTTATGGCTTCATGAAACTCCTTGAACAGTACCCTCAACTAACATCAAGGAGGATCCTTAGGCTTTTTAGATGCATGCCAATGAACAACAAAAGTTGGCTAGAACTGGAGGGAGTGTAAGTTTTTTGCCCTTTGTTTTATTTCTATGTTTTGCAACACCCTCTGCTCTAAAATTGGACACTGCCAATATTCAGATGAATCTTCTTACCTGTGTTCTTAACATCCACTTCCAACTTCTTTTTTCTGTAGATTCTCATTACATGTTCACATTTCTATTTAGATGCCACATATTCTTTCATTGCTTTGGATGTCTTTGTTTTATTTTCTAAACTTCACAAAAAGGGACTAAGTCACAGAGTTCTTTTGTAGTCATAGTAGAAGGTGTATATTGCTGATCCTATCAATACTAACTTAATTAACTCTGGAGGGATCCATATAATTGGACAGCTAGAATAGGTTGGGATCTCAGAACTGAGTGAAGATGCAAAGATAACTAAGATGTGTGTGGCTAGGAACCACCTGTGAGTATACATCACAACTTGTTTATAGGTATTTTGGTAAAGTTCTATTTCATGAGTGTTATAAGAGAAAGAGATCTTCTGTGATAGTCAGATAGATGAACAAGGTTATCTTCAAGGGTTCTAGTCAGAGGTAGGTTGGCTACAAAACACACTATCAGTACCTTCTCACTCTTCCCTTGCTTGGCCCATTCCACCCTTTGCCTCCATTAGCTAGCTCTTATATCTATAATACCAGGAGTCCTGAGGCAAATATGCTTTATTCATGTGAATCTGGCCTAGTTTGCAAAGGTTTGGAGCTCATAATGCACTTGTGATGTTACTGGAATTCCCTGGGCCCATCTGAGAAAAAAAGCTGTGGGTGGCTTTGGTGCATCATGATGCAATTTTGATCATGAGACTTTCTTTCCTCAAGGATCCAAAACATAAAAATCACAAGACAAGCAGGAAGTCACATCTGGGAAGTAAGTTATTGTTTTGGTTTATGTTGGGAGCTTTATCAGAGATGAGAGAGTGATCATGTGAGCTAACACTCTCCCCTACTTTTTAAAAATCAATATATAAATCAATATTTAGCAAAAGTCAAGAGGACATTCTACAAATCCTCTCTCATTTCCTAAGTGACATAGGAAGTGCAAAAGTAGAAACACTACAAGTTGCATTCATCAGAACACAGCCAGGCTTAAGATTTCCCAAGAATTTGTGACATTGTGTGGGGTTTTCTGTTACAGCATCTGCAAACAGTTTCATTCAGTTAGACAAGGTAAAACCCTAGACTGACAAAATTTCCAAGGAAAAGTCCCTTATAATGATAAAATAATAGCAATTAATTGAGAAATTATATTGTAGGGGCTGACTTTAGCACATTATAATTCAATCGTCATGGTGGAGCTGCAAGATAATAATATTAGCACCAGGCTACAGATAAGGTTGGCTTTAGGCTCCAAAGCATTCTCAAATAATTGAAATATACATATAGGTATTGAGCTTCTAGAGGATAGAATCGAAGGCTTCTGCATCTATGAGACCTTGTATGGTATTTAGCTTAAGAAGATAATTAATTGTGTCTTACAGCAGGTTAGTGAGGACTGCATCCTCCCATGTGCTCTGGTGGTTTCGTAAATATGATGGTGGAAGTTTAGGAGCTCATGTCAAGAAGCTAGTAGTTGACTTCAAGGGGGACAGCAAAACTATGTACTTCCTTCTCTATATTTCCCATCCCTGAAGAGCCCAGAGAGTGTAGCCATGCAGTTTCCAAATGATAGTTAAGCTACCTGCTCTAGAGGCCTTGATGTTGGAGCATGTGGCAGGTGGTCATGTTGTGTCCACATTCAGGAAACAGTGAAGGACAAATACTGATGCTAAGACAACTTTGTTATTTTGCGGTGCCATACTGGAGCCCACAGAATGCTGCTATCCAGAGTTAGGATAGGTCTTCCTTCTCTAATTAGTCTAGACTAGAAGTTCCTTTTCAGGTACATTCAGAGTTTGTTTACTAGAGCCTATCAATTTGGCAGTCAATATTAATGGTCACAACCTTGCCTGCTCTTTACCTTGCTTGGAGATATATCATTTAAGTGACTCTAAATCTTGTCAAGTTGATAGTCATCATCAGCTATCACAACTTTGCCTTACTGGAGATGTGCTGGAGTTGCTGTTATAAAGTTAGGGTATAGTGTCAGAGATAAGCCTAGCCTTGAGATCAGAGATCAAGTTGAGCTGAAGCAGCAAGGTATAGGACCATACAGATTATAGAGGCAAATGGAAAGATGGGGTCCCAATATATGAGAGGGTGGACAGAGAGGCAGAAGGCCCAGATAGATGAATAGGCAGATGCATATATGGTAACTCTAATAGGCTGTATCAGTGGAAGGATTGAGGTACACTGACACTTTTAGAACAGTTGGGACTTTTCTGCCTATCAGTGGCAGAGGGTCAGATGAAAGGTCAGTGGGGTATCAGCATCACAGTGGCAGGTGCTTTCCTCTTTGAGGCTTTATGTGAGGAAGTTGCATCCTTTCCACACTCTGGTGTGTTAGGTGAGTCCTCAAGCCTGGTTTCCCTAATGATTTTAATGTACTAATATGCTCCTACAGTCCCAATTCATTTTGCTAACTTTATAGGGTGGCACCATGTCTACTTCTAGGAATAAGTTATTTATCAGTCAATGCTAGACAGATGGTGTTTTTTATATTCCCAATAGAGTACAGAGTCATGTCTTGTGTTCACACTCAAAGTGTGGTTAAATGCTGCTTACAAAATGTCTTTATGTCTACAGATAAGTGTAGTCCTTACCCTCATCAAGGAAATGTCTCCTGTAACAGGCTAAGACCATGCAGAAAACTACAAACAATTAAAATATGGAGTTGTGGAGCCCAGTCCCAATTGATATATCTGCAAAACACAACCATTTTGTGCAAATCTGTGTACAAATGGGACCCAGATGTCATAATTTTAAAAGTTACCCAAAGAAATTTACCTCCACCCACTCCAACATTTATTTCCTTCTGGTAAAATAAAACCAAGCTAAACCAAACCAAACCAAAACAAAATAAAGAACAACAACAACAAAAAAAATCAACAAAAAGCCCATTCAAACTGAAAATAAATGCAAGAGATTCAAGCATCATCCTGAACACATTCTCTCATTCACACCTTGTACCAATGGCCTATTAAACCCTTTTATGTATGCTTGTTTGCCATTGCTTTAACTAGGCCTTCATGATATCTTATCTAGTTTTTATATTAGCTTCATAACCAACCATCTCTCCTTATACCTAGCCGACTCTGTATGCTTTAGAACATACACAGTTTCATTGCTTCAGACTTGTTGAAGACTCAATCATGTAGATAATAAAGTTCAAAATATATAACACACTTTTAACTCACACGACTTCTTTTGTCACAGTATTCAGTATTTAGCTCCACATGTCTCAAGTAAATCCCATGAATATAACATGAATATTTTGAGCTGATATATTGCTAGAGTTTCTTGTCCCACCAAGTTCTGCAGCTTCAGCCCCAAAATAAACATACAGAGACATATATTAATTATTCAACTGTTGGCTGATGATTAGGGCTTCTTATTGGCTAGCTCTGTCTTAATTATTAAACCATTTCTATAAATCTATGTATTTCCACATGGTCTTGGCTTACCGGAGAATGCCCAGATCTGTTTTTCCTTTCGCGGCTACATGGTGTCTCTTCTGAAGCACCTCTCTGCCTACCTTTCCCAGAATTCTCCTCCTCTCTTACTCCTGCCTCTATTGACCAAACAGTCTTTTATTCATCAACCAATAAGAGAAAAAATATATAGAAGGACATCCCCCATCACCGATTTAAAAAAAAAAAAAATGTCAGTTTCCTAGCAGAGGGCTTGAGGGTTTGAATGATACTGTCTTCTTTTGTTCTTTTTCACTTTGTTTCCAGATCATGTTTTCCTCTGTTTGCTTCATTTGGCAAGCAATTGTTAGGCGGTCATAGGAAGTAAGTACCTACAACTACATGATCTATGTAGGCTATGATTTCGAAAGAATGAATATCTTTATCTCAGTTTTACTCTTCAACTCATAGGAAAGGCTCTGATGGTCCTAGGCTATAGTATGTGCCTTTAGCCACCATAGCAAAGTGGTATTTCCTTAACTTTCGTAGATTGAGTTACTGTCTACCCATGAAAGCTTGTCAGATAAGACAGCTCATCTAAGATCACAAGGAGCAGGTTAAGATTTCAAAAGAATAAAGATCTTTATTTCAGCTTTACTCACAAAATCAT
Source organism: Phodopus roborovskii (assembly GCF_943737965.1). Lineage (NCBI taxonomy): Eukaryota > Metazoa > Chordata > Mammalia > Rodentia > Cricetidae > Phodopus > Phodopus roborovskii. Next base: position 33,022,545 of record NW_026126433.1, read on the forward strand.
AGGAGCAATTATAGTCCCAGTTTGTGTTACGTGCCTTTAACAAACCACTGTAGAAAAGGCATATGCCTTTAGACTTGGCAGGTTGAGCAACTGTCTACCCATGGAAGCCTGTCACAAATGACAGCTCACTAAAGAGCACAAAAAGTAGGAAGGTGATCCAAGATCACAAAAATAAAGAAAAGTATGGTTCTGTTTGGACTTGAATGGCAAGAGTTATAAGCTAGATAAAGCAACATGAGCACACCACTCATAGCATGTTAATAATGGTCACTCTAGGTCTTCCTCATTCCTCTCTGCTCCACTATCATTGGTTTTAGGCTTAAGTGCCTTTGCTAGTGTCTTAGAGGTATTATTGCTGTGATGGAACACCATGACCAAAAGCAAGCTGGGGAAAAAATGGTCAATTTGACTTACACTTCCACATTGTATTCTATCATTGAAGGAAGTCAGAACAGGAACTCAGCAAGAATTAGAATTTGGAGGCAGGAGCAGATGCAGAGGTCATGAAGCGGGGCTGCTTACTAGCTTGATCCTTATGGCTTATTCAGCCTATTTTCTTATAGAACCCAGGACCACCAGCATTGGGATGGCACCCACAATGGGCTAGACCCTCCCTCATCAATCACCAATTAAGAAAATGACTTAAAGCTGGATCTTATGGAGACATTTTCTCAGTTGAGGTTACTTCATTTCAGATAACTCTAGTGTGTGTCAAGTTTACATAAAAATACCACCACAGCTGGTTATCCTGAAATATATGATTGACCAAGTTTTAGTCCTCTGTAAAAAATCTAGCTAGAATATCTTTATTGAGAGGACTTTCTTGACCTCCCACTGACCTCTTTGTCTTTTGTGCCATTAGGATATGAATTCTTTCATGGCTTTGTGCTGTGATTATTTATTTGTGTGCCAGTTCATTCTTGGTTGATACTGTTGGAGCCGTAAAATGCTAGACAGGGCAAAGAATAATTTAGGAAATTATTGCACCAATAAATAAATAACTGAGGGTTTTAGGAGTAGAGATTATATTAAAGCTTTTCAATTTTCCTGAATGAAGGATCACTGCCCATGTCACTTGTCTATTCCTTCAAACTTCTCTTTGAACACATGCACACATATGTACAACAGCCATTCCAGAGGGAAAATAGGGTCACCTCTTAAGAACAAAGGAATTCCTCATCCTTTCTGGTTGTTCCTTTCATTTGTATTCAAGCAGAAGAACTTGTAGTTCTTTGAAATCCTTTATTATTCTTTTTGTATGAATGCAGGAGTGTGAAGAAAGGGCATCTTTAAAAAGACAAGAGGTTGGATAGAAAGGAAAGGATGGAAAAGAATAATGGGGTCACAGATAACAATCACCCAAACATTTCACTTCTGCTCATAGTTGGTTAAATTTGTCTTAATGATGAGAAAGTGGTTTGTGAAAGTCTTTCTACTATGTGCCTGGGTAGCAGACAACTTTTTCTATGTGATACACAAACAAATGTGGTTTCACCTAATAGGACCAAATTCTTCTTACAGAGGGCTGTTCTTGGAAAATGCATTAGCAGACTAAGAATGCTTGGGTTTTCCCAACAGCACATGTGAGGTAGAGCTGTAGTCCCTAAGTTCTCTGCATTTACATAATATTCTATAACAGAGAGAGGATTAATCTTGCTTTAGATTTTTGTATTTAAAGGGTTGTATAAAGTCCTTAATGGGTGTGTGAGAAAGTATTTTGTAACAGGTCAAATACAGTATGAGTCATTAATATCACAGAATACTAATGCTAGACCAGGCAAGATGAGCCACTAACATGTCTTCTGTGGGGCAATGTTAATAGGAGAATACAAATAGCTATATTTTTGAAGTTTCATCATGATCTTTTTTTTTTACATTATCCTTAAGCAATTTTATTTTCAAAGGGCAGCAACAAAACTATGCATACATTTGTTACGTTTTTCTACTGAAATTGTGAACAACATAGACTGCTTTTAAGAGGATTTATTGAAATTTGGCCAAAAAAAAAAAAAAAAAAAAAAAAAAAAAAAAAAAAAAAGAAAAAGAAATTACTTTAGATGTAAACCCAAGAATGAATGATAGAGATAGGGTGCTTCATGCAGAATCAGGGAAGAGTGTTTGTTAAGCAGGTTGATGAATGTGGGAGCCAGGCTTAAGAGAAAAGGCAGAATTCTTTATACACTCGACTCTTTACATGGTGAGCAATTTAATTTTTCTCTTTGCTTTCCCTCTTGTTGTGTGAAGCAAAGGTGATTTTTTTTTTAAATTGAGAATTAATAACAAAGAAGGCTGTAGGTCTTCAGATAAAAGTAACCTTACTGATGTGCTTTGGAAGTTTATGTTCCCTTCAAAATCAATGCATCAGAATTCATTAAAGTGTAATAGCTTTAAGATTGTTGTCTACAATTGTAGTGATAGAGTTTGAGGCAGAACCATAGTAAATGACATTAAGGTCTTTGGGAAAGTTTTCACATAACATGAGGCTTCCTTTCCCTTCCAACACGTGAATTTATAATAAAAAGACACTGTTTTGGATGTATCAAGTAGACTTTAGCAGACACTAATGTTGAAAAGTTTGTTACAGTAACATAAACAGGCCAGAACACTTACCTTCCATGTTTAGGCTCAAAATGGTTTGAATGTCTTTTGAATGTACTCTCTTGACTGAAACTCATTGGAACAATGAGCCTTTCAGCTGCAACGTTTAAATAAATGTATTTGGTTGTTTTTTCTTTGGTGAACAGCATCCATCCATCTATCCATCCATCCATCCATCCATCCATCCATCCATCCCTCCCTCTCCCTCTGCGCCTGTCTTTATCTCTCTCATGCTCAGGGATGCTGCAAACCATATCAAAGAATGTTGCCTAATTCTTTCTGCACCCTAGCAGGTGTGGGCAATTAGCATAACAAGGTCCTTCAAGGATTGAGTAATTTGCCTTGGTCTTCTTGTCTCAGCTTGGCTGGCCATGACCTAAAGAAACTCTTTCCTCAGACTCACCCCACCCTTTAATACTTTCGCTGTGGTATTGAGTGAGTAGCATCGAAGACACTGCAGGAAGTGGAATGGAAGGGAGTGGAGATAAATTTAAGCATAGAAGGCATCAGATTACAGGCAGCCCTAAGATAAATATAGCCACTCCCAAATACACCTCCTCATCAATGTCATCAGCATACTCCCCATGTTTCATGGCAGATTGCAACATGGGAGCCATATTTTTCAAATGGTCCTGGAAAAGATAATTTTTTTCTTATGCTTCTTCACTAATAGGGTTTAGATATGGGGGTGCTTGTGCATGACTCCACCATGCTTTTATGGAGCTAGAGCCTAGATGTTGAACTCCACCATTAGAACTGTGGGAACAGAACATGAACTATCTTGAGGATTCCCTTTTGCTATCTCAATTTTTCAAAGAAGATGCTGGAAATAAATGAAGTTGGAATCATTACTTGGTCTTCCTCAGCTTTGACAGCACCAAGGTCATGTTGTACAGCTTTTTGTGTTACTAAATCATGAGCTTTGTAGGTGCTAATGTAGTAAATGCTGGTTGATGTGGATTATTCTTGATATAAACAGGCTCTCAGCAAACCAAACCAGGGTTGGGGTGGGGTTTAAGGTATCCTAAATCTTGACTTAGGTCCTGCTAGTTGCCATGCTAAGGTGCATCTAAGGTAGCCAGTTCTTGAAATAGTGGAGGAGAGAGTAAAATGCAGCAAATGAAATGTGTGTGTGTGTGTGTGTGTGTTTCCTTTAGACTTCTTCCTTCTCCCAGGAAATTTTTCTGTGAATTGCTTTCCAGTAGTTCACACTGAACTCACTAGCAGTGGTCACATCCCTCAGTGCCTTGAAAGTTACACAGAGGTCATTACTCCAGCCTTTAAGTAACTGCAGTTTGTTATAGTGCCACACAGAAACCTAGGTATACTTGTAGGATTCACATAGAATGTTAAACTGTGACATGTACCTCCTTCTGGACAAAGCAATATTATAGGTATGACTGCTTAACTATATTGAAGTTCACTATATATAAAGTTCAGCTACAAAGTACCAACAGCTTGCCCCAAACCTGTATGCTCTCCAGGCTGAAAATGAAGGTGTGAAATCAACCTATTGCTCAAACAGCTTCAAGTATCTGTTATGTGGCAAGCACTGTAATAGGTCCTTAGGCTACTGAGCTATCTAATATTGTCCCTGACCTCGTGGAGACAGACACACCAAGAGGTAATGGCAATAAGATCTGCATGCAGTGACAGAGGTGAATAAAGTGGCAGAGACTCGGGTGTAAAGTTTCTAGGAAGGCTTTACAGAAGGGAAAATACTTGGTCCTGTTTGGGAAAGATGAGTAGAGGTTCCCCAAGTGATCAAGTGGCAGAACAACTGTGCGGTAGGAAGAAATGTCCAGGCTTTCCAGGCTGCAGGGTGATTATTCATATCTCTATTTTTCTTTATCGGTTGCAGTACTCTTCTATACACTCTTTTTTTCAGAACGTTTTCCTCATTGACAGATAACTGGAGTGAAGGAGCTATCAAATACAAAACATTTTGGATTTGAAGACTTACTATGATAAACACCAGTTCACTGGACCTTTATCTATGAACTAAATTTAAATCCAATGAAAGTTTAATCTGTATCTTTGAGAAACTAAAAATCTGTTCAAACAGCTTAGAAAGACTGCAGTCTCCCATTCAAGTACTAACCAGGCCTGACTTTGCTTAGCTTCCAAGGTCAGATGAGATTGGGTGCCTTCAGGGGTGTAATATATGAGAGAAAAATTTAAAAAAGAAAATAAAGACTATAGGAACAAAGAATTCATAACAAGCCCTCCATAAACTATAGGTTTCATATCCAAACTTTAACCACTGTGCACTGAAAACATCTTTTAAAAAGTTTTATATGTACTGAATACATAAGATTTTTTATTGTTACTGTGCCATAAATGTAATATGCCAACTACTTTCATAGTACTCATGCATTATTAGGTCTTATAAGTGACATAGAGATTGTTTAAAATAAGGATGTATGTGACTTATATGTACATACATATTTTTATATAAAATAATTGAGATATATGCAATAATATTAATATATAACTGTATATGATACAATAAATCATATATTATCATTATATAAAACATACAAATATGTATATGGATTATTGATTATACAAATCATATATATATATACATACACACACACATAGGTTATATATATATGTGTGTGTGTATATATATAAAGAAAGGAATTTCTGCCAACCAAATAAGAGTATAGAATAGAATGACTATTTAAACTTCCAATTTCCTATATCACTGTGTGTTTTTTATATCTAGAATAGTTTTCTTCAAACTCTCCTTAATTAGCATATTTAACTTAGTCATATCCAAAAGAAAACAGAAGAGAAGATGATGAGTAAGCCCCCAAAAAACATTATAAGTACTATTGATAAAATTAAAATAGAATGAAATTACTGTAGTTATTCAAGGAAAGAATAAATTTAAGCATAGTATTAAAGCAAATTTTACACATCGATAAAATAAGGCGATTTCTAGACAAATAGTTTAGTTCACTCCTGGTCACAGTGCTCGGTGAGCTTCGTGGAGACTAAACACAGCCAGACAGACTAAATTTCATCAGGACTCATGGAATATTTTGTTGTCGGTTAGGAGTATTCTTGGGGTGCTCTGAAAGCAATTGGGAAATTCCTCCAGGGGCGCGACCTCTATATCTGCTGAATGTAAACTGTTTCTGATTTTTCATTTTTGATACCAAAGCAAAGGAAGCTGACTTTCATCAGTTTAAAAGTACACATGTGAGACAGAAATTGTTCCACAATGAATTTTATGAGCAAATAGCAGCTGCCTCTGACGGGCCTAAGTAGACACTGGTACTCAAACAAATGGGTTGGTTCCTTTTAGGAAATGTCACAAACAGGAAAACATAAACACCCTTCTCCCATGAGCTTCCACTTCCCCTTTGGTATTTGTTTAATGTCTTGATTAAAACTGTGGCTCCATGAAACTGCCTATTTGGAAAAAATTGCAAAATGTCAGAGATATTTGATGGAGTAATTTTACCATAAAAGGTGTGTGTGTGTGTGTGTGTGTGTGTGTTTGTGTGTGTTTGTGTGTACAAAACAGACTTCCCACTGCAACTGAAACAATTAGTGTGTGGCAGAAACACTCATTCTGGAGCTAGAGCTTCCCTTCTTCATCTACAGTGTGTCAAAGTAAGAAAGGGAAGAGAAGAAAAGAGCCAAGAAGGAAGGAGAGGAGAGAGGTGAGAGAGGGAAAATATGTTTTGACTGTGGCGGCTATCCTGGCTGGAATGACAGGGCAGAGTATGGAGAGCTAGCATTTTTGTTGTATCAGGATGATGAAGGGGGTAAGCTAACCTGTGGGGAAGAATGTTCTAAAGAGAAGAAAGCAATGACATTAGGTAAGAGACTGGCAAGTGTAAAGATGCAGTCAGTGTAGCTGAAGCACAGAGAACAACTTGTAGTAAAAGTAGTAGAGTAATAAAGGTAATATCAACAGTAGACAGAAGGTTATAGCATCCAAAACTTATGTCTATGAGAAGATGCATTGAAGTGAAATGGTCTGGTTTACACTTCAAAAGTCACTCTGGCTTCCAAGCATGAGGAGTAAGAATAAAACCAAGAAATAAAACTAGAAGCATTGTTTTATGGCATTCAGTGAATAATCACCCTGGCTAGGACTAAAATCCAACTTCTAAAAGTAATAATTCATAGTTTAATTAGAAGATTTCTGACTAATTTTAAATAGCATTTAAGAAGATGGAAGAAGCCAAGAATTGATTGAATCTGGGATTTTGTGTGATACACAAGTGGAGTGGAGATGTCAAGCCATTGGCGATGTAAGAGATTGGAGGTCTTCCAGCTTACCTGAACAAAGAGGAGCTAACGGGCCACCAGACTGATAGCTGGGAAGCCAGCATGGGACTGACTCAGGCCCCCCTGAATATGGGTCTCAGCCAGAAGGACTGAGCAGTCTAAGGGACCTCAGACAGTGGAGCCAGGATGTATCCCTGGTGCACAAAAGGACTTTGCAAACATATCCCCCATGGAGGGATAACTGCCTTAATCTAGAGACAGGAGAGAAGCCCCAGTCCCTACTTCACAGGACCTGTCAGATCTACATGACCCCAACTGGATGGCATTCCCCTACATATGGAATTGGGGTGGGGGGATGGGAGGGGAGGGTGGTTAGAGTGTATGTGAGAGGGCAGAGAGGGTAAAAGGGAGGGAAGGAGGGAGGGAGGGAATAAGGGAGGGAGAGAACTGGGATTGACATGTAAAATAATAAATTAAATTAAAAAAATGCTTTGACTCCAAAATTTAAGTTGAAGGACAAGTTACTGGGGAAAAGGATTTCTATTTTTGTTTCCACAGAAAATGAAAAGCTGTGGATTCCTTCCAGACTAATGTGGTTTGATTACCGCAGACTGCCTGAAACAGAGTACGAGGTGATCCTACATTCAAAACAGCTGGACAAAGCAGCCTTGCAGACTACAGCCAGGATTTCTGAATCTTCTTCGAATCCCCCATGACAGCGCCCCTTATCAGCAGGAAGTAGTTTGGAAAGAACAATGCCCAAATTCTCAAATATTGTGTATAAATGTTTGTTTTCATTTAATTGGACTTTGTTATATAAAATAAATAAATAAAAAAAGATAGATAGGCATTCTTCAAAAAAAAAAAAAAAAAGAAAAAGAAAAAAAGAGATTGGAGGTCTTCGATGATTCAAGAGCTAGAAAATAACTGTCATTTACCTGAAATGGGGTGCTCTCATCTATTAATTTTTCTGAAGAATTGGGAATTGACCAGATACCTATCTTGATTTTAGACTCTTCTAAAAATACATGTTTTCACCTGTCTGAAGGCTTCATAATCAAATGTAGCATGTGCCTGATGCATATGAATCTGTCTTATTAATGCTTGTTAATTAAGTGATTAATCAAAAGCTCATACTGATATTCTGTATCTTTTCAATATTCAGGGAAGCACATCTTTGGGTAAAGAGCATGCTAGGACAATTTCTGCATTGTGAAATGACTGTAACAGTATTCCCTTACAGAATTACTTTAAACAGAACAAATACATATGAACCACCTGTACATAGTAAGAGACAGTACACAGTACACATTATAGATTGAATTCTGAACAAGTAGGTCTGAACAAGTATTTACAAGATAACAGAAAAAGAAAAGGCTCCAAATTCTCCTTAATCAAAGTGACATTTCAGGAGGAAATACTTAATAGGCCAGTGTTTCTTTTTATAATCAAGACAATATGAAGTTTATTCAGGCTTTGACTCATCAGTTAACTATTATTGCCCCAAAAGCCTAAACTCAAATTTAAAAACTTTATTTATATTAATCAGAGTTCTTCAGAGAAACAGAGATGATAAATGTCAGGGTCAGTGTGTGGTATGTGAGGTGTGCATTGTACATGGCATGTATGCAGTATAATGTAGGTTTGTGATGTGCCATATGGTTTGGTCTATGATAAATTGCATGTATGTGGTATGTTGTGTATCTAAGTGTTGTGTTATCCCTGCGTATATATGTCCCTCCCCTCTGTTGTATATATGATACGGTCTCTCTGCATACAGTATATATTCTATGTGATTATGTGTATGTATGGAATGTTCTCTGTATATGCTTTGTATGTGTATATAAGGAAAGAGAGACAATTTCAAACTAATTGTTGTCTGTGGTTGTGGGGATGACAACATAATTTGTGCAGTCTAGGCGAGCAGGTTGAAGAGAAAAGTCAATTTGCAGACCAAATCAAGGGCATTTTGGAAGCAGAATTTCTTCAGTTGGGAGAATATCAAACCTTTCTGTTAAGATCTTCAATTGATTAAATGAGGAGGCTCACACATTATGGAAGGAGGGCTACAGGCTTTACTCAAAATCTGCTAATTTGAATGTTAATCGTATCTAAAAGATAGTAACATCTGGACAGATGTTTAATCAAACATATTGTAATACAGCATAGCCGAGTTAACACATAAAAATAACCATCACAATATTGGTCCTTATAGTTTACACAATATAATACTTTTTAAATTTTTACTTAATATATCTTTAAAAGCTTCAGGAAGCCCATGTAAGGGAAAATTCAAAGAAGAACAAATTGATTTCATATTGTTTTCTTCCGGGTCTTCATTTTCAGCCAGAGTGAAGTTGTTTGATCTTAGGGGATTTTCCTAATAATCCAAGCTTTCTCTCTACCTCTTTTTTGTTTTGTCCTTTCCTATATTATCAAAGAATCCTGATGAAATACAAGTGTAAGAAGAGAGCAATGTTGTCTTCTTCTGGGAAGAAAGGAAGTCATGGCCAGCGGCTCTGTGTCACATGCTGCTGATTATATTGGAAGCAACAACTGTGCAACCACATCCCAGGCTCCTGCCCAGTGTTTTTTTTTTTTTTTTTTTTTTTTTTGTTTGTTTTTGTTTTTTTCTCCCATCTTTCTCATAGCAGGCCATGAACTTGGCAGCACCACTGACTCTGAGCAGAGAAATGGTGGAAGAAGTGAAACTTTCAGTTGCACTCGATGGGTTGGCAGTTGATAGACACATCAGTGACTGAAAGGAACCGAATGACTTAAACCAAATGTATTGAATGATAAGAAACACCGGGATGAACTCTGTGGTTTCTCTATTTGAAAGTAGAATTTTTTAAAAAATATTTTATTAATTCTTTCAGAATTATAAGCGTTGTATTTTTTGCAGTTAGAGTTTCTTTCCAGCCTGGTCCCACAGCCCATTAACCTCAAATAAGCACACAGAGACAAATTAATTATAAACTGTGTGGCTGATGGCACAGGCTTCTTATTGGCTAGCTCTGTCTTAGTTATTAATCCATTTCTATTAATCTAATTATTTCCATATGATTTTATCTTATGGGAGAATTTTGCTCCCTAAGCAGCTACATGGTGTGTGCCTGGCCACTTCTCCCTGTGTCCTCTCCCCAGCCTTCTCCTCCTGCCTGAAGGAGTAACATACCAGTTTATGGGTAAACCACAGCCTCGCAGCAATACATAGTTTAATAGAAATAGGTTAATAATTAAGAGAGAGCCAGCCAGTAAGAAGACTGAACTATCAGCCTAACAATTTATGTTACTATGTGTCAGTGGTTTAATTGGGGATAAACAGCTGAGGGACCAGGTGGAACAGAAACTCTATCTTCAATTTTTATTTCCCCAACTCTTCCTAGATCCACCATACGTTCATACTTTGTGTTCTCATTTCTTTAAACCCATGGATTCCAATTTGTACTTCCTATACACTCTTGGGTATGTCCCCATCAACTAGAATGTGGTTGACCTAACAGAGGCCACACCCTTAGGAGCCAAAAGTGGTAGATGACTACAACAAAACAGTTTTTAAAGACATACCAGCGAAGCTGCATATATGAACTCATTAGCAGTTGTGACACCATGGACAAGACATGGACAAGATTAAACCAGACAAAATGCCAACATGGAAGCAGAGCTGGGCATGGAGTTGCACTTCTAGTTGAAGAGCTATTGATGGGTTGTAGGTGAGGGAGAATTAGTCTTCTTCAAAGCAGAGTGTTTTGTCATGGCTGAGAGGAACCTGAGGCTTATGAGGCTCATTCTTAGTATATTTACTAACTAAAGACTTATTAGCCAATTATCAACTGTCAATCAACTTAAATTTATTTACTTAACTAACATGGAAAATACAATATTCCTATGATTGTGATAAATGTTTTAAGGTGAGCTAGAGGGCGATTCCTAGTTATAGACAAACCAGATTGGTCTATGTGGTGGTTTGAATGAGACTGGCCCTCATAGGCTTATATATTTGAACCATTGGTTCCCAGTTTGTGGAACTATTTGGAAAGGATTAGGAAGTATGGCCTGGTTGGAGGAAGTATGTCATTAAGGGCATGCTTTGAGGTTTCAAAAATCTGGAGTTATTCCCATTGTGTTCTCTCTGTCTCCAACTCATAAATTAAGATGTAAGCCCTCAGTTGTTCCTTTCCCTGCCTTTGTTCTGTCACAATAGACTCTAGAACTCTGAAATTATAATCCCCAAATTAATGTTTTCTATGTTATATTGGTCATGGTGTTATATCATAACAATAGAAAAGTAATTGACAGTCTATGTATGTCAGTGTGCTAGAGAAGTAATTTCACTGGAAGGTAGTTTCCAACTGTCCTCAGGACACTGTGATTTTTAGCACAGCTGAGGGAAATTCCATTTAATTAATAAAATATTTACTAGTTTGGGCATGGTGATGGACACCTTTAATCTCAGCATCAAGGAGTCAGAAACAAGCCCATTCCTGAGTTTGAGGCTATCCTGGTTTACACAGTGAGTTTCAGACCCTGTTTCAAAACAAAAACAAGACCTTATTGAGCTGTATAAAACATGAACCTGAATCAGTAATGTCTCCAGGTATTGGATAGGTGGAGATGGGAGATGGGTAAACCATAGTCTCTATGCTCCTTGAAATTATAGTCTAGAAGCGAGAATCAAAACAATACATCTTATAAGTCAAAATTAATCAATAAACCAAGAACAGAAACATTCATTATGTTATTCAAATGGAAACTCTAGAGGAAGGGGGTTGGGACAACCAATATTTATTTGCCTTAAAAAACATTTATCTTATTGTCTTAGTTCTATTGTCACTGTTCTATTGCTGTGAAGTGATACCATGCCATGACCTCTCTTATACAAGAAAGCATTTAATTGAGGCTTATAACAGTTTCAGAGGTTTATTTCACTATCATCATGGTGGGGAACTCAGCAGCAGGCAGGAAGTCCTGGTACTGGAGAAGTAGCCAGGAGTTCTATATCCAGATTCCCAGGCAGCAGAGAGAGGGAGAGGGAGAGAGAGGGAGAGGGAGAGGGAGAGGGAGTGGGAGAGGGAGAGAGAGAGAGAGAGAGAGAGCACCTGGGCTTGGCATGGGCTTTAGAAAACTCAAAGCCCACTCCCATGATATACTTCTTCCAACAAGGTCACACCTGCTATTCCCTCTCAAGTAGTGTTATAGCCTGATGACTAGAATTCAAATATATGAGCCTAAAGAGGCCATCCTTACTCAAATCAGCACACCTATACCCAGGAATCTTGGTAGTAAACTTACTTTGAAAAGATCTCCAGCTCTGATAGAGAAGCCCCCCACACCACTTTTTTTCTGCTCTCAGTTTTCCAGAATTAGGTCTCCAGGAAAGTTTGGAACTCTTAAAGGTGGTATCCAGCCAAAGTGGTATGCATCTATGCATCCAGCACTGCAAATTTCTTTTTGGAGATCTAGCGACATCTTTTTCTTTTCAGGAGCCTAGTGTTCCAAGTGCATATTGAATGTGACTAAACATGCTATGCATTCATAGCCTTGTTCTTGACTTGACTTGAACCTGCATCTCTCATCCATCCTCTTCTCCCTTGATGTGGCTTAGCTATGCTTCATTCCTTCCTCTTCCTCCCTTCTCTCCCTTCTTTTTTCCCTTCTCTCCTTGATGCTTTCTGACAAACACTACAAAACTTGTTCACTTTGGCCTAGCCCCATGCTAACTTTCAATGTCATCGATCATAGACATAACGGCCACTTTTACTGTATGGTCTGGCTTTACACAAGACTTGAAACTGGCTGCTGCTACACCCCACCTGCTGATACTACAGCTTTTGTGTTTCTTGGTCTCTACTGGTAGAACCTAAAAGAAGTAATGTGTTGTCAGTCTTACCAAACAATACTTATTCTCAGTTTATCTTCCATTGTCAGTTGATTATGAAATTATTTCAGGTGCTTTCTTTTGAGAAGCCCTTATTAACACTTGCCCCACAAAGAAAAAATCCAGATTTTTTTTCCTGACTCAATGCTTTCTCATTCATGTCTACATAATTTAGTTACCTCACTGTTCCTCTGAAAAAATTCTCTAAAGTAACTTAAGGGAGAAATGTTTATGGTAGATTACAGTTTGAGAGTATAGTCCATCATGGTGTAGAAGCCACAGCAGCAGGAGCTTGACACATGGTATCTTCATCTATCCACAATCAAGGAGTGGAGTGAGATTATTAAACACTCTGCTAAACTCGACAGTTTAAGGGTATAGTCCATCATGGTGTAGAAGCCAAGGCAGCAGGAGCTTGATGCATGGCATCTCATCTATCCATGATCAGGAAGTGGAACTAGATTAATGAACACTATTGCTTAGCTCCCTTTCTCATTTTACATAGTCCAGAATTTTAGCTAGGGTAATGGCACCACTCACAGTGGGCTAGTCTTCCTACCTTGGTTTAAACAACAGATAATCACATGTTCTGAGTCCTGTATCCCAAGTGAGTCCAGATTCTGTCAGGTTGACAATTAGTACTAACTATCACACTATTTCTAAATTCAAAGGAAACTGACTTTGAAACTTGAACTCTCATAAGTCATATAAAACTTAGAGTGTTCAGTTTCAAAGAAGATTATCTCTACATTAGCACAATTAAAAAATATTGGTGGTATATGTCTTTCCAGGGCCTCTTGCTATTTCTCCTATCATTTCATTCATCCAGTCCACCACTCAGTTCTTTACTAAAATGTCCATGGGTCAGAGACTTTTCTAGTAAAGAGAACATGCCAAGAGTTAAAACATCAATCTCTGCCTTCATGGAGTTTACAACTCTATAATAACAGAGGGCAGAAAATATATTATTAACCATAGTCCTAATTGATATAAAGAAAAAAGAGCAAGAAAATAAAAGGAATGAAAGCCAAGTGGTGGCTTGTGCCTTTAATCCCATCCCTTGGGTGGCACAGTCATGTGAATCCCTATGAGTTCATGGCCAGCCTGATCTGCAGAGCAAATTTCAGGACAGTCAGGGCTACATAGAGAGACCCTGTCTAAACAAAAGAGAAGGAAGAGGTTGGGGCCAGATGGGAAAATAGAGTTGAATAAATCACTGCATGTCAAAATGCTAAAGTATTAGGAAGGACTGGTAAAAGATATTGAGGAAGAAGGGCCATTGAGGTAGGAGCAAAACAAGAAGTGTGTGGTTTTGGAGGTCAAGGGAATGAGAACTGAGAACTGATTTACCATCATGAAGGCCATTTGTTACTGGACCAGTGTGGTTTTGCTAGTGTGATGGATGGGAAAGCCTGACTGGATTGACTCAGGAAATAACATCAAGGAGAGTGGGAAAACTTCAGCATCCTTGGCTAAAAGTGCAAATGAAGACCACGATGAGAAACCAGTACATGTCATCAGATCAAGATCAACTAAAACAACACCCAGTAAAGGTTTGGCAAGGGTTTAGTGATTTACAGTATGTTGTTGGTGGCCATGTAAATAAGTAAAATTTCATTAGGAAATGACAGTATCTTCCAAAACTTAGCACCACCTCATAGCCAAGTGCTGCTGTATAAATAACAGGAGTGGGTATATATGTACAAATAAACATGTACAAGAGGGTTCTGAGAAGCTCTGTTCATAGTGGACCCCAAAGTAGAAATAATCCACATATATACTCAAAGCACAAAAGACTAATGAACTGAAGTATATTTGTACAGTAGAAGACAGAAATGTAAAAGAAAGGGCTACTCCTATGCTCATAGACATAGATGCACCTCGTAAAAACAGTATTGCTAGAATCCAGTTGCAGAGAGGGAGGAGTGATAAGAAAAGGGGTCAAGACCAGGCTACAGAAACCCACAGAGACAGTTGACTTGAACAAGGGGGAGCTCATAGACCCTCAGACTGATAGCTGGGAAACCAGCATTGTACCAGTTCAGACCCCCTGAATATGGGTCTCAGTTAGAAGGCCTGGGCAGTCTAAGGGACCTCTGACAGTATCCCTGGTACACAAAAGGACTTTGGGAGCATATTCCCCATTAGCCTAGAGGCGGGGAGGGGGGAGGGAGGGCCTAGACCCTACTCCAAATGACTTGACAGATTTTGTTCATCTCTCCTGGAAGGCATCACCCTCCCTGTGGAGTGGGTGGGGAATCGGACTGGAGGGGAGGTGGAAGGGCATGGAAGGGAGGGAGGGAGAGGGAACTGAGATCAATATGTAAAATAAGAAATATATATATATATATATATATATATATATATATAATAAAAGAAAAGTTAAATAACAAAAAACAGTATTGCATATAAAATACAGTCAGAAAAAAAGTGAGCACTATATATCTTTAGTAATATAACATTCAAAAATGACAAAAGAGTAGGGAATAGACATTTCTCTCAGGGAGATGAGATAGTGACTGGAAGGTCCATGTGGGAGCTTCTCCCATGAGCTAGCACTGTTTGAGTCTTAATGATCATGTGTAAGTGCTCACACTTTAGATCTTAATTAGTTGTATGCAGGCTATACAGATATAAGCAATTTTAGAAGTAGAAATTGAACAAGTAGTAGGCACAACTCTTTCATTTCTGCCTCCAAATATTAGAATGAAGTTATAAGCACACAAAATCTTAGTGTGGGGAAGGTGATCCCATCCAATTTCCTCCTGGAAACATCTGTGAGTCATGTTTACCTATGGATGGAGTCTGGGCATGTGGCATCACTTTTCTCAGCACATACATGCTTATTTTTGTTGCTGTTCAACTATGGTAATACAGCAGTCAAGAAAGAAAATTAAGGTAAACTTTTGGATCAAAAAAACAAACAAAAAAAAGGAGATATGTGTTCCTTATGGAGATGGGCAGCAATTACCAGCTCCTCCCTGACATTTTAAGAGAAGCATCATCATCTATGGGTTGAGAAAGTGTGTTTGCAGTAGAGGCATAGTGTGGGGAGGGGGAGGTACCCAAAAAAATCTCAGATATTTCAACATGGAGTTTCTGTGCCATGAAAAGGATACAAAGATATTTCAAGTTTGGTCATCTTTTAAACATTTTTAGGCAAACTGTCTTAAAGCTGATACACATAGGAATGACTTGAAGTAGTGTCAGATACCAAGTCACTCACCCATTCAACTAGTGCTAAGACTGTACTTCATCTTGCTCCAGTGAGGACCTGTTCCCTCATGCTCGTTCAGAAATAGCTAATGATGTAGCATAAGCCAGACACTCTCTCCTTTGAAGCCAAGCTAGCTTTCCTAACAGCATTATGGATGGGAAAACATGAATTGGGAGAAGGAGGCAGCTGGGTCAGATGCATCTCCCCCTTGCCTTCTGTCTTAGGTCATGCAGGTAGGGAAGGAAGACTTTTCTTTCAGGAAGCATTTGCAACTTCAAAGACAGTAGACACTGACTGTGGGACCTGCTGGTTTGGAAAGGCAAGAGCTGAGGCTAGGTGAGAAAAGATGAGTCAGATAAACCCTGCCTTATTGATCGAATTCCATGGTGGAACAAACATTAGGGAAATAAGCAACCACTTTTTGGTTGGATTTAAGGCTCTCTTCATGAGATGAAACCCATGTATGATAGTACTAAAGTGGCTAAGAACCTAAATATAGAGGTTGTGGGCCTAGGGAGAAATCTACTACTATTATTTACTAAAGGAACATAGCAATGAAAGGACTCCAATGACATATTTCTATACCCATAGAGCAGAGCAGAGCTCACTTAGTCATCATCAGAGAAGCTTCCTCTTGCAGTAGATGGCAATTAACAAGCTATTTCACATTGGACAACATGCAGAGAGTTGAGACAATTTGGAGCACTTAGCTGTAAGTGGGATGTATGTATCAATCCCTTCCTCTCAAAGCTCAAGGGCCTAAGTGGAAGAGGAGGGAGAAAGATTGTAAGACCCAGAGGTGGTAGATAACTCCAAGGAAACAGTGTCTTCCACGTACAATGGGACTGATACACATATGGACTTATGGAGACTGACAAGATGTGCACAGGTTCAAACCAGACAAAAATCTCAGCATTGAGAAGGTGATATGGACACTAAGACCTACCCCTAACCAAGAATCTATTTGTAATTGATATATGCTGGGAAGGGGAAATCTTTTTCATCAATGGAGTATCACTGAACATATCAAGCATACTCCAGGGCAGGCCTCATGCCCAATATCGGCTAACAAAAAATGCATTCCAGTATTCCATGTTTTTTGAATCTGCTCTTTGTGTGTGTGTGTGTGTGTGTGTGTGTGTGTGTGTGTGTGTGTGTGTGTATGCTGTCTGTCTGTGTCTGTGTTTCATCTATTGGGGTTTTATTTCCTTTTAGGTTGTCTATTTTGATTTTTGTTTTGTTTTTGTTTTATCATGAAGTTGGGAGGGAGGAGGGGAGGATATGGTAGGAATTGGGAGGAGAAAGAATATGATCAAAATATATTGCATGAAAGTTTTAATTAAAAAATAAAAATTAATTTTAAAACATTACTTAATGGATGAGATGGCTCAGCTATTAAAAATGCTGACTACTCTTTCAGAGGACCTGGGTTCAATTCTCAGTACCAACATGCCAGCTCACAACTGTAACTCCAAGGTCCAACACCCTCACACAGACATACATGCAGGAATGCACATAAAAATAAATTGTTAAGAAATAAGATATTTAACTGAGGTGTCATCAGTAATGAGGTAATGAAGCTATTGTTTATCTCTGAAGAGTCTTAACTTCAGGAGGTATGACTCATAATGGGTCTCTGCATCTATATCTGTTTCTTATTCCTTTTCATGGGTTCTTTTCCTCCTTTGTTTTGGGATACTTTGATGTGTTCGTTTTTGTTTTATCTTATTGTATTGTATTTTACTTAATCCCATGTTTATTTTCTAATAAGAGAGAGAAAGGGGTGTTTCTAGATGTGAGGGGAGGTGAGGAGAAACTAGGAGGAATAGAGGGAGAGGAACTATAATCAGGATATAGTATATGAAGAAAATAAAATTTTAATTGAAGAAAAATGCTTTAAATATATTGTTAATAATAAGTTTGGGAAAACAAACTTCAAGACATTCAAAGTTCAGACAATGGAGAGACAGACTGAGTATACAGAACAGTACTAAAGGAGTGCTCACCAGTATACAGAACAGCACTAGAGTACTTACCAGTGTGTTTGAATCCTTCAGTATGATCCCTAGCACCAAAGAAAAGAAGGAGAAGGAGAAGGAGAAAGAGAAGATGGGGAGGAGGAGGGACAGAGGTGAGGGAGGAAGAGGAGGAGAAGGAAGAGAAGGAAGAAGAGGGTCAATTTAGATATAATGCATTTTACCTGTGCCACAACATAGGATGATGGTTTTAGAGACCAGGAAGATGCTCATGTGTAGCATACATTGTAGTTCCTAGTCAGTATGGATATTCAAATGTAAATGTGTATTAGCAAATAAGCCTATAAAAGGGGAACTTGGACAATTTCTTGTCAAAAATATTCATCTCAAAATTACTTCTGCTGAAAAGCTGAAACTGTAGTTAGCTTTGATGAAGCAGCTAGAACTTGGTGGTGGTGGGCAGAGGGAGGGAAGACACGACAATGAAACTCAAGGCTTATGAGTAAATTCCCAAGATACCAAATCAGTGTTTGTGGTATGTATATTAAGGTCACCTAGAGTGGTTTGGATTTCATGGTTTGGAGACACCAACTCTGGTGGTGTTAAAGCCTTCCAGGTGGCTTTAATGGACACCATGGCCAGGACCAATGCTATACTACCGACAGTGGTTCTAGGCATGCAACATCCACCATCACTTAGGAACTTATTCAAAGATATACTAGAACCTGGAGAGATGGCTCAATGGCTTTGAGTGCTTGCTGATGGAGTTTGGTCCCCAGCACCTGTGCCAGATGGCCCACAAACACCCATCATTTTAGCTCCAAGAGAGCAGCACCCGCTTCTGATGCTTGTAAGCACCATCACACACATGTAGACACACACTCATGCAGACATGTACAGTGAACACATATGTAAAATAAATCTTTTTAAAGAAGATTATTTTGGCTCACATAGATCTACTTAAGCAGAAACTCCAGAGTGGGACCAGGGACCTGTGTTTCAACAAATCCTCCAGCTGGTTTCCATTCAGTTTGAGAAACGTGGGCACAGGGAACTGTTACAATAGTGCCTTCAGTTCTCAACAGATTGCTGCAGAAATCTATTCTTAAAAGCATTTCTCAGAGCTTTACCTGCAGTTCAATTTAGTAATCTATTCTAGATGTCATCATCATAAATAATAACTTAAAAATTAAGGATGGGAAATGCTCTTTGTGATGCTAATGCATGCAGCAGACTGCTAGGATTTCCAAGGAGATAGACATGCTTGTTAGAAAGTTTAGTTTCCACTCAAATGAATGATCAACGTGTGTTCCAAGTTTTTGAAAATTTTACATAGCTGTTGCCAGTGGACATTCTTTTCCACAATAATACCCTCCATATTACAACCAATTGAAAATTTTCACTTCCAGCAGTGATCACACAATCTCTACACTCTGGCTTTAAAAAAAATTCTATGACTTTCTCATGCCCACAGGCTAAAGATATTCTCAACATCAACTAGGAGGCCTCACACATTCTGTCCCTGACCTGATTGTCTGTGTATCACATGAATTATTTGCTTCTGGCCACTGTGGCTTTCTTTCTGTCTGTCTATACACTCGCATTATATTTCCAGATGGATTCTTTGGCATGTGTGGTAGTTTGAATGTAATTGCCCCCCTTAATCTCACAGGGTATGTGGATATGGCCTTGTTGGAGGAAGTGTGTCACTGTACCGGGGGGAGCTTTGAGGTTATGCTCAAGATACCACCGTGTCTCAGTCAACTTCCTGCTGTCTGTAAGCTGTAGAACTCTCAGCTTCTATTCCAGCACCATGTCTGCCTGCATACCACCATGCTCCATACCATGGCCATAATGGACCGAACTCTGAATTGTAAGCTGCCACCCCAATTAAAAGTTTTACTTTACAAGAGTTGCTATGGTTGTGTTGTGTCTTCACAGCAATAGAAACCCTAAGTAAGACATATTTCCTCCCTTTTTGCCTATTTAATTCCATCCTGTTCATGCTTCAAATCTCAATTCTGTTGTCACCTCAATAAGTCATCTTTCTCTGGCTCATCATTAAACTCAACTAGTTCTCCCTCTTCTATGGCCGAAGAACACAGTTCTCCTATTCTTAGGAGCAATCTCTCAAGTGCACTCTTGTATTGCTCTATGAAGTTACCTCATTAGAGTTTTTTCCACCATATAATCAGTTCCATATGAGAAAGTTCTGCCTTATCTCTCTAGTGAGTCAGCACAGGGCTTTTCATGTAGCAAAATCTCAGGGACACTTTCATAATGAACAGATAATGGATGAGCAGCTAGGATATTCATATAGGATCTCTCTCTCTCTCTCTCTCTCTCTCTCTCTCTCTGTGTGTGTGTGTGTGTGTGTGTGTGTGTGTGTTTGTGTTTGTGTGCATTCACATCCAAGGGGACACATGCATAGACCAGAGGAGGATTTTCAGCTTGGCTGGTGACTAGCAAGCTCCAATGATCTCCCTGTCTTAGTCTTTAGTCCATCCAGGTCTCAGCCCTACTGACACTGTGATTACAGATACATATGGCCACATCCAGTTTTTTATGTGGGTGCTGGAAATCCAAACTCAGACCCTCATGCCTATACACAGCAAGCACTCTTACATACTAAACCATGTCTCCAGCACAGGGACTTCTTAATGTTTAAGATCTTGATAGTAATTTGATTTTCATCATAACATCCATATTTCCTCATTTAAGGCCCAGACAGTTTACAGGAAGCAAGACATTCTAAAAGACCAGTGTGTCCCTTGAGCTTCTACCCAGCCTGGCATGGGAGTGTCTTAAGGAGAGGGCTGAAAGTAGAATTCAGGTGTTTTTCTTGGCTATTACAGTCTCCATCAGTGTGGGCATGCTAGCCTTGTTGCAGTGGATTGGCTGTGAAGATTATGTTGGACTCTGGCACCTGATAGAAAGCCCTGCCCACCAGTTTCTCTCGATTGAGCTTGTTCTGACAAGCTGAGAACTTTCACATACCAACATTATAAGATAGCCTGAAAGCTAATGTCAAAGGCTTAACGTATATTGAAGGATTCCTGAGCAATTTAGCCAAAGTGGTTAAGTACTGAGAAATTGGGGTCCCTGATCATATCTTGTGGAAGGGAAACCCCTGGAATGTCTAAGCTAAGAACAGCATTTCAAGCAGCAATAGTGGTTGGGACAAAGAGGGCCTGGGATTCTGTTTTTAAAATATTAAGTGGGCCAGCAAGATGTCTCAGCAGGCAGAGGTGTTTGCTGCCAAGTCTGATGACCTGAGTTTGAGCTCTGAGATTTACATGGTTGAAGGATAGAACCAACTGTCACAAGTTCTCCTCTGACTTTGTATAGGTGCACAATGGTGTGTTTATGCGTATCTGTGTGTACAGAGAGACAAAGAGAGACTAAAGAATAGATTAATGTGAATATTGAATGAAAATATTTGTACCCAATAGCACTTTCTTTTAAAAAGAAGTTAATATTCTTAGGATAGTCTCAAGTTGGTCTCATAAACATATTTCAATGACTATAATGTTGGAGAGGTTTCTAAACAAAAGGAACACATCTAAGAACTGGTATAAGAGATGAGGAGACAAGAGTGATTCAATATCTTAGTAATGTTCATTTTATGTAAAATGTCAACTAAAGAAAAGAGGAAATGCTAGGTGCTAATTCAGCACCAAAATTTAGATAAGACAAATATTAAGGCAAAAATAGTATTTTTAATAATATGATAAAAAGCACTAGTACATTAAAACAATCTATAGAGGCATAAGGACATATATAGATCTTCTAAAAAATAAGAGGAACTGGCTTAGTGGTTAAAATACCAGGCACTGCATGTTTGTAATTCCATCACCAAGAAGGAGCCCTGGAATTTCCTGGCCAGCCAGTCTAGCCAATTACTGAGCTCCAGGATCAGGAGAAATCTTGTCTCAAAGAAGAATTTGGAAAGACACCCAATAATCAACCTCTCTCTGCCTTCCAATGTCTGGCTTCCATACATATGTACATACAAATGCATGGATACCAACACACATGACATACACATACATAAAACACTACTTTTAAAATAGCAAGGGTAATGGAGCTTGAATGTATACTAAGCTAGTTCAACAGCTAGCATACATCTTGGGCAGCTCACAATCATCTGAAACTTTAGTTTTAGGGGGATGCTTTATTGGTGGCTTCCAAGAGTATGGACACTCATGGGTGTACCCACACATAGACACACAATAATAAATAAATATATATATGTATATATACATATATATACATATATATATTTAGACAGGATTTCTCTGTGTAACAGCCCTAGCTGTCCTGGAGCTCACTTTATAGATCAGGCTGGCCTTGAACTCACAGAGATCCTCCTGCCTCTGCCTCCTAAGTGCTGAGATTAAAGCCATGTGCCACCATGCCAGGCAAAAATAAATCTCTAAGAAAATAGGAAGACATTTTGAAATTTATCCCTTGGTAGGCAGGAGAGGAGGAAAAGGAAATTAAGAGAGAGACATGAAAAATAAAGATTAACTCTTTGAATCATGGAACGGTGGTAGATGTGATCTGGTAGAAGCCTAGGGAAGGGGAAGATTTACAAAAGCATTCTGCTTTGAATAATAAACCCTGATAACCTTGACATGCTTTTTCATCTCTTCTTTTCTGGTCATGATAAAATGGAGGGGCCTTGATGGTATTAATTGTTCATAGTTAACCACTCTGTCATCAAAAGAAGTTGTTGGAAAAATACGAATGTCATATAATTTCCCTAATCCAGAAAAGTTCTTGGGAGCCTTCTCGATGCTCAAATGTCAAGATATGGATTGGGCTGTGAGAAACAAATGGCAAGTCAGGCCAATGACCCTCCCAACTAGTGTTATATGCGTAATGGACACACTGTCTCTCCACAGAGCCTTTTTCACAAAGCAATATGTAGCAATCATAATTATCAACTAATTGTAAAGTTCTGGGCCCACATAACCTTAGGATTAAAAAAAAATCCTGAAAGTAAAAATATCAACCCAAATCCAGGAGCCCTGGAAATTTATCTATTTAATTTTTCAGTCCATACAGAGAATTGGAGATGGATTAACTTGATGTGAGGGGATTTAATTTCTGGCTTGAATTAGTGTGTAAGCATGAAAACTATTTCCCCTCAACATTCCAGTTCTAATTGTATCAAATATACAATCTCTCAAGAAGGAATGGTGGTGTATGACATTTGGAGCATTTCTGGAAGAAGATAGGCTTTTGGGAGAATTTCTCTGATAGTTTCTGAATGGAGTATACATTGCATGGTGTTATCTGGTGAGCATTTTCAGAGCTAAAAAGAGGGTAGTGAACCTCAGCCTGTGAGAACAGGAGCCCTCTGTACTGAGTCTGCATGGCAGGTAGGAGTGGAGGTTCTAATACCCCATTTCAGCAACATCAGTTCCAGGGACAGGTGGAGGAGAGTGCACACTCTGGAGCCAACAGAAGCAATGGCAAGGTCACACTGACAGCTCCTTATTTCTAGGATGGGAATCACATACATCACCACTAGTTCTTAAAAGAAAACCAAAATGTTAGAAATGAAAAGATCTACAAAAAGGAGGTTTGGCACCCACTGATTTCTGTCAAGTATATTTAATATTTAATTTCTCTTGGATTCTGTGGGGCAGTCAAATACATGTAACTTAAAATTTAAAAAAAAATATTCATTTTGTATGTTTGAGTGTTTTACCTGATGTTTGTATGTGCCTGATGCCCATGGAAGTCACGAGAGGGTGCTGGATCCCATTGAACTGAAGATATCGATGGCTGTGAGCTGCCTTATGGCTGCTGGGAATCGAACTTCCCCTTTACAAGAGCCTTAACCACAAGCTTTCATGTACCTTTTCCAAGATAATCATGTGCAGAGAACACCACTGACTGCTTGCTATATCTTGTTTACCTAGGTTTTCCTAGGGAATTGTACATTTTTGAATAATTATTATTTCATTGCTTACAGATATATTAAGAAGTTTAAAGGAGGAGCTCATAGACTCTAATCTGATAGCTGGGAAACCAGCATAGGACTGACTCAGACCCCGTGAACGTGGGTGTCAGTTAGGAGGACTGGGCAGTCTATGGGGTCTCTGGTAGTGGATCAGTATTTATCACTAGTATACCAATGGACTTTGGGAGCCCATTACATATAGAGGGATACTCTCTCAGCCTAGACACATGGGGGAAGTCTCAGGCCCTGCTCCAAATGATATGACAGACTTTGAAGATTTCCCATGGAAGGCCTCATCCTCTCTGGGGAGCAGAGAGAGGATAGGATAGCGGTTAGTGGGGGAATGGGGAGGAGGGGAGGGTGAGGGAACTGTGAAAAGCTTGTTTCTAATTTAAATTAAAAAAATATCAAGAAAAAAGAAGTAAAAGTACTGTTAGCATACATATCTCATGTACAACTTGTGTGAGCCTACACATACATGCTCCTAGCCCTCTTAGCATGCAAAGCCTATGGCTGGAAGTAGAGAGGTGTATATCTTCATGATTTAGGCCTCACAGCTCAGCTCTCTGAAATTTTATAGAACTTGTTGCTTCTCACTGGAAAGCAAATGGGAAACGACCATTTGCAGTTAGTTCCAGAAGGACTTCCAGAGGCTTGAATTCTGGCTCTTTCTAGAATTCCTTGACTCTAAACCTACATGGAACAGTGTATTAGTTACTTGTTTGCCAAACTGACAACTTTTCCTCATTAAATTTTCTCTTTTAACCTCTTTTCAATTATGAAAATCAAAGCAACAAAAAATGAACATACAAAAAAGAGAAAACAGTAGCTCAGGAGCCCGTTCCCAATGGACAGTTACTCCCTTAGCCTGGAGACACAGGGGCAGGTCTAGGCCCTACCCCAAGTGACTTGACAGACTTTGATGATCCCTCATGGAGGCCCTCACCCTCCATGGGGAATGGATGGGGATGGGATGGGGGGTATATAGGGTGCAAGGGAGGATGGGAGGGAGAGGTAACTGGAATCAATATTTAAAATAATAAAAAATATTAAATAAGAAAAAATATCACAGGCATTGAGAAATAATAGCAATTAAAAAATAGCAATGGATAAGTTTGAGCAAAACTTCCCAGAAAAAAAAAACTACCTTAAATTAACCTTTGCAAGGCTGATTAACTGATGGGAACTTCAGTGACTTAGAGAGCTCAGGATGTTGCAGGTTCAGATCCAAGTTATCTTGGGCCATCTTTAGCCCTCTAATAGCCATTTATTATTCTCCTGTGTCTCAGTTTGACTTAATAGCTTTGTGACCAGTAGATAAATCATTTGGAATGTACAGAGCATTAGGTTTCCATTGAAATGTATTAACTTAGCTAACAGATGTCTGCCAATGTATTTAAAACGTGTCTTGATGTTCAGCACTTTCTTTGTTCTGTTGCTATACGAATGCCATGAAACTGCTTCTACATTGGAACATTTAATTTGGGGTGGCCTAAATCTGTGTTCCCTGGCCATGGCCATTCACATTTGGCTCCCAAATAAACTCTTATCCCTTTTGTGGGAGGGAACAACTGCCAGATTGTTTATACTGTGTAAATGTACTCTATCTCCCTCCCCCCTCCCTGTATTCCCTCATTCTACCTCTCAATCCATTTTAAAGTAAATTTCTCATGAAACTTGACCTCCTTTATTATCTTTTCTCAATTTTACCAGCATATTATAAAAATAACATTCTTCTTCATAAACACAGTAGCAAGACACATCTAAAATAGCATTTTCCTAATTTATTTAATCAACATTCAAGTTTCCAGACTGTCTTTAAGATAACTTTTTATTATATCCGATTTCCTATTATTTAGAATAGTCCCACACTATTTGGCAGTGTGGTGTTCCTATGGTGGTTACCCTTTAGAGACAAGCCGTTAAGTTGCTCAGTAGAATATGTCATATTCTGGATATTTAGATGAACTATCTTGCAGCATTGTTTTAGCTTCTTTCTCTAGATCTTTATTTGCTACTGAGTGGAAGTTAGTACTAAATAACCCAAAACCTTACATCACCCTACCTATTTTCAAAAGGGAAACAATGTGCTTAGTTAGTTTCACTTAGGAGCATACTTTTCTTTTCCACCTTTTTTCTGTTCTCACCAAGTCACTCCTTCCTGGTCATTTTCCCTGCCTCCTCTGCTCTTACTTATGCACCCCTATGCTAAAGACATTTCACCCTTGTTTGGATGCTGCTTTCAAACAGGACAGAAGTTAAGTTCCAGAAGTCTCATTTTCACAAGATTTTCATAAAGATTTTACATCTTTAACTCCTATGCCTTAGGTAGTCTCTTTATAATATATTCATGGCTTCCATAAAGATGACTTTATGGTCTTAGAGTTTGAAAGTCACTTAACATTTCTTTAGCCCAGCCTGCTCATGTTTTAAGTATTTTGCTCATCTACTCAATAAGCAGTGTTCCACGTACACCACTGGTTACAAAGGCAAGAATAATTGAGGTGCAGTTTCTTCCCCGGGTGATTTAAGTTTTGAGTGGGGGAACATACTCACTAATAATTATCATTTCACTCATGAAACCTTCCTAGCTTTCTCAGTCTGAATTCAAGTTGGTTTTCCTTCAGGTTCCCATGGTAATCAGGGTATGGCCAGCACTGTGCTTATATCTAAGCATTGTCATGCTGATTGTCACTTTTTTCTATCTGTATCTTGGGTTCTTCAGGTTTCTTTGTCACCGTGTCTCCAACACCCATTTGATCCTTGAAGCCTAATAGATGCCTAATAAATGTCTGTTGATGGTGATTTTTCCACGTTACCTGTAACTCAAGGGGAACTGGACAACTGGTGTAGACATAATGAGAGGGTGGGTATTTTTTAAATTGTGCTAAAGGATAAGTAGATGAAGATGGGGGAAATATCACAAGGTGAGCAAACTCCATATTGAACTGCTTATAGATCCCCCAGAACAAATTGATATTTCAAAAGGTAAAATGGAAGGAACAAATTTCCGAAGTACAAGGTAGATGGAATTGGGCTTTGAAAAGTCTTGATTGTTAAACTGAGTGTTTTGGATTTTATCCCATAGGTTAAAAAAAGAAAAAAGAAAAAAAAATGTGTGTATACAATTAAAGAACAAGAATTCAGAGGGCATGAATTTGAGAAAAAGCAGGGATGGGGTAGGGGAACATTGGAGGAATGGAGGGAGGAAAGGGAGATGATGTAATTAATTACATTTTAATTTTAAAAACTGTAAAATATTAAAAGCAGTGTTTTATCGTATATGTGTTTATGTTTTGTGTATATGTACATACACATAAACACACACATATGAATGTACACACATGCACTGGTGGGCTTTTGTATGCCATGGTGCATGTGTGGAGGTCAGAGGACAACTGGTAGTTAGTTATTTTCTTCCATTTTCATTTGGAATCCAGGGTTTACAGGACAAGCTTCTTTATCTGCCATGCCACCCCAATGATCTCTCTACTGGGTTTTCTGAGCCAGGGTCACTCACTGAACCAGGAGGTCCACAGTTTAGCTAGGTTGCCAAGCCTAGCTGAGGGATCCCCCAGACTTAGTTCAGTGTGGGGTCGCAGCTGCACAATGTCCTGTCACATCTGGCTTTCTACATGATTGCTGTGGATGGGAACTCAGGTCCTCATGTGTGTGTGTCAAGCCCTTTATTGCTTGAACCATATCCCTAGTCCCCAAAGCTTTTGAGCATTGAGAAATAACACTTTTAGAATGATTAATCTTGTATTGGACTGGAATGGGGAAATCCAGTCAGTGTCTAAGAAGGAAAATACTAAGATAGCTATACTGATATATAATGAATTACGTTGTAAGCCTAGCTAGTCATACTGCAGAAGGAGAGCAGGTCAGTACTGTTGAGTTTGAGTTTATGGGATGTGAGCATAATAAGTTCAGTTCCAAAGGGATTGAGACAAAAGAAATGAGTTACTTCAAAGAAAACCATGGCTGAAGAAGGAATTAAGTATGGTCACAAAAAGAGATACAATGATTACTAAAGAGGCTAAAAGGAAAACCAAGTATCCTAAGCATGGACTACAATAGAAAAAGACAGTTAAACTGTTGTAAGTGCTGGGTGTGGCCTAGATAAGAGGAGGGAATAGAGCTGTGGAGATAATTAAGCATTAGTTTGCATATAGCTCTTGATTTAATAGTGTTCACCTACACATTCCTGTTTCCATATATACCTGTAGATATATGTACATTCACAGGAATTTATATGCTGTTTACATCTACAACTCTATTCTGGCTATCATGGTTTCAACTAGTTAGTTACTTCAAAGCAACATACTTTATAAAGGACTGTTTCCTGGTTATTCGTTTTTCCACTGCTTGGAAGTGGGTAGGCTCTACCTTCTGAACAAACATCAAACTCTTATTACTTCTCATTACCATTTACTGCAGATGAAATTGCAGTGGAAACCCATTGACAGGTTGATAGGAAGAGCATGCTAAGATAGGGCTGTGAGATGGTGAGAGCATCCTGAAGACACCAGCACATCTCTTCTCCATCAGGGTTAAACTTCATAATCCATGTCACTAATCCCAACCCAGAAGGGAAGGTGTGTTCCAGAGGAATTTTCTCTGGGCTTTGTTTTCCACAGATCATCACATAAAATCTTTTGATACTTGCAGCAACCAGAGATGAGCCACCAATCCTTCTTGGTTCAGGATTTGCGTAAGGAGAATATTGGAAGGCAGGAGTTTGCCTCAGGAGCCTAAAGTAAGCCTGCAGCTTTCAAATGACACTAAGAACAGCACTGACCCTAATCTCCATTTTCTGTTAGTTTATGTTTACATTTTTTGTTAGTGGAAAATGAACGGCCAAGAGACAGTCCTTTACAAGGTATGATGCTTTGAAATAATCAACTAGCTAACTTTGTTTCTTTCTGAGCTTTCAGGGTAGACCCTGGAAGCAATAGTGACTCAAATAATTAGAACAAGTGAAGAGCAATGCTAAACAATTATAATCCCTATTCTATTTGATGAATCATTAACTCATTCATTCATCTTCCCATCTTTTAACAGTATTCCAACTATATGTCCAGCATCGTTTCAGACATTAGAGATGTATCAGTCAACACATTTCTCTTTGCTTTTGTATAATTTAACTTCAAGCAATGAGAAACAGTAAATAATAAGCACACAGGCTAAATATAAACTATTTTATAAGATGCTAGGCACAGCCAGGAATGAAATGCAAAGGGAGGCTTCAGGGCAAGAAGGAGAAGAAAGGAGGCAGTGAGAATTGCAGGTCATATGGTGAAGCTCACAGAGGCCCTTGCGCATCCAAGGTGTCATATTCAAGGTGACTTGGAAGTGAACCTTGTAGTACTGTAGCAATAAAGCGATAAAGCACACAGGTCTAGCTGCATGCACCCTGCTGAGGAAGCAGAAAAGATGGCAGGAACTGGATTGGCTGATCATGGTTTCATGTTTAAATATATTAGTTGAATGTTAAAACAAAAACCTGGATGAAAATGTCTATAAAGAAGCATCTGTTTCCTTGGCAAGCCAGTGTTCTGTGCCATTCCATGAAAACCTGCATCCCAAAGACCCACAGGCAAAAAAGTTAGCTCTAATAGGAATAGTTTGAGTATATGCTGTAGTGGGAAAAGCTGGAGGAGATGGAGGTGTGTGTGTGACCATGACCCTCATGAAGGTGGGAAGAATGGAGCTGCTGCTTTGAAGGAGCTGACAGAGCAGGGTGGGGAGGGCAGCTATCTGTGGTTCACTGTCACTGTGGCTTTTAGATTTGACAGCTGCTAAGCCAGGACAGGAACAGAGGCTTCATCAGCTCAAGAAGGAAGGCTAACTTCACCCAGCTCCCTGCTCCATCGCATACTTCACCATTTCCCATCTCATCTAGGGAGTAGATCTGACAGGAGTTCCACTCAGCCTGGCTTCCTCTAACCTGGTGCCTCGTCATTCATACTCCCAGGCATCCACAATGGAAAGTCCTTAAACTCTCAGGGGGAGAGCTAAGGCAATTTTCCCAGGGAACATTTCATATTTCAGCTCTACACCAGTCTTCAAATTCCATCCAGGCAACTGTGCATACCTGCAGATATGAGCCTTGGCCTACATATGCTAGTGCCTGAGGGATGATGATCTATGTGCTCACCCTGTGGATTTCCCTGGCAGAAAATAATAATGAATCTCAGAGCTGCAGAGACATTTCAAGATCCTTAAGACTTCGTGTTTGAGTCAGTGCTCTTGCAAACAAGTCAATGCCTGGCCCAAATGATGCAGATGGCTGTTAAACATGAGGGACAGAAAGTGATGCCAGTTGGACCAGGTTCTCAAGCAATCTCTGGCAGTGAGGATAATCCCTCACCCAGGTCCCAGACTCGTTCGTTATTCTCCATTTCTTAACGATTCTTCTAATACCTCTGAAGAGCGTGTGTCAGAAATCAGACATATCACTTTCTGGAAGATTCTAACCCACCTTTTACCAGTTGGTCTCTGATCTAGAAATAACTACCAACAGGTCTACAACCTGGAGAGAGTGTGTATGGTACCCTAGACTTTCTACATGTGTTTTAAGAAATTCAGTAATCTAATGTAAAAGTTGCCTGGGTAGACCAACATAAGGATTCCACCCAAGTTTAGCTTTGTTAAGCCAATGAGTTTATTTGGCTTACTTACAGGTGCATGGGTAACTCCAAACAATCATATCACCAAAAAGTACCTCCCCAGCATAAATGATGACTTCCCTATGCATACAAAGAGGGTGTTCCCACTTCAGCTAATGTCCTGCACTCTACATCTTCCATCACCTCCCAAGACTGTGAGAAACTGGGGCAGGATTGCATATAGCCAGGGGGAGGGGTGCAGGAGGGAGTGGGTGGAATCTCAGAAGAGAGTAATGATCCTCCCTAACCTTTCATTCGATGATGACGGAATGCTAATAGGTTCTATCCTGAGGGACTCTTGCAGAAAGGCACAGTCTCTCTGATTAAGATTGCAATGCTTGCTATGTGGAGATGGCAGCATTCCACAAGGAACAAGTATAAACACATCTAAGATCCTCCTCTCCATGTTTTAACTTCCATTGTGTATTTTTCCTGCTTTGTTTTGCTTTTGTACCAGAACATACAGAACTAAATACCTTTGTGTGTTTGGACCGTGTTACAGTAAGCTGGACACAAAATGCTTATCTGTGGCTTAAAATCAATTTCATCAATTTCCTTGGGCTCTTCCTCGCATACAAATTCAGGTCAGTGCCTCTGAGTATAGGCAGGAGATTGGAAGTTCGGCACTTCTCTGGAA
Source organism: Phodopus roborovskii (assembly GCF_943737965.1). NCBI lineage: Eukaryota > Metazoa > Chordata > Mammalia > Rodentia > Cricetidae > Phodopus > Phodopus roborovskii. The sequence continues at coordinate 33,053,750 of NW_026126433.1, forward strand.
ACCTTAACCTCATAGCTTGGATGATCCTGCCTGACAACTGTCACAGTGGTAGTTGTAAAACAAGTGGTGACACTGAGTCAGTTGATAAGGAGACAACCATTACAAAAACAGCCAAGAGACATTGTGAACTAAGCAGGGACAGGGCTTTTATTCCACCCACCCCCCTACCACACACACTTGTTCACTTCTCCTTGCCAAGACTTCTGAAAGTAAAATGTTTCCTTTAAGCTCTCCACATGTGCCCAATTAAGCGTTTAGGAGGTTTTCCTCCTTATATAGTTTCTACCCTATTAATTAGGAAGAAGTTTTATAGGATGGAGGAGCCAAATAATATATGATAGTCATTAAACATTCAAGTCTGGAATCAGACAACTTCAAACCCAAGACCTGCTCTGACACCAACTGTGTTACTTAGGACCCTGTGGACCCTAAGACTTATGTCACCATCTCTAAAAATGGGAATGATACACACATTGGTTCGTGGTGAGGACTTGCATGGACTCAAGTGCACACTGAAGCACTCCAGCAAAGCTCAGCTCCATGCTGTTCCTCAAAGATAATAAGAGCTGGGACCTGGTAAGATGAGGGCCAGGAGAAAACAAACATTACCTTGGGATGACCCAGATTTCTTTTCACTACAATGAAGAAGGGATGCTGGTTACAGCTCCTGAAAGAGCTCTTCCACTCCCTCAGGTGGGAAGGGGCGGAAATGATTCATGGCACCTGGAGGAGAGTGATGCTGCTGCTGTGAGAACAGAGACTGTGTGGGAAGGTCTCTGAGTTGCACTGTAACTTTCCCTGTTTCTCTACCTCGGTTCAGGATCTACTCTGGGAGTCTAAAGTTCTTTGGAAAGGACTAGGGAAGGGTCACAAGGCTGTCCTATTCTACTCCCAAGCTAGTGTTTCTTCAGGTCTAAGACTATCCTGTACAAACCAGACAGGTTTCATACAGCCCTGAGAAGAATGGGAAATGTTTCATCCATGACTCTGTAATAGAAATATTTAGTTCAGGTTTTAGTATTTGAGCAAATGTCATCTAACATAACATAAAAGTGCACTTTCCTCTGCTAGACCTTGAAAAGGTCAGCATTCATCCCATCCAAGAAAAAACTCAGTGTTCTTGTGAGGGTATGTTTACGTATGTTTTCATGTGTACTTGGACATGCATGTGTGGAGACCAAAGGGTGGTTAGATTTTTCCTCAAACTCCATGTACCTTATTTTCCTTATTAATTAAAGTTGTGTTTAGACAATTTTGTACCAGGATGAAATGCATACTGACCTGTCACCCTACCTCTCTATCTCCCCATTCTACAAATTTCTTTATACATTCATATCTATTGCCTTTTCTCCTTCTCTTTCTTCGTTTTTTTCTCTTTGTGACCCACTGAGATAAAGATTTTTGTCTGTTGGAACCATGTAGGCTCTGCAGTCCATCCACCGCTAAAGACAGTGCTTCCCCCTCCCGAAATTTGTCAATCACCAATAGTTCAGAGATAAAGTGTCGAGCCCTGTGAGCCTGCTCTTTCTTGACTTTTTGGTTGATAGGGCTGGTATTGTGTGGGCCCAGTGCAGGTAACTACAGTTGTGAGTTAACAATCATGATAGTTGTATTTAGTCTAGAGAATGGTAATTCATAGCTCTTATATGCTTCCCATCTCCTATTCCCCAACATTTCTTGATGTTGAGGGGGTGGCACTGAGTCTCTCACCGAACCAAACACTTACCAATTTAGCTAGGCTGGCAGGCCAGGAAGTCTGAGTGATTATCCCCTTTCTGCCCCCCACCACACACATGGATTATAGTCACCTGTTGTCTTGTTGAGCTTTTAGAGTAGGTATGGAGACCTAAACTAAGGTCCTGATGCTTGCACAGTAAACACTTTATCTGCTAAAGCATCTTCCTAGTCTCCCAAGCTTTAGGATTATTAACTAAAGCATGGTCATGATAGCAGGACATTATAGACTTCCTGTAGATGGTCTTAGCTTACTGCTGCAACTCTGTGAACTTGCCATTCCCCAAGGCTTTTGTCTGAATAGAGACACTCAGATCCCTATAAATTCAACATCTGTCCTTGGAGATTAGTCTAGAGAAAGAGTTTAAAGCAGTGGTTCTCAACCCCTTGGGGTCACATATCAGATATTTACATTATGATTTGTAATAGTAGCAAAATTACAGTTCTGAAGTAGCAACAAAAACAATGTTATGGTTGAGGGTCACCACAATATAAGGAACTGTTTTAAAGGGTCACAGCATTAGGAAGGTTGAGAACCACTGTTTTAGAAGAAGTTCCTTTCTATGACATCACAATCTCTATGATTATTTATGATGGGCCTTATGTTTTGTTTGGCTTACACAAAATTTATACTTGCCACTAAGGTGGCACGCTGTCATCAAAAGTGGTTTAAGATTATATATTCACTGATTATGATTATGATGATTATATATTCAAAGGTGATGCAGTAGTTTCTCAAATTCCTAGAAAGTAACATGGGGAAATGAAGCCTTCTTAAGGAAGTTCTTAGGAAAGCAGAAGTCCTGGGAATTAGTTCTGTCTTTTGAATCACCAGAGTGTCACAGACATTAGTGTGGCCTGCTCAGAGTAACCATATCTATAACATCCACACATGCCCTGTTGGGATCCATCATGTTGACTCAGAAGTTTAAAATAAATAAAATACTAGAGGTAGCATTTTGCACTCTATAATGTAGGTGTTTGTGCCACTGAGCAAGGAGGTCAATGATGTGCCATCTTGCCAATACATGACCATTTCTAAATCATTATTTTTTTCTACTCCAAAATCATTCTCCACCTCAGAACTTGTGTATCTCATTTGACAGTTTCAAGACATGGTATACAAATTCTTTGCTACTTCCTTGATTGAGAGGTAAGGCCTATGTCCTCTCCTTTCAGTCTCAGAAGTGAGACTGACAGCCAGAATCCATTGGCCACCAACCTGTGACTGTTTCTGGATTTAAGTTTTCACAAAACTGACTCTTCCTATTTCTTATCACTTTGGATCTGACTTTTGAAACCCAGCTCCTGTACATTCTACAGCCAAAGTAGAAAGGCTCAACAATGTTCTGTCTTCAGTACAAGCTAAACTCTCATTCAACAGCCAGCACCAACCTGCTACAAAGTAAGCTATTCTAAGGCAAACCTACATTTCTATTCAAATATACTTTACTTCTGACCCCAGAACAGTATGGAGTTCTCCAATTATCTGTGGACACCATCTGGATTTCCTATAATTGAATGTATTTCTGGTGCCCAGGTACCTAGAATATGTAACTCATGGGTTAAAGTATTAGTCTCACAGACTCCCTAGTCCATATTCTAATTGCAGGTCCTAGGATATCATCTGATCAACTGGCTATAAATCAAAGGTTCTTATTCCCTTCTTTGGGTTAAACAACTTGCTCCAAGGGCTCCAGCATATGCAAATACTTCATGTTTATCAGTATATTATAAAGCCTATAACCACATCAAAAACAAAACAAAACAAAACAAACAAACAAACAAACAATAAAACAGATAAGACAAAAGATGGAGATGAGACACTCTACAGAGTTTCCATAACTTTTCCTGGTGTGCTATCCTCCCTGTACCTCAATGGATCCTATCATTTGGGATCTTGTATACAGGTTTCATTGAAGCATGATTAAACAAAGGGTTGTCCTTTGGTACTTGAACTTAATCTCCAATTTCTTTCACCTTTCTGGAGATCTGTGGATGGGAATGAATATTCTCATTATTTAGTCACACAGAAACGATCATCTTTCTCCATGTGTCACCACTTTAGCATAAATTCAGAGATGGTTGTAAGGGTTGAATATGATTAGAGTTGATGGCCCCACAGTGTGGTCAGCACAAAATGGACTAAGGTTAACTTACTGCTAAAAGTAGAAAGAACTCACTGAAGAGCTTCATCTCTCCCTCTGCTCCTCCAGATCCAATCCCCAGTCTCATCCACAGCTCTGCAGCAGAACACCTGCTGCAGCCCCACCCCATCCCCATGTCCAGTGGGTCAGGCAGATCTTCCCCTCCACATTTCCTTCTCCAACCCATTGCTTTTTCCTAATTCACAACCCCAGTAGATACTCCCTGGGGACCCACAGGCCACTCTGACCAGGGAATCAAGTATGCTAACTTCAGATCCTCACCTCTCCCTCCAGTCCTCCAAGTCCAATCCCCCAGTCTCACCCCCAGATCTGCAGCAGACCTTATCATGTGGCCTTCCTCACCCTCTGCCCCCATTCCCAAGGAACTAACTAAACAGATTCTGATGGAACACCCTGCTTTTCTCCCTTCTGTAAACTCACACCAATTGCTCCCCAGTCCATCTCCATTCCTAAGTGTTAGCCCCCAATATCCAGAAACACATTTTACCTGGAACTCAGTGGCCATAACTGTCAGGACCCCAGAAGAATTTCCTTCCAGGTAACACATAGCCATCAAACTCTCCTAAGAACCAGAGGAGAAATAGAAATCAAGGAACAAAACTAAGACAAAACCAGAACATATAAAGCAGAATTATAATATTTCTAACCTCAGATGCTGAGATGCCAGTGAAAAAATGTAATCAATAACAGCCAGGATGATATGTTTCCACTAGAGCCCAGAAGCCCTATTACTGCAGGCCATGAATATTCCAACATAGTGGAAGCACAAGAAAAATGACCATAAGACAGCTTTTATGAATATGATAGAGGTCGTTAAAGAGTAAATGATTAAGTCCTTTAAGAAATGTATGAAAACATTTGCTTAAACAGGGGAAGGAGATGTGCTACAAACTCTTAAGAGACCACAGATGCTAGCCCAAACTACCATACTCAGGAAACTTTTAATCACCACAGATGGAGAAAGTAAGTTGTTCCAAAATAAAACCAAATTTAAGCAATCCTCATCGACAAATCCATCCCTAAAGAAGGAAAATTCCAATCTAAAGAGATTGACTACATCCAAGAAAACATAGGGAAATAATCCCAGATCAGCAAAATCAAAACAGGGAAAGACACACCACCACCATCACCACCACCAACAACAAAATAATAGGAATCGACAACCACTGGTCATTGATACCTCTCACCATCAATGGTCTTGATTCCCTCAGTAAAAGGACACAGATGAACAGAATGGATGCAAAATCAGGATTCATCTTTCTGCTGCATCCAAGAAATCACCTTAACATCAAGTATAGATGTCATCTCAGGGCAAAAGAATTGAGAAAGATATTCCAAACAAATGGACCTAAGAAGCAACCTGGTGTATCAGCTTTATTATCTGACAAAATAGATTTCAAGCCAAAACTAATCAGAAGAGATAGGAAAGAAAATGACATGTTCATCAAAACGAAAACCTGCCAAGAGGACAGTGAAGTTCTTAACATCTATGCAATAGACACAAGGGCACCCAAGGAACATTATTACAGCTTAACTTACATATTGACCCTCACATACTGACAGTGGGAAACGTCAATACCCAACTATCACCAATAGATAGGTCATTCAGAAAAGAACAAAGAAACAAACAAAAAACCCAACTAAATAGAAATGATGGAGCAAGCTGACATTATAAATGGACACTTTTAGTAGAGGTTAATTCTCTGATTTTTAGGATGAGAAGCAAAACCTATGACCTGTCTTTAGACACTGAACTAGTTCTCCCATCCCCTTATTAAAATAAACATTCTCTGTAGCTTCTCAGACCAGACAAGTAGTACTGTTGAACAAGACAACTATTCTTTCATTTGAAATTGGATTTAGGTGGTAGCAATGAGCATTCCATGGGATTTAGTTAAATGAACACAAATTGGGTGGGTGGGGAGGTTTGAATAATATAGAGAAGTTGGATGAAGGGAACCATAATCAGAATAAAATGTATGAAAAAAAACCCTATTTTCAATTTAAAATAAAAATGTGAATAAGTGCCATGGCATACTAAAGCCATGTCTATGCATTTAGTGAATTAAAACATTTTCTTTTCTTCACAACTCTAAGCTGTCTGGAATTGACCCCACATTCTTAACTGCATTAACTGCCATGACAGTTTTAATTTACAGTCTAGTAGGTTTTGTTTTCTATTTTTTAATGATGCATCAGAATGGAAAACTCTTGAAACCTGGGACTAGACTATGAGAACCATTATTTTCTAAACCCCCCAAAATGGTACCCATAGATAAGAGTGTGCATAGAAAGTGTAGACAATATATAAAAACCCAAGTCCAATGTGGAAGATCTGGCATTTGGAACAACTGATAAAAATACACAGCAGATTTCTGTATTCTCCATAGATTTCCTAGTAGAAAATATTGAGAATTCCATGATAGATCAATCTACCAATGATCTAGAGAAAGCCAATGATGGCCAAGCATAAAATGAAATGAATGAGGAGATCTTTGATGACATGCAGAATGAAGATAACTACATGTTTAAAGTGTGATTGTAAGACATTTGCTGTAGGTGAGTAAGTGATACCAGAATTCCAAGATAATTGTGTAATACAGTTCTAGGAGGCAAAGCAGGACCAGGTAGGGAGCCAGAGCAAACAAGCTGCTTGGCACCTCATAATGAGATTTAACTTGAACTGAAGTTTCTGCAAGACCATTTGAAATCCTTCAGGCTCTGGGCAAGTTTTATTGTAAGGAAGGATACAGTATTGGTTTCAGTGTTAGAAGTTATTTGGAGATGGTTGTTGCTGAGGAGTGGAGGAAGCAGAGAGGAGAAATCTCAGACTACCCTGGGATTCTTTGATAGTGAAACACACAATCTGATGGTGACAAATCTGTCAAATGTGTCATTTGGCAGCAGTAACTTGATCTCAGTTGCTTACAAAAAAAAAAAAAAAAAAAAAAAAAAAAAAAAGGAATAATTCTCCTGGTGTGCTAGGAGGCAAGGGAAAGGGAAAATTCACATCATTGATGAAATAGCAATGTCCATGTTTTTCTTAAATCCTAGGATGTAATTAGGTAAATGAAAATACAAATCACTCGATGTATTCATAAAGACATCTGAAGCAGCGTTTTGTGTAACAAGATATTTGGTCTAAATCTATATTTTTGGGTTTTCTTTTCTCCTTCTTGGCAACAATGTTTTTTAAAAGGCCCTGAGTGGGAGCATACACAGAACCACCCAGAATCCTCACCTGCATGGTCTCTGACCCTCACTGCCTGTCCTCTACTGGAGTTCCAGTGGATCCCAGAGAGCCACCTATCCCTGCTGGGCCACTCTGAGTCCTTGCGGGCTGGATTCTGGACCCCCATCTCCAGGCTAACCCCCATCTCCAGGCCTCTGCTACAGAGGTCTCAGCTGGAGAGTGCCAGGCCCCAGCTAGACCCACCTATTGGAGCAGGAAATATCCTGAGCCTCAGCCTAGTCTTTGACCCCCATCGTCTTTGACCCCCATCGCCAGGCTAGAAGTGAGTCTGGGACCAATTTGGGTGGAATCCCCCCGCCATATCTTTCCCTGGGAACTCCTTGGATTGGCTCCGGATCTTGCTCCCCCTGTGTCATGTCCGCATTGAGAGTGCTCCTGGTACTCCCATCAAGAGCCTGCCCTCCCCCTACCCAGTGCCCTATCCTGCCCACTGTCCCATTGCTCTGGTTGAGCACTGGGACAGAGGGTGGAGCCAACAGTCCTGCCACCTTCAGGGAACTTCCTGGAGCAGTTCTGAGCACACTACACCTGCCTATCCACGCGGGATCACCCAGAATTCGCACCTGCCTGGTCTCTGACCTCCACCCCTGGTTCTCTATTGGAGTTCAGGTCCCCTCTCAGAGATCGGCCTATCCCTGGTTGGCCACTCTGAGTTCCTGCGGGCTGGATCCTTGACCCCTATCACCAGGACTCTGCTGAAGAGGCCTCAGCTGAAGAGTGCCAGGCCCAGACCAGATCTGCCTATGAGCTCTGGGAACATTTTGAAACCCAGCCTTAGGGATCTTTGGCCCCCATTGCCAGTGTTTTCCTGGAGCATGATCGCTGAACCCCAACGCCAGGCCCATGCCTGAGGAGAGACCTCCTAAAGAGCTTGGTCCACCCTGAGATAGAGACATCAAACCTCTGACACACCTAAGCCCACCTGGGGAGTACCATAGAGTACCTACTAGAAGAAGCTATGGGAAGACAGCAATACAAGAAAACACCTAACAATGGAAAGATAAGCATAACACCAACAGAATCTAGGGACTCTACACCAACTAGACCTGAACACAACAAAGCAGATGAAGCAGAAGAAAATGACTGAAAAATTATCATGATGAAAATGATAGAAGCCCTCAAAGACGATGTGAGAAAATCCCTTAAAGAAATGGAAGAAAAACAAACAAAAATTGGAAGAAATGAACAAATTTCTTAAAGAAGGTACAGAAAGACAAGAAAAAACAATTAAGCAGGTGAAGGAAATGGTTCAAACTTAAAAACTGAAATAGAGACATTAAAGAAAACACAAACTGAAGGAATGCTGGAAATAGAAAAACTGGGCAAACGATCAGGAACTACAGACACAAACATAATCAACAGAATTCAAGAGATGGAAGAGAGAATCTCAGGTGCGGAAGATAAACTAGAGGAAATAGATTCATCAACCAAAGAAAACCAAAAATCCAACAAATCCTTAACACAAAATATCCAGGAAATGTGGGACACCATGAGAAGGCCAAACCTAAGAATAATAGGCATAGAGGAAGGTGAGAAAGCCCAGCTCAAAGGTGACGAAAACATATTCAACAAAATCATTGAGGAAAACTTTCCCAATCTGAAGAAGGGCATGCCCATGAAATTACAAGAAGCATGTCGAACACCAAATAGATGGACCAAAGAATAAGACCCCTCACCACATAATAATCAAAAAACCTAACATACAGAATAAAGAAAGAATATTAAGAGAAGCAAAAGAAAAAGGACAGGTCACATATAAGGGCAGACCTATCAAAATTACACCTGACTTCTCCATGGAAACTCTCCAGGCCAGAAAGTCCTGGATAGATGTTCTGCAAATACTAAGAGTCCAAGGATTCCAGCCCAGGCTACTATACCCAGAAAAACTCTCAATCACTATAGACAGCAAAAGCTGTCTATAGACAGAAAGCAAGACATTTACTGACAAAGCCAGATTTTCACAATACGTACCAACAAATCCAGCCCTATAGAAAGTTTTGGAAGGAAAACTCCAACCCAAGGAAGTCAACTATGCTCACAAAGACATAGGCAATAGATAATCTCACTACACCAGAAACCAAGGGTAAAACAGGATAAATATATTTACAATACCACTGCCAACAACAAATCTAAAACCAACAAGTGTTAACAATCAATGGTCCTTACTTTCTTTCAACATTAATGGTCTTAACTCACCTATAAAAAAAGACACAGGCTAACAGAATGGATACAAAGACAGAATGCATCCTTCTGCTGCATACAAGAAACACATCTAACCTTCAAAGACAGACATTACTTCAGGGTAAAGGGTTGGGAAAAGATCTTCCAATCAAATGGACCCAAGAACAAGCAGGTATGGCTATCCTAATATCTAACAAGTTAGACTTCAAACCAAAATTAATCAAAAGACATGAAGAGGGTCATTTCGTATTCATCACAGGAGAAATCCATCAGCACAAAGTCTCAATTCTGAACATCTATGCCCCAAATACAAAGGCATCCACATTCATAAAAGAAATGCTACTAAAAGTCAAAGCTCACATAAAACCACACACTTACAGTGTGAGACTTCAACACGCCACTCTCACCACTGGACAGGACCACCAATCAGAAACTTAACAAAGAAAGAAAAGAACTAAGAGAAGAGAAGTATGTCTCAATTGGGTTTAACAGACATCTATAGAACATTCCATCCAAACACAAAAGATTATATTTTCTTCTCTGCTCCACATGGAACCTTTTCTAAAATCGACCACATACTAGGTGACATAAAAAAAACCTCAACAGATACAAAAATATTGGAATAGTTCCCTGTATCTTATCAGAACACCATGCTTTACAATTGGAATAAAACAACACAAATCACAGAAACCCTACAAACTCATGGAAACTGAACAATATGCAATTGAACCATACCTGGGTCAAAGAAGAAATAAAGAAAGAAATTAAGGACTTTATAAAATTCAAGGAGAATGAGTACACACATAATCGAACTGATGGGACACCTTGAAAGCAGTGTTACAAGGCAAGTTCATTGCAGTAAGTGCCCATATGAAGAAAACAGAGGATAGTCACATTAGAGAATAAACAGCATAACTGAAAGCCTTAGAACATAAAGAAGAAAACTCACCCCAGAGGAGTAGATGGCAGGAAATAATCAATTTGAGGGCTGAAATCAACAAAATAGAAACCAGGAAAACAATACAAAAAATTGATGCAACAATGAGTTGGTTTTTCGAGAAAATCAACAAGATAGACTAACTTTTATCCAAACAAATGAAAAAGCAGAGAGAGAACATGCAAATTAACAAAATCAGAAACGAAAAGGGAGACATAACAATGGACACAGAGGAAATCCAGACAATTTTCAGGTCATACATTAAAAACCTGTACTCCACAAACTTTGAAAATTCAAAGGAAATGGACAAATTTCTGAATAACTATCACTTACCAAAATTAAATCAAGAACAGACAAACAATTTAAATAGAGAACCACTAATGAAATAAAAGCCTTTGAACCAAAAAAAAAAAACGAAAACAAAAACAAACAAAACAAAACAAAACAAAAACAAAAAAAAACAAAAACAAAAACAAAACAAAACAAAAAAAAAAACCCAGGGCCAGATGGTTTCAGTGCAGAATTCTACCAGAAATTCAAGGAAGAGCTAATACCAATACTCTTCAAATTGTTCCACACAATAGAAACAGAAGGTTCATTACCAAACTCTTTTTACAAGGCCACAATCACCTTGGCCTAGTAAGACAGAACTAAGAAAGAAAACTACAGACCAATATCCTTGATGAACATTGATGCAAAAATACTCAATAAAATACTGGCAAAACGAATCCAAGAATACATCAGAGAAATCATCCACCATGACCAAGTAAGCTTCATCCCTGGGTTGCAGGGATGGTTTAACAAACGAAAATATATCAACGTGATCCACCATATAAACAAACTGAAAAAGAAAAAACAGCATGATCATCTCACTAGATGCTGAAAAAGTCTTCGACAAAATTCAAAACCCTTTCATGATAAAGGTCTGAAGAGATCAGGGATAACAGGAACATACCTAAACAAAATAAGAGCAATATAGAGTAAACCAACAGCCAACATCAAACTGAATGGAGAGAAGATTAGACGGTTCCTCTAAAATGAGGAACAAGACAAGGCTGCCCTCTCTCTCCATATCTCTTCAATATTGTACTTGAAGTTCTAGCTAAAGCAATAAGACAACAAGATGAGATCAAGGGGATCCAAATTGGAAAGGAATAAGTCAAACTTTTACTATTTGCAGATGGTATGATAGTTTACATAAGTGACCCAAAAAACTCAATCAGGGAACTCTTACAGGTGATAAATACTTTCAGCAAACTAGCAGGATGTAAGATAAACTCAAAAAATTCATTAGCTCTATTTGATTCAGATGACAAAGGGGCTGAGAAAGAAATCAGAGAAACATCACCCTTTACAATAGCCACAAACAACATAAAGTATTTTTGGGTAATGCTTACCAAACAAGTGAAAGACTTATATAATAAGAACTTTGTGTTTTTAAAGAAAGAAATTAAGGAAGATACTAGAAAATGGAAAGATCTCCCATGCTATTGGTTAGGTAGCATAAACATAGTAAAAACAGCAATCTTGCCAAAAGCAATCTACAGATTCAATGCAATCCCCATTAAAATCCCAGCACAATTCTTCACTGACCCTGAAAGGATAATAATCCACTTTATATGGAAAAACAAAAGACTCAGGATAGCAAAAACAACACTGTACAATAAAAGAACTTTGGGAGTCATCACCATCCCCGACTTTAAGCTCTACTACACAGTGTTGTATTGGCACAAAAATAGACAAGTAGATGAATGGAAACAATAGAAAATCCTGATATTAACCTACACACCTATGAACACCTGATTTTTGACAAAACAGCTAAAAGTATACAATATGGGGAGTAAAGCATCTTCAACAAATGGTGCTGGCACAATTGGATGTTAGTGTGTAGAAGACTGCAGATAGACCCATGTCTATCACCACATACAAAACTCAAGTACAGATGGATAAAAGACCTGAACATAAATCCAGCTACACTGAACCTCTTAGAAGAGGAAGTGGGAGGTACACCACTTCCTGAACATAAGTCCAGGAGCACAGACACTGAGATTAACAATTAATAAATGGGACCTCCTCAAACTTAGAAGCTTCTGTAAGGGAAAGGACACAGTGGACAAGACCAAACGGCAGCCCACAGACTGGGAAAAGATTTTCACCAATCCTATATCCGACAAAGGGCTGATCTCCAATATATACAAAGAACTCAAGAAACTACTCAACAAAACACCAATTAACCCTATTAAAAACGGGGTACAGAACTGAAGAGAGAATTCTCAATAGAGGAATCAAAAAGGCTGAAAGATACTTAAGAAAGTGCTCTACATCCTTAGTTATCAGGGAAATGCAAATCAAAACAACTTTGAGATACTATCTTACTCCTGCCAGAATGGCTAAAATTAGAAATGCCAGTGACAACTTATGCTGGAGAGGATGTGGAGAAAGGGGAATACTCCTCCACTGCTGGTGGGAGTGAAAACTTGTACAGCCATTTTGGAGGTCAGTATGGTGGTTCCTCAGGAAAATGGGAATCAGTTTACCACAGGACCCAGTAATCCCCCTCTTAGGCATATACCCAAATGATCCACATCCATGCAACAAAGACATCTGTTCAACTATGTTCATAGCAGCACTATTTGTAATAGCAAGAACCTGGAAGCAACCTAGATGCCCCTCAACTGAAGACTGGATAAAGAAGATGTGGTACATCTACACAATGGAATACTACTCTGTGGAAAAAACAATGGAATTTTGAAATTCGCAGGCAAGTGGATGGAACTTGAAGAAACCATCCTGAATGAGGTAACCCAGTCACAAAAAGAGGAACATGGTATGTACTTGCTCATATATGAATTTTAGACCTAGAGCAAAGGATCACCAGTCTATAATTCACATCGCCAGAGGAACTAGGATACAAGGTGGATTCTAATAGATTCACATAAGGTCCCTCACAGAAGAGGAAAGGGACAAGTTTTCCAGAGCACATGGGGAGTGGGGGGGGGCAGTGATTGGAGAGGGAACTAGGAGAAAGAGAAGGAGAGGAGAGGATAGCACTTGGGACTAGGAAGATTGAGTCAGGGGAGGAATAGAAGACAGGAGAGAGAGAGAGAGAGAGAGAGAGAGAGAGAGAGAGAGAGAGAGAGAGAACATAAAGAGGGAGCCATTACAGGATTGAAGAGAAACCTGAACCTAAAGAAATGTACAGAGACCTATAAGACTGACTCCAACTCACAATTTGGAAAGGCTACATAAATGCCCTTCCCTGATAATGCTATCAACGACTAACTTATTCGCCATCATGGAGCCCTCATCTAGTACCTGTTTGAAACAGAAGCAAACACCCACAACTAAACACTGAGCTGAACTAGAATCCAGATGCAGAGAGGGAGGAAAAGACCACACTGCAGAAACACATAGAGACAACTGACTTGAACAAGGAGGAGCTAACTGGCCCCCAGACTGATAGCTGGGAATCCAGCATTGGACTGACACAGATCCCCTGAATATGGGTCTCAGCTAGAAGGCCTGAACAGTCTAAGGGACCTCAGACAGTGAAACCAGAATGTATTCCTGGTACACAAAAGGACTTTGTGGACACATTCCCCATGGAGGGATACTGCCTTAACCTAGAGACAGGAGAGGAGTCCTAGTCCCTACTTCAAATGACTTGACAGATTTACATGACCACACGTGGATGGAATCACCCTATATGTGGAGTGGGGGATGGGAGGGAAGGGTGGTTAGGGTGCATGTGAGGGGAGGAGAAAGGAAAAAAGGGAGGGAGGGAGGGAGAGGGAACTGAGATCAATATGTGAAATAAAAATTAAAAACATATTATGAGATATGTGTATGTGTGTAAGGAGTACAGTTTTTTCTGCCCGCCTCCTGGTCTGGTCCTGCCACTGCGCCAGCCCCAAATAATAAACAGAGACTCTGTATTTGATATTATGCTGTTGGCCAGTTACTTGTTTCTTATCGGCTAGCTCTGTCTTAATTATTAACCCATTTCTGTGTATATCCACGTGGTCTTACCGAGAGCAGAGGAATGGTGGTTCTGTTCTCTCCAGGCTCTCCATCCTGACTCCTCCTTACTACTTCCTCTTTCCTCCTTGTCTCCTAGTCCTTCCTATCTTGCTTTTCTATTGGCCAACAGTGCTTTATTCATTAACCAGTATGAGAAACATATATACATAATGGCATCTCCCATCATATGGGTCTGTGTATGAATATGTTCGCATAAGTGTTGAGCTTGCAGAGATTTTATAAAATTAAAATAAATGAATAAATAAATAAATAAATAAATAAATAAATAAAAGATCCTGAATGTTGAGGTTAGTTAAGTAGTAGAGAAAACTTATTGATAGGATGAGTTCAGAGGGAGGGCTAAATACAACATCTCAGAAATCAAGAAAATAGTAAATAGTAACTAGAATTTAGTTTTCAAGGATGGTATTATGAGAATTCCTTACACAGAGAGATGTGAACAAATGGCCACCCCTCCTTTGAAGCTCCCACGAAGAACAAAATATTGTTTCCCCAAAGTCTAACTTGGGGGACCAATAAGTATATTTGGTTTTCTTATAGAGCATGGATGATTTTTTTTTTCCCAGAAGCATGGGTGGCTCTTCAGCAACTGTACCTCTGTAAAGTCTCACTCCAGTTTGGATGATGTGGGGCGTTCCCTGCAAATGTCACTGAGGGCAGAGTAATCAGCCTTGGAGGCAAGAAGGAAATCTGTCTCAATGCATCTTAGTTAGTTAGTGTTGGTTCAAATTCTGGAGTCTTACCATGAACAGTTGAGTTTTGACATATTTAAGCACAGTACAACTTTGGAAAAATGTTTCCTCATGATAATTATCACAGCAAAACTTAAGGCATGAGTACAGTGGGACGCCTTTGCAAAGTGTACATCTTTTGCAAAGATTCTGTGACCTCGTCCATTAGAGTCAGTTCTATTAGCTGAGAAGCAAATCTCAGGAGTCTGAGGCATTCAGGTAAGGCATGACTCTACAGATAGTAAAAGATCACCAGGCTAATAACACCCATTCACTGCCTTCTGGGCTAAAATCAGGTATACATATCACATCCCTTTTGTTGAAGAGATAAGCCTGTATGTTTAGTGTTTCTGGTCTCCCTAGAACTTATCTGTGAGTGCAAAGACTTTGTGTTCTCTACATTTCCCCATTTCTAAGTTTTTAAAGAGAAAATAGTGGCTGTAATATAAGCCATTGTTGAATGGCCAGTCTAATTAATATGGGCAAGCATAAGAACATTATAATAATAGCTAACAGAGGACAAAGGAAAGGGGAAAGCTACCCGAACCAAGATGGCCATTCAATGGCCATTTGAAAGATTTTATCTAACTCTTCTTCAAATCATCAATTTGACCATCAATAGTATGGGAAAAATCTGACACATTAAAGAAACACATGTCAAGAAACTGATGGAAGATGTCATTCTGTATATGTTTCTCATACTGGTTAATAATAAAGCACTGTTGGCCAATAGGAAGGGAAGATAGGAGGGACTAGGAGACAAGGAGGAAATAGGAAGTAGTAAGGAGGAGTCAAGATGGAGAGTCTGGAGAGAGCTGGACGCCAGCCGCCTCCCTGGTAAGAGAAGGCCATCTGAAAATACATAGATCAGCAGAAATGGGTTAATAATTAAAGGCAGAGCTAGCCGATAAGAAACAAGTAACCGGGCCAACAGTATTGTACCAAATACAGAGTCTCTGTGTATTATTTGGGGCTGGCGCGGTAGCAGGACAAGACCGGGCGGCGGGCGGAAAAACAGTACTCGTTACAAGAAACTGTTGATGACCAGGAATATGCTTAAGCAACAAGTAAAACATAATAGTTCTGTTTTGTAAAATTGTGCTTCTCAATTCATACATCTTGATAATTTCTGCTAATACTTTTTGCTGTAATATTAGTAGTTTTAATAACAATACAGGTCACCTTTGAGATCTCTCGTTCTATGCCAGTAACCATTCCTGGGATAAGCAATAAAAAAGATATTGTGACTTCAACCATCACAAGATCCAATAAATGCAAAGAATCAGTACAATTTTCAGGAGAGCTCTCCTAATTCTATGGATTGGTTGCCATTCATAGCATTTGCAGGGACTCCCTCACAATTATGGCTTCCCCATAGACGAGAAAATGGCATTTCCATGCTTCTTAGTCAACTTTCCAATGTCCATATAGTCTAGCATATTCAAGACCTCAAGACCATGTGAATCTAGGGCAGATTCACATGTAAGAGGTGCAGGAAGGAGCTGCAGGAATCTCTTCTGTGAGGGAATATCTACAGCCATCTAGTCTTATCTCAGATGTCTCTTGCAAGTGGCACAGTTGTTCTGATGAAGACCACTTCTGTTTTTCTTGGGAATAGCATTTATTCTACAGCAGATAAGAAGAATTCAAATCAAGTAGGGAGGAGGGTAAAAAGAAGGACTCATCAGGTCAAGGGAAATGTCACACACTCGAAGCAGAGCACAAGGATACCTCACAATTTAGTTTTTGTATTCTATTTTTTATTTAAATTTGAAACAAGCTTGTTTTACATGTCAATCCTAGTTCTCTCTCTCTTCCTCATCCCATGTTGACCACAACCCCCATTCCATCCCCTTTCTGCTCTCCAGGGAGGGTGGTCTTTCATGGGGGGATCTTCAGAGTCTGTCATATCATTTGGAGCAGGGCCTAGGTCCTCCCCCATGTTTCTAGGTTGAGGGAGTATCCTTTATGTGGAATGGGTTCCCAAAGTCCATTAATATACTAGGGATAAATACTTATCCACTACCAGAGGCCCCATTGACTGCCTAGTCCTCCTAACACCCACGGTGAGGGGGTCTGAGTCAGTCCTATGCTGGTTTCCCAGCTATCAGATTGGGGTGCATGAGCTCCCTCTTGTTCAGGTCAGCTGTTTCTGTGGGTTTCTCCAGCCTGGTCTTGACCCCTTTGCTCATCATTCCTCCCTCTCAATAACTGGATTCCAGAAGTTAGGCTGTGTTTAGCTGTGGGTGTCTGCTTTTATTTCCATCAGTTACTGGATGAAGGCTCTAGCATGGCATATAAGGTAGTCATCAATCTCATTATCAGGGAAGGGCAATTAAGGAAGCCTCTCCACTATTGCTTAGATAGTTAGTTGGAGTCATCCCAGTAGATCTCTGGATATTTCCCTAGTGCCAGGTTTCTCTTTAAACTTATAATGGCTTCCTCTATTATGGTATCTCTTTTCTTGCTCTCCTCTATTCTTTCCCTGACTCAATCTTCCTGCCCCCTCATGTCCTCCTCCCCTCCCCTTCTCTTTCTCCTAACTTCCTCTCCTCTCCCCACATGCTCCCAATTGGCTCATGAGATCTTTTCCCTTTCCCATTCTCCAGGGGACTATGTATGTCTCTCTTAGGGTTGTCCTTGTTCCCTAGCTTTTCTGGCAGTGTGGACTGTAGGATGGTAATCCTTTGCTCTATGTCTAAAATCCATATATGAATGAGGACATACATGTTTGTCTTTTTATGACTGGGTTACTTCACTCAGGATAGTTTCATCTAGTTCCATCCATTTGCCTGTGAATTTCAAGATCTCTTTGTTTGTTTATTCACAGATTAGTACTCCATTGTGTAAATGTACCATATTTTCTCCATCCATTCTTCTTGAGGAGCTTAGGTTGCTTCCTGGTTCTGCCTATTACAAATAATGCTATGAACACAGTTGAACAGATGTCCTTGTTGTATGAATGTTCATCTTTTGGGTATATGCCTAAGAGAGGAATTGTTGGATCTTGTGGTAGACTGATTCCCATTTTCCTGAGGAATTGCCATACTGATTTCCAAAAGGGCTGTTTGGAGTTTGCACTCTCTCCAGGAATGCAGGAGTCCCTTTCTCCACATCCTCTCCAGCCTAAACTATCTTTGGTGTTTTTGATTTTAGCCACTCTGACAGGAGTAAGATGATATCTCAGAGATTTGCATTTCCCTGATGGCTAAGGATACTGAGCACATTCAATAAAGGAATTTTAGATTCCTTTATTAAAAATTCTCTATTTAGTTCTGTACCCCACTTTTCAATTGGATTATATGGTGTTTTGATAACTAGCTTCTTGAGTTCTTTGTATATTTTAGAAATCAGCCCTCTGTCAGATGTGGAGTTGGTAAAGATTTTTCCCATTCTGTGGGCTGACATTTTTTCTTGTTGACTGTGTTCTTTGTCTTACAGAAGCTTTTCAGTGTCAAGAGGTCCCAATTATTATTAATCATCTGTCACAATGTCTGTGCTACTGGTGTTATGTTCAGGAAGAAGTCTCCTGTACCAATTCATTCAAGAGTACCTTCTATGTTCTCTTCTAATAGATTCAGTGTAACTGAATTTATGTTGAGGTCTTTGGTCCTTTGTGCATGGCAATAGATATGAATCTATCTGCAGTCTTTTACATGCCAGCATCCAGTTATGCCAGCACCGCTTGTTGAAGATGCTTTCTTTTTTCCAATGTATAATTTTAGCTTTTTTTTGTCAAAAATCAGGTGTTCATAGGTGTGTGGGTTAATATCAGGGTTTTCAATTCAATTCCATTGGTTTACCTGTCTGTTTTTGTGCCAATACCAAGCTATTTTCAGGACTATAGCTCTAAATAGAGCTTAAAGTCAGGAATGGTGATGCCTCCAGAAGTTGTTGTATTGAACATGGTTGTTTTGTCTATCCTGGGTCTTTTGTTTTTCCATATAAAGTTGAGTATTGTTATTTCAAGGTCTGTGAAGAATTGTGCTAGAATATTGATGGGGGATTGCATTGAATCTGTAGATTACTTTTGGCAAGATTGCTGTTTTTACTATGTTGATCCTACCTATCCAAGAGCATGGAAGATCTTACCATTTTCTGGCATCTTCTTTGATTTCTTTTTTTAAAGACTCAGAGTTCTTGCTATACAAGTCTTTCACTTGTTTTCTTAGTGTTACTCCAAGATATTTTGTTGTTTGTGGCCATTGTAAAGGGTGATGTTTCTCTGATTTCTTTCTCAGCCCCTTTATCATAGGGCTAATGATTTTTTTGAGTTTATCTTGTATCCTGCTAGTTTGCTGAAGGTGTTTATCAGCTGTAGGAATTCTCTTGTAGAGTTTTTCAGGTACTTATGTAAACTATCATATCATCTGCAAATAGTGAAAGTTTGACTTCTTTCCAATTTGTATCCCCTTGATCTCTTTTTATTTTCCTATTGTTCTAGCTAGAACTTCAAGTACAATATTGAGGAGATATGGAGAGAGTTGACAGCGTTGTCTTGTTCCTGATTTTAGAGGAATCACGTTGAGTTTCTCTCCATTTAGTTTGATGTTGGCTGTTGGTTTGCTGTATATTGCTTTTCTTATGTTTCAGTATGTTCCTGTTATCCCTGATCTCTCCAAGACCTTTATCGTGAAGGAGTGCTAGATTCTGTCAAAGGCTTTTTCAGCATCTAGTGAGATGATCATGTGGTTTTTCTTTTTCAGTTTGTTTATATGGTGGAATTTATTGATGGATTTTCATATGTTGTACCATCTCTACAACCCTGGCATAAAGCCCACTTTAATCATGGTGGATGAGTTCTCTGATGTGTTTCTTGGATTTGATTTGTCAGTATTTTATTGAGTATTTTTTGCATCAATGTTCATCAGGGATATGATGATCAGGTCTGTATTTCTCTTTCTTAGTTGTGTGGCTTGGGTACCAAGGTAATTGTAGCCTCGTTAAAAGAGTTCAGCAATGAACCTGCTTCAGTTGTGTGGAACACTTTGAGGAGTGTTGGTATTAGCTCTTCTTTGAGTTTCTGGTAGAATTTTGCACTGAACTCACCTGGTACTGAGCTTTTTTGGGATGGGAGACTTTTGATGACTGCTTCTATTTCATTAGGGGTTATAGGTCTATTTAGATTGCTGATGTGTTCTTGATTTAATTTTTGGAAGTGATATCTATCAAGTATTTGTTCATTTCCTTTAAATTTTCTAATTTTGTGTAGTACAGGTTTTCAAAGAATGACCTGAAGATTCTTTGGAGTTCCTCAGTGTCTGTTATTATGTCCTCCTTTTCATTTCTGATTTTGTTAATTTGCATGTTCTCTCTGCCTTTTGGTTAGTTTTGGATAAAGGTTTGTCTGTCTAGTTGATTTTCTTGAAGAACCAACTCTTTCTTACATTAATTATTTGTGCTGTTTTCCTAGTTTCTACTTTATTGATTTCAGCCCTCAATTTGATTATTTACTGGCATTTACTCCTCTGGGGTGATTTTGCTTCTTTTTGTTCTAGAGCTTTCAGTTTTGCTGTTAATTCTCTGATGTGACTATTCTCCAGTTTCTTTACATGGGCACTTAGTGCAATGAACTTCCCTTGTAGCACTGCTTTCAAGGTGTTCCATAAGTTTGGGTATGTTGTGTCTTCATTCTCATTGAATTCTAGGAAGTCTTTAATTTCTTTTTGTATTTATTCATTGACCCAGGAATGGTGCAATTGCATATTGTTCAGTTTCCATGAGTTTGTAGGGTTTCTGCAATTTGTATTATTGAATTCTAATTTGGTAAAGCATGGTGGTCTGATAAAATACAGGGGGTTATTCCAAACTTTTTTTGTACCTATTGAGGTTTGTTATATTACTGAGTATGTGGTTGGTCAATTTTAGAGAAGGTTACATTTGGTGCTAAGAATAAGGTATATCTTTTTGTGTTTGGATGGAATGTTCTATAAAGGTCTATTAAAGCCAATTGGGTCATTGGGTCATAACTTCTGTTTGTTCCTTTGTTTCTTTGTTAAGTTTCTGACTGGTGGTCCTGTGTAACGGTGAGAGTGGGGTGTTGAAATCTTCCACTATAAGTGTGTGATTTATGTGCAATTTGAGGTTTCGTTTTTCTTTTTTTATGAATGTGGTTGCTTTTGTATTTGGGGCATAGATATTCAGAATTGAGACTTCATCTTGATGGATTTCTCCTGTGATGAATAAGAAATGACCTTCTTCTTCTCATTGATTGATTTTAAAGTCTAATGTGTTAGATATTACGATTGCTACGCCTGCTTGTTTCTTGGGTCCATTTGACTGAAAAATCTTTTCCCAACCCTTAACTCTGAGGTAACATCTGTCTTTGAAGTTCAGGTGTGTTTCTTGTATACAGCAGAAAGATAAGGATAGAGTCTGTCTTCATATCCATTCTATTAGCCTGTTTCTTTTTATAGACGAGTTAAGAATAAATATTGGGGGATATTAATGACAATTGTTACTTCTTGTTTGTTTTGGATTTGCTATTGGTCGTGGTATTGTATGTTCATTTCCCCATTTTTTTCTTTTGGCTGTTTTTTTAAGTGGGATTATATATTACCTATGTTTTTGTTGGTGTAGTTAACTTCCTTGGGTTGGAGTCTTTCTTCCAGAACTTTTTGTAGGGCTGGATTTGTGGATATGTATTGTGTAAATCTGTTTTTGTCATGGAATATCTTGGTTTTGCTATTTATAGTTATTGAAAGCTTTACTGGGTCTAATAGTCTGGGCTGGCATCTATGGTCTCTTAGTGTTTGTAGAATATCTATCCAGGACCTTCTGGCCTTCAGAGTTTCCATGGAGAAGAGAGGTGTAATTCTGATAGGTTTGCCTTTATATGTTACTTGGCCTTTTTCCTTTGCTGTTCTTAATATTCTTTCTTTATTCTGTATGTTTGGTGTTTTTATTATTATGTGGTGAGGGGATTTTTTTTTCTTTGTGTGTGTGGTCCATTCTATTTGGTGTTCTGTAAGCTTGTTGTACATTTTGGTATGTCATTCTTTAGGTTGGAAAAGTTTTCTTTTATGATTTTGTTGAATTTGTTTTCTGCAGCTTTGTGGTGGGTTTCTTCACTTTCTTCTATACCTATTATTCTTAGGTTTGTTTTTTTCATGGTGTCCCATATTTCCTGGATATTTTGTGTTAGGGATTTGTTGGACTTAAGATTTTCTTTGGTTGAAAATTTGTCCTATTTGTCCTAATGTATCTTCAAAGCCTGAAATTCTCTCTTCCATTGGTTGGTTATGCTTGCATCTGTAGTTCCTGATCATTTACCTAGCTTTTCTCTTTACAGCGTTCCCTCAGACTGTGTTTTTTCAATTGTCTCTATTTCAGTTTTCAAGCCTTACACTGTTTGAATTGTTTCTTGCAATTTTTTGTTTGTCTTTTCCTCCATTTTTTGAATTTTTTATTTGTTTTTTCTTCCATTTCTGCAAGGGGTTTTCTCATTACCTCTTTGAGGGTCTCTATTATCATTATAAAGTTGTTTTTAGGGTCATTCTCTTCTGCTTCATCTGTGTTAGGATGTTCAGTTCTTTCTGGTGTAGAGTCCCTAGACTCTGGTGGTACCGTATTGATCTTTGTGTTGTTGACTGTGTTCTTATACTGTCATCGCCCATCCCTTCTTACAGTACATACCAGTGGTGTCTCTCCCTCTCCTAGTGTGTATGGGATCAAGGTTCTCTTCCTGTGGGTGCAAGCAGGCCCAGTACTCTGATGGCTCTCCTCTTCCTGGGTGGAGGTGGGACTAGGTCGTTAGCAGACTCTGGACGAGCTGGTCTGCTGGGACAGGTTACCCCATTCATAGTCCCCAGTCCTCTTTTAACAAGAATAAGAATACAGGTTCCAAAACATTAGCTTACTTATTTCAGGATACATTCCTTCTAGGTCAAAATGAAGTTCTTTAACCCTAAAGCCCACAGTCCCATCACAGAGACCCCTGTCCCACAAGCTTGTTGTAATTTTAAAAAAGCAGCAAGCAAGAGAAAGACACCGTGCAACAGAGTTCAAGCATAGGGGATTTTTATGAGGGAAAGGGATCACAAAAAGGAGGAAGAGGGACAGGGAGACTAGCCTCTGGGGACAGGAGCGCAGGAGAGAGGAAAAAAGAGGGAAAGAGGGGGCAGACAGAGAGACAGAGAGAGAGAAGAAGAACAGAGAGGAGAGAAAGAAAGAGAGGGTAGGAGGGGGCAGGGCCCTTTTAAAGGGGAACATAGGGAATAGGCACAGGTGGTGCTCTTAGTGGCTGCAGCTGAGGGCGTATCCTGACAGAACTCCAAGGACAGGCCAGTACTGATGCCTGAATACTAACAAAGCTGACAAGGATGGCAGACACACAGACAAATTTGTATATGTAATGTAATAAAAACCGGTGAATTAAGAGCACTTTGTTATTTTCCATTTTCATCTATTAAACTTTCCGAGATGGGTCCAAAAAGAAGAACAGCAGCTTTCTAGAGAAATAATTACTTCCTGAACTGATAGAGATCAATTAACTCACATGGGAGGGCTAATTCTCCAAAGAAGGAATAGTGAAACGATGTGGCCCATCATCTGGCAATTAGCTGAAGGAGAATAGATGTTGAGAGGGAAGAAGCATAGAGACTGAGACCTAGGGAGCTGCTTGGTTACAGAAGCTTCTGAATTAAGCCCATCATCCTCTAAGAGACAGTGCGGTTTCCACCTTTGACCTTTGAGATTTATGTGCTCTAAATGTTTCAAATCAAAGCAAATGGCCAACCTGGGACAGATCACAGCTGGCCCCAGTGAGGCAGTATCTAAGTTACTCTCAGCTGCCTCTGGCTTTTGTGGAATGAAGTAGGAAACAAGTATATCAAGCAAATAGGGAACAAAAGGACAAGGGAAGAAAATGATCTCTTTGCTGAGATTTTCCCAATGTCCTTCCTTTTCTGACATCTCTGTTCCCCATATCTGTAGTGTCCTGGGCTAGCCCCACAAGTAAATGTTAGTTGACTGCATGCATAGACTGCTTAATTACCTCTGAATCTAGGGGTTGATTAACCCAATCTTTCACATTAGAAAATTAAAATTGAGTAGGTTGGCTAACTGGTCAATTGATCAATAGATAGATACACAGATAAATACTAGGTGACAGACAGTGTAAAACTATGCATATGATGGCTGTGATTACCCTGGTGGGTGCTAAAGAAAGAGTAACTGCCTCTTCTGATATCTTTGAACTGAGGAAGACCAAATTAGATCTAGTTGCCCCCAATTTTCCCCCAAACTTTACTAATTTCTATCAGAAACTTTGTCTCACCATATTAGCAGCACCTACTTACACAGCAGTTATCCTTAGCAGACTGACTGTTAGGGACCAGTGACACTATTTTGTCTTTAGCGGTACTTCTGTGTCTTTGCACATAGTAGATACTCATGAGACACGGAGTATGTGGGTGAGATAGTTAGCAGATGGATAGAGAAAAGGCATCGGTCTCTATGGTTAAGCAACTCAAACCTGACAGCTGAGTGAGCAATAGCCAGAAGATGAAAAAGAATGAACACTACACTAGCAAGATTTGATTTCTATGAGATGTCTCGGGGAAACCGACTGACAATGTGCTTTGGAAAATAAAGGACTAACTGAAAGAACATTTAGGTTTCAGAGACGTTTGTTTCCGGCAAAGGCCAATGAGAAAGGAGAACTTAGCATTTGGCACATCTTTTCTTTGACAACTTCAATATTCAAAATGGAGTGGGTTGTAAACACTGTCTTCTAGAACTTTTGTTCTTTGAAAATCTGAACTCTTCTCCTCCCTCTCCTTCCCTTCCCCCCACCTTTCCTCCCTCCTCCCTTTCTACTCCTGACGACCTCACAACTGCTTTGGTCTCTTTACCTGTACCTCCATCAAATGGCTGTTATCCTCATGTTTAGTATCTTTGGGGAGAAGTGTGTCAAGATGGAAGGCTGCAAGCAGTTTGTGTGCTTTTGAACTAAAACTCCCCACAGAGGGGAATTTGGTCTCACCCAAAAATAACTGAACAACAAAATTGGAATAAGCATTGTCCTGGCACTTGAAAAGTTCCTCTGGTTCAGGAAAATGTAGACAAACACACACACACACACACACACACACACACACACACACACACACTCACACACACAGAGATGATGATGATGATCACAGGTGAGTGGGTGTGAGAGCACACCCCCCACCCTGGGAAAATGGAGACATGGAATGAGATAGGAACCCCTCATCCTGGAACCTGTTTGAAGCTTTCTGCTAGCAAGAATTCCAACATAGCTAACAACACTGTGTTTCTGACAGACAGAATATTCCTTTTATACGTAGATATTTCATACTAAAATACAAATGACCCAAATTTAAAACCTGCCAGACTATGACCTTGGGTAGGGCTTCATTCATAACTCTAGACAGTCTCTGGGGACCTCAAACAAGAATGTTGACTTTGTTTATAGTGAATTACAAACTGCTTTCCCAAATCCTATCAGCTGTAAGTCTGTAAGAGGTCCATGAGAAACCACCCTGTGATCTCATTTAGGTTTCCTATCAACCCTTTGAAGATGCTAACTTCAAAATGCACAAAACCCCTGTATAGAACTAAAGGAAAGACAATGCAGTAGGCTCTCTTAGTCTACTTTTTCTTTCTCGGTGCTCCTACTTATTTCTCTTAACCCAAAATATTCAGGTCAGTGGATAAAAAGTTTGCCTTGCAGATACAAGCACCAGTGTTCTAATCCTCAAAACCCATGTAAAACTGGATGTAGTAAATCCAGATAGGGGACAGAGATGGGGGAATCCTCAGAAGCTTGCAAGACACCAGTGAGCAAGGAACCCTATCTCAGACAAAATGGAAGGTGAGGACAGAAACCGGGCAGTGCCCTCTGACTTCCACTGTGACATATATGTGCCTACATGTTCCACATGATGTACACATCATTCACACATATGTGGAACTAAAACATAGAACCCCATCTGTTTCAGTTTAGTTAGTTCTGAAATTCTTTCCTCTCAAAACCAGGAGTCCCACTCTAGCCTAAGTTGAGGTCCCTAAAATGTTTAGGGGAACTCCTCAAACAGCAGCAGATGACAGAATGGAGCTTTGCCTACTACTTCTGCCCCCTTGCTGATAACATGACCCCCCCAAAAAAGGAAATTTCTGAGAGTTGGTTAAAATTATTGAGTGGTTTAGGGGAACACGGTGGACCTTCCCTCCATCAGGAGAAAGAACAGGGCTGAGAAGATTGACTGGGCAGGCAACTGGACAAGTATCTTACACACTTCATGAATAGGATTTTAAATATCATGGAACAACACACTCATAAGTCACTACAGCTATATAACATACATTTATAAGACATACAGTTTAGACAGCCCATTCACATTACTATGACACACTTCTGAACATTGGAACTTTGATGCCCAGACCAGTTCAAGGATCTATGAGATTTTTTGTTGTTGTTGTTGTTGCATATGCTCATGTTGTATTCACAAGTGTGCAGGTGGTGTGAGTATGAGTAGAAGTGCACATATGTGTGCTTTTGGAAGAATGATTTCGTGGCTACATTTTATCTCCTGAGGCAGAAACTCTCACTTGAACTCAGGGCTTAATGATTTAGTTAATCTGATTCTGCAGTTTGTTTTGGAGCATCCTCTGTCTCCTCTGCCTCCTCAGTATTCTGATTACAGGAGGGCTGCCGTGTTTGCTCAGCATTTATGTGGGTTCTGAGGATCTAGGCTTGTATTTCACTCACTAAACCATCTCTTCAGCCCAGCTGGAGCATTTATATCAACAATTACTTCTGGAAGATAGCAGGGTGAGCATACAGATAAACAAATAACTCTGAAAACTCTCATCCAGGGTGGGTATTCAGGATTCACCAATTTTATGTATTCCATAACTGTTTAGTTAGAATTTTGAGCTCACAAGTCCACTCAATAAGGGAAGCAGGCTGGGTGAGCTTAAGATGCCTTCTTTTTTTGCAAAGGGTTTGGGTTGCAGGAATGATCTAGTTCTCACATCTTCACCCCCCTCCCAAAGGTTTTTCCTGAGGTACTAATAGAGCCTTGTCCTCAGTTCTTTGTCTATTAAAAACATTGCTGAACTGCCAAGTACACACCAGACCTCATCTGAATCATGGGCAAAGGGCATTTTCCTGCTATCTAATCATCCTGGGTCATGAAAAACAACCTCATAGAAATAGTTCAAGTATTTCCATATTGTTTGGAAGGTGAGGGGTAGTTAAGATAAACTAAACATAGAAATGCTAGCCTTACCTGCTGTTTGTTTACTCATTGTTCTTCTGAAATAAAGTTCCAGGTGTCCTAGGCTGGCTTCAAATACCCAAAGTAGCTAAAGATGACTTAAAACTTCTGATCCTCCAACTTCTACCTCCCAAGTGCTGGGATTATAGGCATGCACTACCATGCTGGTTTTATACGATACTGGGGCTTGAACTCAGAATTTTGAGCATGTAGGCAAATACTCTACCAACTGAGCCACATCTGCAATCCTGGTTGTTTATCTTTTAATACAATTAACTCAAACACATTCCTTTTCAGTGAGGCGTTACGACTGTTTTTGGCCAGTGAGCTGCTGGCTGACAGTTAAGTGGTTAGAAATCTCTGTCTGAAGGGCAGGGTGTCTTCCTTCAGCTTTGTTCCCAAGCTGTTCTGGTTATTACACAAAACCATCCCTAGCAACTTTGCATTGCCAGGACATTGGTTCTGGAAGCTCCCCAGTGATCCTTCTTCCCTTCCTGCTTACTGTAACCAAATGCACACCTCACTGAGGTGACCCAAGTGAAAGACTTCGTCAAGAGCAAGGAGTCAGGACATAAGGAGTGCTGTCACTTTGTGCATGACACTCTGGCTACACTCAAGAGTCTTAGATGGCTAGAACTGCCAAGTGGATGGCAAGGCTGGAATCTTTCTAGGTTTAAAAAAATATCTTTAGTTTTTGAAACTAAAGTATACCATTCCCCTCATTCCCTTTCCTCCCTCCAACTTTCCTCATGTACCCCCACTTGTCCATTCTCAAATTCATGGCTTCTGTTTCTTTAATTGTTGTGTGGTCTCTCCAATCTTGAACCTGTTCATTTTATTTGCAACCCTAATGTTGTATGATGCCCCTCCAAGCCTGGCAGTCATTGTCATTACTGTCCATCAGAACAACTGTGATTACTTCCAAGAAACCATCATCAAGGTTGGGTCTGTTGATATTAGCTCATAAAAGAAAGGTGTGAGATCACTTGACACCCACAAGAGACTCCAACCACTCCTTTCTGCCCCCCCCCACTCAGCTGTATGTAATTCTGTCTCAGTTGCACATGGTCCTGAGATGTTCAAAAGTACAGAGGTTAGAAGGTTAACTGAAGGGGAGCTCTACCTGAGCAGCTAAGGGGAGTTGGCTCTGGGGTGGAATTGTTGAGTGATGCAGATATTCTGGGATCATTTATGTGCCTGTAAACAATTCTTCACCTGTAAATAATGATATCATCAAGTTAGACTTGAGCAGTATTGTTACTTTGATCCCTTGTTGGTGGGTGGCTTCTGGGGAAAACAAACACTTCTCCTAGAGAAATGAACATACCTAAATACTGCTACTGTCCTCTTCATGCCTGTTCCCTTAGTCATGGTCCTTAGTCATGGTGAACTCCTGGAGTTGGAGGATGCACTTTTATTTCTATATCTCTACTATAGACATCTAAGACTATATCAGTTGCTGTGTGACTGACTTTTTCTGGATGAGTGTAACGTTCCTCTCTGATAGGGAACTCTTGACAGACCAAAGAACAGATATCACCAACATTTGATTTAATGGATCAGTGGGTTTTCTTGGGGTTATTTAGAGATTGGGTGAAAGGGTTGCTGTCAGGAGCACAAATGACTCAAAGACAGCTCGTCACCAAGGCCCACTCCAGCAAGGATGACAGTTCACAAAAGCTGGGAACCTGGAGCACACTGATCAGTTTCAGGGACTTCCTAAAGCTATTTTGAGTTGTTTACTTCCTTTGTTAATGGAGCTTCCCAATAGGTAGGATGGAGTGTTTCACCTCCTTTTAGAACAGTGGTTCTCATCCTTCCTAATGCTGTGACCCTTTAAGGCAGTTCTTATGTAGTGATGACTCACAACCATAAAATTATTTCCATTGTTCCTTTAAAACTATACTTTTGCTACTGTTATAAATTATAATGTAATGCATTGTTTCTGCTTAACCACATGATGTGTAAGCAAACCTACAGCATGGTTTCTGTATAGATATACAATGTGTTTGTATTTTAGGCTGTGTTATCTCAGGAGCCAAAAAGTTAAAGTTTACACAGTAATAAAGTTATAGTAAGCCACAAATAATTTACTGCTGAGGAACTATTTTAGACAAATTTAATGTGACCTAACTGCACATGTTAATAGTTGACAGTAGTGGATGACAGTATCCTTCATATTTACTTACTATTCAGTCACTGTCTCAAGGGCAATTTTCACTCCAGGAAACTTCTTTAATATTTCCTTTTATGCTATATTTTATGGTGTCTTTGGCAGTTACATATGTTTATTGCACACAAATCTTACCACTGTGTTTCACCATTGCCTACAGTATTCTGTATAGTATCTGGCTAGGAAGATTAGAGCCCAGGAGCAATGGGCTGTAGCAGTAGATTTGGTGTGTAGTAGTAGCCTGCATCATCTAGATGTATCAATCACTAACAAGTAGCTGTAGTCCGCCTCTGCTTAAAGAAGCCAAGAATTTTTTCCAGCCTGAGTTCTCTGTACATAGGATCTAGCTCAGTGACATCTAATTGTACCTCCTCGCCATCACAAATCCATTCTGTTGAAGACTTGTTATATATCCCCTCAGAAAAAGATAAAGTACCACTCAGTTCCACCAAACACATAGAGCTAGCATTACCTCCATCAGCTGTCGATCATCCCATAGCTTTCTTTGTGGAAGAGCCCACTTGGAAAACAGGTTCTTACCTTTGAACCATAAAGGAAAGATCCCCATGAAAGAGAGGCCAAGGTACTCAAAAATTTCTATAATATTTAAAATGTTCTACTTCATCTAGGACATGAACAATTCAATTTTTAATTTATCAAGTGTCTGATTAATAAGTCTTTGTTGAATGCATTTTTCTTGCTGAGACCAGACCAGTGAGTTTCTGGAATGCAGCAAAGCAGTTTTCCATGACCAGAAACTGGTGAAGGTTGCTATATAGTTTTCCAAGACTACAATTGTAAGCCACATTCATTTTAACAATTTTAAAATTCAAAATATAAATTCTAAAGACAATATTTGTATGGAAAGAATTAGAGCAACATGAAGCCAGCAACAGCAGGGGTTACTGGCAATTTTAAACACACACACACACACACACACACACACACACACAGAGAGAGAGAGAGAGAGAGAGAGAGAGAGAGAGAGAGAGCCCAAAAGTACAGGGTTTTGAAAAACAAATAGGAATCTGACTTTGATTGTAGTTTCATTGCGCCTGCTGTTTACTGGTGAGCCCTGGGTAACTGACAGGTTCTCAAACACAAGTTTTGATTAGGTACCATGTGAGCTCCTTGCAAACTTCTAAATGGTCTCTAATAAAATTTGGCTGAGGAAGTATATATGGGGAGAGGAGACATATGGGGAAGTAGAGAAAGAAACTGCATTTGAATTTTGAATAAATTCTTTCATTTGCATCTGACTCCAGTTCAATTAGTGGTGGGCATTAAGCCTGCTTAATGACTTCAAATTCTGAAGTAGAAGAGAGTTAAGTAACTGGTTGCTTGAACCATATCAGGCTTGACAGGAAGGTTTCAGGGAGAGTAATAGAAATGTCACCCCAACTTTTCCAGTCTCTAATTCCTCGCATTGAAATAAGGAGGAGGCATCTCTGAAGGGATTAGGTCCAGAGAATTTGATATTGTAGTCAGGGATCATTTTAAATTAGGACCACATGCTTTCTTTGTAAATAGAATCACTGTACCATAGCACAGAAACATAGATATTGGGGTGAAGTAAATTAAGTTAAGGTCTTAGGTCTCCAAATTACTATTTGTAAAGTATTATCTAATTACACACACACACACACACACACACACACACATTTATACCCAAAGAGCAATACTAGTACATATTTTAGAAGGTGGCTGTTAAAATCAAAATACTATATGTGAATTTAGATCAATAGTAACTATCCTAATTGTCATCATAGAACCTACATCCAGTAACTGATGGAAGCAGATGCAGTGACCCACAACCAAGCACTGGGCTGAGTGCCTGGAGTTCAGCTGAAGAAAGGAAGGAGGGATCATATGAACAAGGAAGGTCAAGAGCATGATGGGGAAAACCACAGAGACAGCTGACTCAAGCAAGTGGGAGGTCACAGACTATGGACTGACAGCTGGGGAACCTACATGGGACTGGAGTAGGCCCTCTGAATGTGGATGACAGTTAAGTGGCTTGATCTGTTGGAGGAAACCCTGGCAGTGGCACCAGGACCTAACCTAGGAGCATGAACTGACTTTTCTGGAGCCCACTCCCTGTGGTGGGATACTTTGTTCAGCCTTAATATGGGGTTGGGGGGGATGGCTTGGACCTGCCTCAACTTTGTATGTCCGACTTTGCTAACTCACCAAGGAAGGCCTTATCCCCTGTGAGGAGTGAATGGGGGTGAGAAGGGAGGTAGTGGAGGGCAGGAGAAAGGGAGGGAGGGAGAACTGGAGTTGATATGTAAAATGAAAAATAAGTTTAAAAAGTAGATCAAGATTCAAGATATAGAAAATGAGCATTCACTAATGCTTCTAATCACACAACATTACACAAAGTCTTTAGTAGTTTTATCTCAAAGACATATATATATATATATATATATATATATATATATATATATATGCTATCTATTTTTTAGGGATATAAACTCCAATTTTTCCTTTCCCTGAGTTACCTGTGTTGTAGTTTAAAAAGTGTCGTGACAGAGAAAGATACCATGCCACAGAACTTTCATTTCATGTATGGGTGAGGGTGGTTATTAGGGGACGGGGAAAAGGAGGGAGGAGAAGAAGGAGACTGATCTCTGGGAACAGGAGCAGTAGAAAGAGGGGGCAGGACAGAGAGACAGGCAAAGAATCAGAGAGAGAGAGAGAGAGAGAGAGAGAAGAGAGAGAGATGGGAGGTGGGCAGGGCCATTTTAAAATGGAACATAGTGAATGTGCACAGACTTTGCTCTTAGTGGCTGCAGCTGAGGGCATGTCCTGTTAGAACCTGAAGGCCAGGCCAGTACAGATGCCTGAATACTAACACCTTGGTCATCCAACAATTCTTCCTGGAACCTGGATTTCTCACTGGACGTGAGCCATTACAATGAATGACAATAACTGTGGTGGCCTCTGGGAGGCTAAACAATGCCAAACACAGGGAACCATCTAGATCATATACACACTCTCAAATAGCACCTTTTGCTTAGGACATTATTTCTTTTACTTGCAAAAGTGCAGCATAATTCTTAGGGAATTGATTTCTCTGGGATTGGTAATTCCATGGGTCATCTTAGAAGCGAGTATAAATATTTGGTTAGATGTTATTATGGGTGTGTCTTGTGAGGGTGCTTTTGCAGGAGATCAGTGTCTGAATTGGTGGGCTGGGTAAAATAAAGCATTTCTCTAGCATGTCTATTATTACTGATCTGGTGAAGTAAAGGCCCTCACAGAATGAGAAGGTAGACCATTTTGAATTTCCATGGTTTGCCAAAGCCCAGAATGAAGCATTGGCTCATCTGGGTCTCCAGCCTGCTACCTGACAATTTTAGAATTTCTCAGATTTCATATCTGTTATCTCCTCTCGTTCTCCCCAAGCTCTCTCTCTCTATCACTTAGAAATTACATTTCTTCTATTTTTATAATGAATCCTGATACACTATCAAATTTTAATGTGTTTTAAAATTGGTTTTACAGTTTTGTTTTCTTACTTTTTAAAAAAATTATGTGTATATGTGTGTTGGGGTATTACTCATGACTTCAGATGTCCTCTGAGGACAGAGAAAGCATCAGATCTCTTGGAACTTGAATTATAGGTAGTTTTGAACTGCCATGTGGGTGCTGATTCTTTGGAAGAACAACAAGCACTATTAACCTCTGAACCATCATTCCCCTCCCAGCCTTGTTTTATGGGAAGGCAATAAAGTACACATTGAAGTAATACTATCTTGCCAGATTGTAACATGGGGTGCCATGACCACCCATGCAAGTCTAAGGTTAGCAGTTAGAGAATGACTTGATTTCTAAGGAGTAAAGAGTGAATGAGAACTATCTACAGCAGGGATACAAGTTATTTTTATAGCAATTTATACATTATTGAGCTTAATTTCTGTCAAAACCTAACTGGAAGAAGAGTGGGAAAACGTGATGGTACTGTCCCGAAGAAATAGGCTCTAGTAGGATGGAGGCAGGGATTTTAGGAAATTTTCCTGAAGGAGAAATGATGACATTTCCCTCTAGTGGCTAGAGAGGTGTTAAATCAGTTCAGGAGGATTAGGAAGACTCAGCAAGGTGAGAATACTTCCTCAAAGAGTAGCACATACCTGTTGGCCTTCTTTGCTCACTCACACCCACCACCCCCCCACAGCATTCTGTTTTCTTTTCTTCCCACATTCCTTCTTTTTGAATAAAATAGTTGCCACTTGCATGCTAGATATGATTGCTACAGATAATGATCACCTTGACCAAATCCTCTATAATTGCACTGGTAAAGGTTGATGAGAAATAAAGAGGATTCTGGGTATAGGAGAACAGTGTGAACCCAGAAAGAAGCCCAGAATTCTCCTAGTCTGGTTGCCCTGCTATACTTCCTGCCTGGCTACTGTCGAATCAGCATTTTATTAAACCAATACTAGTGACAAATCTTTACAGTGAACAAGAGCTTTGTCCCCCATCAAGTTAGTTTATTCTGAGCCAAATATGAGCAGCCATTGTAGTTGCCTTGAATGCCATATTCTTCTGCTGTGGAGGTTACATGAACTTTTAAAGGCACAGAACAAAAGTGCAAATTTTAAGTCAATATATGTACCAGATACATTTGTAGGGACATCAGATAGTCAGACTGTGTAGGACAGAAAGTTATCTTCTTCTAAAGGGTTCAGGAATTTCAACAACTTTGTTGTACCTTGTAGTCATAAGGATATTAGGTCTGTCATAGAAGATGGTGGTAAATGCCTATTCAAGAGATTAAAGACAACCCAAGTTAATTGTGGCCACCCACAATTAACAATGGTGTGCATCCCACCATCCATAATTATGAAGTTCTAGTCAGTCATTCTGCACAATCACAAAAACAGATGGCTTCCTCCAGACAGCATCAGGCAACACCATTAAAACTGACTTTTCTATGTGAGATTTATTAATTTTTCTCCTTATTACTCTTCTCATCAGCCACCCTTGCACTATCACTGACTTCTTTTAAAACTACAAGTTTCTTGTACAAAAGTGGAGTACACTCGACACTTGATTTTAAACACCAGCAACCAATACTGCAACTTTTGGCCATCAATAATATAACAATGACTCAATTTAATTCTGATGCTAACAGTCCAGGATTAGCACAGGTTCTACAGGCTAAGGCCTTAGTCTTACAAGTCTGCCTCTATTTCAGTTGCAAACCACACATGGCACACACATTTCCTATGAAGGGAGGATTCCTGTGACCTCCTTTCCCATATTCAATAATTTTCTAGTTCATACAAGTTAGGAAAAATACTAGGTATGGCCAGTTTATTTCAAAGGATATAGTCTTCTCACTTCCCTTGGATTTCTTTTGTTATTTATCTTTCCTCCCTCTCTTTCCATGGCTACCAATAACTGAATCCAAAGAAACCAAAATGATAGATAGCCAAATAATCCAACATTTAATTTTGAATATGAACAATCAGCTAAAAGAGAATTTAAACAAGCAGATGAATAAATTCATCCAAGACCTGGATGAGAGGCCCAAACACTTGATGAAATCATAACTCAACACAATAAAGGCTACATATAACAAACCTGTCACCAACATCATTCTTAATAGAAAAAATGAAACATTTTTTTCTAATATTAGGAATAACACAAGGGTTTCTAAACTTTCTACTCTTATTTAATATGGTGATTTAATTCTTAGAAGAGCAAGGCAAGAGAAAGAAATTTAAAACGATACAAATATGAAAAGAAGAAATAAATTTAATCCTTATTTCTGGATCATATGATTCCATATTAAAAAAAAACAAACAAATCCTCACAGCTTCACCTTTAGATCTAATAACCATTTTCTACAACTAGCAGGCTATAAGAACAGCAAAATAAATAAATAGAATTTATCGATAAAGATGTTAAGAAAAGGGTTTCAGAAAATTTCTAAGCCCAGTGGTGGTGGTGCATGCCTTTAACCCCAGCACTTGGGAGGCAGAGGCAGGTGGATCTCTGTGAGTTTGAAGCCAGCCTGGTCTACAGAGTGAATTCTAAGACAGGCAGGATTACACAGAGAAACCCTATCTTGAAACGCCAAACCCACACAAAATTTCTAGTTACAATAGCCTGAAAAATAATAAATAAAATAAATAAGACCAAACATAATAAAAAAGGTAAAAGAACTCAAAAAGGGGAAACTAGCATGCCAAGGAAAGACATTGGAAAGGACTAGAAGGTGAAAAGCTGTCCCATATTCATGGATTGGTAGAATTAAAATGGCTGTATCACCACAAGCAAGTTACATATTCAATATAATACCTATTAAAATTATAACACATTTCTCACACAAATACTAAGAGCAGTCCTACAATTCATGAGGAAGCACAATAGATTCCAAATAGTCAAAATAGTCCTAATGGGAAAAAAAGCAAAGCTTGGAGGCACTGCAGTACCAGATTTCAAATTATATATACTATATGGTAACAAACATCATAACACTGGCTCAAAACCAGATACAGAGAGAGACCGATGAGATAAAATAGAGGACCCCCAAATAAACACACACAGCTACATACAACCACTGGATTATTGACAAAGGTGACCAAAGCAGGAGGTGTTGGAGCAAAGACAACAAGAAGGTCTGGGGAAATTGGATGCAGAAGAAAAATGCAAAACCTACACTACACGGAGAGTCTCTCTCACCCTAGTCAGAATAGCATTATGAAGAAAAGGAACAAGAAATGCTGGCATGGGGAAGAGAGGTAAAGGAGCAGAGTAACACTGAACCAACTACTGTGGGAATATTAATTAATGTAGCTTTTAACATGCTGTAAATCAACAATGGAGATCCTTGAAAGGCTAAAATTAGAATTACTCTATGATTGAGTTATATGACTTTGGGGTATATGTCTCAAAGAATTCAAGTCAGCATACAAGAGAAATTTCACACATCCATATTTATTGTGACACCATTTGTGTCAGACAAGTTATGGAATCATGTGTCGTGGATGGATAAATGGAGAATGAAAAGTTTAGAGTCAAGCATGCTGGAGGATTATTTCATTGCAAAGAATGAAGTTACCTTTGCAGGAACACAATGAAAACAGATATGCTGTTTTAAGTGAAATAAGTTGTATTTGGAAAGATAAATAATGCATATTTTCTCTCATATGTGGGTGCCATATTTAATTTAAAAAAGATGAAAATAGAAGTGGGACTATTTGAAAAGAGGATTAGACCAATGTGAAGTAGGAAGGGGACATGAGACATTAATGAGGGTGGATATTATCAAAGTACATTGTTTGCATGAAATGTCATAACAAACACCCATTATTTTATACAGCTAATATACACTACAATGAAAAGGAATTACTGAGGGAGAAAATCTCGAAAATGTAGGTTTTGGCACTGTGCACTAGAGCAGTGTATTTGTCCTAACAATAGGCATCCAGGAGGTTCAGAGGCACACCGGTGTTGGAACCCTGTTTCTAGAGATGGAGCAAGTATGTGTGTGGACCATTTGCTCACTCAATGATGATGGCTACAATCCAATTAATGTTTTCTTGATCATGGAAACTGCCACTTTGTCTCCTTGAGAACTATATTGTTTTGTTTCTAGAAAACTTGCCAGTGCTCTGGTACCTGGAGAGGTACCTCAAGAAGTCTTTTCTATTGTAGGTTCTCTATGGGGGAGGCCTGATAGTTTTCTTCACTATGAGATGAAGTTTCTTGTATCAAAATCATTCATTATGACACAGACCCATTCAAGAACCTGTAGTCCACTTTCTGTACTTGGAAGCACAGACCAAGAGAGTTCTGACAAAGAGTCCAAAGATTAATTGTCTAGAGAACTGCTTGCAACACAAATAAGCAGAATATAGAGGAAAATAATGTTTCCAACTACTCCCACCTGAGTTGAGCAGGAAATCCTTTTGACCGTCATCTTGCCAACATGTCTTAGCATGGCTGTGACTCATCTCCATTCTCTGTGCTATTTCTAGTATGTACCCATAGGTTGAGCTTATGAAGGCTGCCAAGTGATTACAATTCCCCTTCTATCCTTGCCCTTCATTTCCCAGGCAGCCTGAGATCTGGCAAGTATGGGCTAATGAAATATAAATGTTCCAAACAAGTGGCTGGAAAAAGTGACGTCACAGGCAAAACAAGAATCAAATGCAGAGGCCAAGCCTGTCTGTCTCGACCTCAGGAAGGTGAGAGCCAGCCTCAAAACCAGGTTTCTAAAGACACAGAAATTTCCTTGTTGGTGTTGTGTGTATCCATTTAAATGACCCATACTAAGACCTTATGACTTTGAGAAACAATTTTAATTCTTTTATTCTATAAAAATCCAGTTCTTTTATGCTATACACATTCCCAAATATCTGGAAGTACCTTACTTTGTAGAACTGTTGTCAAGAGCCAGTCTGGTTGACCACTGTCACATGATATTTCCCCCCCCCCTTCCCTTTTTTTCTGTTCTTGAGCTAATTCATACAAGTAGGAATCCTGAGAAATCAACCTTTGTCCCTTCCACTTAGCTCACCACTCCACTTTTGGAACTTGGAACTGGTTTCGGGTTAAAGAAAGTTAGTGCTTGCAAACAAAATGTGTTAGTGGCTAGAGTACCAGCTATACACACAGTCCTGGAAAGCAGTCAAACAGCCCGGTGAGCAGACCACATTCTTCATCTTGGCACAGGTACCATGGATCAGTTATTTTAAAAAGTCCTAGGTTAGTTTTTAATAAAGAGTCAAATGTTGTCGACAGTAGAGAACAATATTGCCAACATCTAAATGTCAAAGGTCATGGGAGATTGGATTTCATGTGATTATCCCAGAATCCTAAGCTCCTATCCCTGCCCCCACCTCCAGCCAGAGTCAAAATGGCCTCCCTGGGGTTGCATTTTTCTTTTCTAGCTGTAACTCATTATTTTAACATTTCCCCATGTAGAATATTTTTAAATTTCAAGTCAATTTGATTTTATGATTTTATCTTTATTCAGCTATCGCACAACTGTAATCAACAGAACTGTACTTCAATCACCATTGCCTCTTTTCCCTTTCTCACCTGTTACTCTTTTTTTTTTGTTTTTTTTTTTTTTCTTTTTTAGCTCAGCAATTCTCAAAGTATGTTTCCTGGGACTATGGTTCAGGGGAAAATGCATGTGTAAAACATACAATGTCTTGACCTCTTTGCTCATCACTCCTCCCTCTCTGCAACTAGATTCCAGGAGTTTGGCTCAGTGTTTAGCTGGGGGGTGTCTGCTTCTACTTCCATCAGCTACTAGATGAAGGCTCTAGGATGGCATATAAGGTAGTCATCAATCTCATTATCAGGGAAGGGCATTTAACGTAGCCTCTCCACTATTGCTTACATTCCTGGTTGGAGTCATCCTTGTGGATCTCTGTATAATTCCCTAGTGCCAGATTTCTCTTTAAACCTGGCTCCCTCTATTGATGTGTCTCTCTTCTTGCTCTGTTCTATTCATCTCCTGACTCAGTCTTCCTGATGCCTCATGTTCTCCTCCTCCCTCCTTTCCTCCCCTCTTCCTCCTCCCTCCCTCCTCCCCTCATGCTACCAATTTGTTCAGGGGCTCTTGTCACTTTCCTCTTCACTGGAGGGGGCGTGTATGTCTCTCTTGGGGTCCTCCTTGTTTCCTAGCTTCTCTGGAGGTGTGGATTGTAGTCTTGTAAACCTTTGCTCTATGTCTAATATCCATATATGTATATAAGTGAGTACATACCATGTCCCTTTGGTTGAGGGACATCTAGGTTGCCTCCAGGTCCTTGCTATTACAAATAATGCTGCTATGTACATAGTTGAACAGATGTCCTTGTTGTATGAATGTGCATCATTTGGGTATATGCCTAAGAGTAGAATTGCTGGATCTTGAGGTAGACTGGTTCCCATTTTCCAGAGGAACCACCATACTGCTTTCAAAAGAGGCTGTACAAGTTTGCACTCCCACCAGCACTGAAGGAGTGTTCCCCTTTCTCCACATCCTCTCCAGCTTAAACTGTCTTCAGTGTTTTTCATTTTAGCCATTCTGGCAGGAGTAAGGTGGTATCTCAGAGTTGTTTTGATTTGCATTTCCCTGATGGTCAAGGGTATTGAGCAATTTCTTAGATGGAGAATTCTCTGTTTAGTTCTTTACCACACTTTTCAATTGGATTACTTGGTGTTTTGATAACTAGCTTCTTGAGTTCTTTGTATATTTTAGAAATCAGCCCTCTGTCAGATATGGGGTTGGTGAAGATCTTTTCCCATTCTGTGGGCTGATGTTTTGTCTTATTGGCTCTGCCTTTTGCCTTATAGAAGCTTCTCAGTTTCAGCCCCATTTATTAATTGCCAATCTCAGTGTCTGTGCTACTAGTGTTATTTTCAGGTGTGGTCTCCTATAAGGATTCATTCAAGGGTACCTCCCACTTTCTCGTCTAAGAGGTTCAGTGTAGCTGGATTTATGTTGAGATCTTTGATTTATTTGGACTTAAGTTTTGTGCATGGTGATAAATATGAACCTATCTGCAATCTTCTATACCTCTGCATCCAGTTATGCCAGCACCATTTGTTGAAGATGCTTTCTTTTTTCCATTGTATAGTTTTAGCTTCTTGGTCAAAAATTAGGTGTTCCTAGGTGCATGGGTTAATATCAGGGTCTTCAATTTGATTCCATTGGTCTACCTGTCTGTTTTTGTGCCAATACCAAGCTGTTTTCATTACTGTAGCTCTACAGTAAAGCTTGAAGTCAGAGGTGGTGATGCCTCCATAAGTTCCTTTGTTGTACAGGGTTGGCTATCCTGAGTTTTTTGTTTTTCCATATGAAATTGAGTATTGTCCTTTCAAGGTCTGTGAAGAACTGTCCTTGGATTTTGATGGGGATTGCATTTAATCTGTAGATTTCTTATGGTAAGATTGCCATTTTTACTATATTGATCCTACCTATCCGAGAACAATGGGAGCTCTTTCCATTTTCTGCTATCTTCTTTAATTTCTTTCTTTAATCACTCAAAGTTCTTGTCATTCAGGTCTTTCACCTGTTTGGTTTGAGTTACCCTGAGATATTTTATATTGTTTGTGGCTATTGTAAAGGGTGATGGTTCTCCGATTTCTTTCTCAGCCCCCTTATTGTCTGTATATATTGTCTGTATATAGTAGGGCTACTGTTTTTTGTTTTTTGTTTTTTTTTTTTGTTGTTTTGTTTTGTTTTTTTTTTTTGTTTGTTTTTTTTTTTAGTTAATCTTGTATCCTGCCACTTTGCTGAAGGTTTTTATCAGCTGTAGGAGTTTCCTGGTAGAATTCTTCAGGTCACTTATGTACACTATCCCATCATCTGCAGACAGTGAATGTTTTACTGGGAAAACCCACAGAAACAGCTGACCTGAGCAAGTGGGAACTCATGGATCCCAGTCTTACAGCTGGGGAACTAACAAAGAACCAAACCAGGTCCCCTGAATGTGGGTATCAGCTAGGAGGACTGGGCAGTCTATGGGGCCTCTGGTAGTAGAACCAGGATGTGTCCCTAATGCATGAA
Organism: Phodopus roborovskii; assembly: GCF_943737965.1. NCBI lineage: Eukaryota > Metazoa > Chordata > Mammalia > Rodentia > Cricetidae > Phodopus > Phodopus roborovskii. Next base: position 33,094,734 of record NW_026126433.1, read on the forward strand.
CAGACTTTGGGAGCACATTCCCCATGAAAGGATACTCTCTTAGCCTAGATACACAGGTGATGGCCTAGGCTCTGCCCCAAATGCCTTGACAGATATTGATGATCCCTTATGAAGACCTCACCCTCCCTGGTGAGTGGATGGGGGATGGGATGGGAGGGTCCATGGGGGACCTGAGAGGGAGAGATATCTGGGATTGATATGTAAAATAAGATTGTTTCTAACTTAAATAAAAATTTATAAATAATAATAAAAAAATACAAGATCCTTGGCTTGATTCCCACTAGTGACTCTGTGTGTGTTTGTGTTTGACATAATAGTAGAAGGAGAAGGGGGATAGTAGGGGAGAGAAAGGGGACCAAAAAGAATGCAAAAAGGAAAAAGATAGGGAATTAGGACAGAGAAACATCACCAGTTCCTCTGGGATCTAAACTTAAGTATATGTTACGACATGGAAGCAGGAGAAAGAGTGTTTGATAGAAGGAAGGGGGAGGACAGGAGAGCAAGGGAAGGTTATGAGGGATGACTATGAGGGAAGTTCAAGGACATATGTATGAAAGTGTTATAATGAAACTCATTATCTTAATGCCAACTAAAACTAATAATGGAAAATTTGCTTGGTTATACTCTTTCCTTGAGGCAAGAAGGTCCTCCAACCATTCAGTAATTATATATAACCTCATCAAATCAAATCATTCTTTCCTTTTGTTTACAGTGAAATGTCTGGAACCTGAAATTTGGCATAGTGATTCATATTGCGACTACTCTTTCAAAAAATGCCAAGGAAAGTATTTGCAAATGTTTTCTAATAAATAATTGTAACTTAACTAGTAGGTGAATTTATCTACCTCACAAGTTTATCTATCTACAAAAGAAGAAAACAAAGGAAATTGCCAAGTGAATTTTTTTCATTTTAAAATTTTGTGCTAGAGTTAGGTGGCTTGAGAGTTAAGATGACCTAATTTGATAGAAAACTGTGTTACCTTCCATGAAAGCAGCCCTGCCCGGATAACATCCCTGACAGCCTTTTCCTGACCATTTTTATTCTGTTATCTCATAAGACAGCCCATGTCATATTTGAAAAGTTTGAGTTACTAGCTGATTCTTTCCAATAATGGATTGAAGCCTGCCTTTCTAAAACTTCTGCCATGGTCCTACAAATAGTTATTCATGGTGCCATGTGGCTACTAGTGATGATGCTACTATGCCCAGAGTAATTCCTGTTTTCACAGCCTGTTGCAACTGACTCATACTTAATAATAAAAATCATGTACCAAGATCCTTGGTGTTATCCCAAGTCTTCTGTCAGATTCTGTGTGGGGATATACTTTACAATGTGTATGTTTGTTTTATGTGTGTGTGTGTGTGTGTGTGTGTGTGTGTGTGTGTGTGTGGTGGGGGATTAATCCAGTTCATTTTAGGATTTTCCTAGTAGGTTGAATTTAAAATTAAGAGTTACTTTAGGATTTTAGCTGTTTTTTTTTTTTTTAATTTTAATTCTTTATCAGCAAATCCTCTTATAATATTCTGGTTTTCAGAAAGAAGTACCCAGAGACCAGCACAAGCAACCCCCAAAGCAGCATCCACAGCTAGTTTCTTTCCGTATTTGAACTCACAACTCCCCAGTTTATATGATGATTATCCTACCAACAGCCTGGTCTCCTCTGCCTCCATCTAAACAACATACATGCTTTAACACCACGAGGCAGAACGCACAAACCCCAGACTTCAGTTCCCGATGACCATGTGTAACCTTGTCAAAACTTCGGGGATTTCCTTCACTTGTTCTGACCTTCAAGGCATTCCATAAGGTTTGTGTTTATCAGTATCCATCCCAAACCTTGGGGCGATCTAACTAATCTAAGACCTTTTTGATCAACTTTATATTTGCCTCTGGCAAGTGAGATGGAAAACTGGTCTAAAACCGAAACATTCCTGAGTCAGGAACACACCGCGATTATCAGCCTTTCCGATCAAAGACATTAACCTGGGGTTGTGTCTGCATCACGTGATACAGTCAGTGCATGTGTTTCAGTAACGTCAAGACTGATATGATAGACTCCCACACATGCCTAAATGCATAGGATGCTCAACATCACCGGAACTTATGGGTTAATTCTCTGCTTTACTCACCAGGTTCTAGAAGGAACCCGGCAGAAAGCCATAGTGATAAGGCCCTATCCATTTTCTGCCATCATTTTTGGGTTCTCAGCCTCTCTTCCTAGTACTGGAATATTCCATCCACACCATGCTTTTTTCCAATGTTCACAGCCACTGCAGCAGCATCCCCCAACAAAACCCAGCTGTTTCACACTGTTGCTCCCCTGGGGCCTCAAAATATATGTGGAAAACCCAATGATGGAAATGCAGCAATATAAGAACAATAGTGATAGCCCATTAGGGAATGCTAAAGTGGGGGTTAAGCTCCAGCTGTTGCACCCAAATTCTCTGGGTTTGAAGCCTAATTCCATCACTTACCAATGAAGCCGTTTACAAATGATAATCTGTGACCCTATTTCATAATGGGTAGAATGGAATAATATGTACTTTATAGTGTTGTTAATAGTATAGACTTCATGGAAATGCTTCTTAAAATAACTTGGACATGATACATGCACAAATACTAGGTCAATTATTCTTTATCATCCTTACTACCAATAAAACTTTTTCAATGTGTTATTCCAGTGAGTGATGGTAAAAATTCTAGGAATGACTGTCTTGATAGTAATTTAGAATTCAGAAAACAGTTTTGGAGTGCTTTAGGTCCTATTAATGAGATACATGGTCATCACTTAAGAAAAGAACATCCAAGAAGGATAACTGAGGCCAAGGCACTGATCCAGTGGTTTTCTACTTGTGTTACACAAATCAGTGCTGGGTGGGGGATATGCAGACATGGAGACAGTCACACTATGTAGCCAGGCTGCTCTCAAACTGTCTGTGTAGCCTAGGCAGTTCTTGAATTTGCTATTTCTCCAGGGATCATCCCTCCTAGTTCTGGGATTAGATATGTGCACCACTTTGCTGGTCTGATAGAAGGGTTTAAAAAGGGACTGAGTTGCCATGTATAAAGTGCCAAAGATGATTACATTAAAGCATAAGTTATCTTTGTAAGGATTCAGGCATTATGCTGGCCTGCACTTGTTACCTGGCAGAATGTACTCAGGCGGTACCCTGGTCAGCCCAGGGCTATTGCTGCACAGATTATTATTCACAGGAGGTTATAATATGGGTTATTATATTTTATTTGTAGAGAAATCACTTACACGAGTAACCAATGATCCTCAAGTTTCTGCTCCAAGGATCTACGCCCAGGCTGCTCTCAGTGACCCAACTGGAACCAAGAAGAGAGTGAGCTGCCTCATCATGTCCGCACCTGTGAACACCAAACAGGTGTGGTCAGTGCAACAGGTGTGGGTGGGGTGGATATCTCACTACACAGGGTTCCATGGCTATGTAGGCTGCATATAGGTACAAAAGACCCCTTTAAAAGAAAGACCCTCGCTCACTTCACTCTCTTTCCCTCTGTCTTTCCTGCTGTTCCCCTGAAGCACACAGGAATTTTCTTGTCTTCCTCTTGTCTTCTTCTCCCACCCACCACCCAATCTGTCTCTTTACCACTTTTCTCTTTCCTTCCCACCCCCCTTTCTAATAAAACTCACTTAAGCCCTGTCTGCCCATCATATTTGTTCCTAGACTGGGTGACTCTTGCCCACCATTGAATCCACCAAAGTTCCCCATGCACATTATCGTAACAAAGAAAGAAAGAAAGGAAGGAAGGAAGGAAGGAAGGAAGGAAGGAAGAAAGAAAGAAAGAAAAAAGAAAAGTACCCTCCCCTATCCCTATCAGAGTGTAAAACATTACAGTAAGGAACAAGGGGACATTTAAAACTATTGGCAGTTGGTACCCAGAAGGCAAAGAGCTCTTAATAAGCCTTTTGGGGATCCCAAGTCAGGCAGCTTTGAGCTCCTTAGTTTTGGAAGAGACAAACTAGGATTTAATCAGTATTTCAGTGGCAGATCATTAAGCAAACTTTCCCCACTCTATCTTCTGAGGTAAGCGTTGGCATTTCACATCGAAGGAGGATGATTGCTGGACTGAGTGGCACTCTGTTCCCACACCTTATTGCTTAATTATGTGAATACAAATTTTCCGAAAAAAAAAGAGTTATATCTAAAACTTAAAAACGGGAATGAAATTGAGTGCTTAATCAAGCTTGTCATATTTTAGCAATGAGATAGATTTATTCATGGATACCTGGCCTAAGAATTATAAAGGAAAACAGTCCTGTTTAAAGTTTTATCCACTTATATTACATCCCATAAATTTTATCCATATTTAATCAATTGTTTACTAGTGAGTATAGTAATGCAATCTGGGGGAAGTTTCAAAAGTTGAAATTGTTCATATATATATATACATATATATATGTATATATATATGTTACAAAGAATATTATGACGTAATTAATGTAAAATTTTTAGGGCAAAGTAGCTATTTTAGGATAAAATTATGTGCCAAGAATATTAATTCAAAGCTAAATAATAAAATTTCAAATAGCTATATTCACCTACTTTAATATGAAAGAATGTCAAATCATGACATTTGGATCTACCAGATGTATTTTTAAAGTTTGATTATATACATACATATATATATATATATTTTTTTTAAAGTTTGATTATATACATACATATATATATATATATCTGAAACAATATCTTTCTTTATCTAAACTTATGGTAAAAAAAATTAGGCTTAAACATGTGAGATGTACTACATCTTCGCCCTTTTAGGTACTGCAGATAAAGTGCGTGCATATCAGTGCACTTTAGCATCCTATTCTATAGCTGTTAGTGATCACTCTAGGACCAGCCGGTGTTGGGCTTGAGAACAGTGAGTGATCAGGATTTAAGGTTGCCAATTTCACAGAAGGAACTCCATTCCCATGTCTATGAGAGCTGATGCCATGCCACATAAACCCTTTCCTCTGCTGTACTTCCTGGGTCTCAACTTCATTCCCTGGTAATCTGAAAAAGGCCTAGTTTAGTTTTGTTTTGTTTTCCCCAGAAGATGGAAGTGTAAGACTGAGTTTTATGTTTCTATAACTTCTTCCTCAGTTATGGAGGAACTCATAGTCGTGGGAAATTTTGCTGACATCCAACTATGGACACACAGATCAGAGAGAAAGGGTTTGGGGCATCTGATTAAGATGAGAAATGAGCGAAGATGGAGAGTCTGGAGAGAATAGAATCGCCAGCCGCCTCTCACTGGTAAGACCAAGTGGAAATACATAGAAATGGGTTAATAATTAAGACAGAGCTAGCCGATAAGAAACAAGTACCTGGCCAACAGCATAATATCAAATACAGAGTCTCTGTGCATTAATTGGGGCTGGTATGGTGGCGGGACAAGACCAGGCGGCAGGAGGAAAACCTTAGTCCTTACATATGGCACCCACGTGGCTAATAAGAACTTCCACTTAAAATTTAACAAAAGCTTAAATAAGGGTTTTAGAAACAAAAGAACAGAGACAAGCAAGGTTTCTTGGTAGCAGCATTTTTCTCTGTTGGACTCGGCGAGACACAAGCAGATATTTGCGCGGCTCCTTTAAGGGAAATTTCCTGACTCAGCATAAGCAGCAAAAAACTGCACAGCTTTTAAATAACTCTGCTAACAATTTATTGGTGTGTATGAGAGATGGTAATGGCAGTGACCACATCTCGAAGCCAGCAGCATGCTTTCTGGATGGCAACATAGACCAAGGCAATGAGCACAGCTTTCAGTGCTGGCAGTAAAAGTACCCGCCACCATCTTTGATAAACAGCGGTTGACACAGCTATGACTTCCATTTCAGCAATGTTTTGTTTAACAGATAAAGATTCGTGGCCAGACAAAGATAAAGATTTACAGTAAAGACAGATTCACATTAAGAAAAACCACTAAAGGTTTACAGAGTGGTCTAAAATATATGTAGGCTTGGGAGAGAAAAGAAATAAAATGGTTTTAAAAAGACAAAAAGGAACTGGGTATATTGGCACACACCTTTAATCCCAGCACTCAGGGGATAGAGGCAAGCAGATCTCTGTGAATTCCAAGTAAACCTGGTATGCAGAGTGAATTCCAGGACAGATAAGAGTTACACAGAGAAACCCTGTCTCAAAAAATAAAAAAAACAGAAGAAGAGAGTAATAATAAAGCCATGTAAAAATGAAAAGCTCAAAAAGAATCTGTATACTGTATGGCATTATATTGTCTTTATATTGTTTGACTGCTGAAGAAACAACTGTTAAAGGAAATACTGCTGGATTAAATCAATTTATATATTTTAAAAATGCTTTGACTCCAAAATTTAAGTCTAAGGACAAGTTACTGGGGAAAAGGATTTCTATTTTTGTTTCACAGAAAATGAAAAGCTGTGGATTCCTTCCAGACTAATGTGGTTTGAGCAATCCAGACCCCCTGAAACAGAGTACCAGGTGATCCTACATTCAAAACAGCTGGACAAAGCAGCCTTGCAGACTACAGCCAGGATTTCTGCGTCTTCTTAGGATTCCCCATAACAGCACCCCTTACCAGCAGGAAGTAGTTTGGAAAGAACGATGCCCAAATTCCCAAATATTGTTTATAAATGTTTGTTTTCATTTAAATGGACTTGGTTATAAATGGTTAATGACCATAACCAATCTTTTTAAAGGTAAAAAGAGGATTATGATATAGATATGAATACTTTGTTTTGGAATGGATTTTCATTTATTGATACAATTTAAGGTCAATTTTGTGATATGTATATTTCTCCTCTTGTTTAGGCATTGTGTTTATATAGCTTATTTAGGGATGTAATGTATAATTTAGTACAGATTTTAGATAGTTACCTATAATAGTGAAAACTTACAGCTAGATGAGTTAGGTTTTCTAGGTATATAGAGATGTATTTGAGATAGATAGGAATACTTCAAACCTTTCAAAGACCTACAGAATATGGCATTTAAAATGGTTTAGGGTTTTTTGTGACAGTAAGACATAATTGCTCTGGGCAACACCACCTGTGTCAGAAAGGAAGATGGACATTGAAGAAACTCGTTATGGAGTTTATTTCCAATATGGCAAGACTAGCCATTTGGACAAGATACTGCTCTTGTCTGGACTGTTTGACTTTATGCTGTATAAACTGGGCATGCAGGACCCACAGAAAAGTGACTTCTGATTCAAGATGGACATTGCTACAGAGTTCCTGCTTCATGGAAGAGTCTGCCAGACAGTCTGCAGGACATAGAGAAAAGTGACTGACAAACTGCCAATACAAGAAGACGGTTTAAAGTTTCCTGCTTTGCTGAAGAGTCTGCTAGACACATTATGGCCTATGGGCTGAAGATGGAAGATTACAGAAGAACTTCAGGTGACTGACAAGGCAAGATGTCTCTGTCGTTTCTAGAGTTTATATACTATCCTTCTGTGGTCTTTGAAGGAGTTGAAGACAGATAGTTATGGTTATAGTTTTCCTTAGTTAAGCTTAAAGATAAGGTACATATAGGACTTTAGACTCACAAATATAGGATAGATGCTAGAATAGTTTCTTTTAATCTTGCTAAATGTTAATGGATTAAATATTGTTAACTGTGATTCTTACTGGATAACTGTTGTGTTATATATTTTGCTATGTTAAGGTTAAACCCCTTCCTTTTATTTAGACAGAAAAGAGGAGATGATGGGAGATGTCATTCTGTATATGTTTCTCATACTGGTTAATGAATAAAGCACTGTTGGCCAATAGAAAAGGAAGATAGGAAGGACTAGGAGACAAGGAGGAAAGAGGAAGTAGTAAGGAAGAGTCAAGATGGAGAGTCTGGAGAGAATAGAACCGCCAGCCACTTCTCGCTGGTAAGACCACGTGGAAATACATAGAAATGGGTTAATAATTAAGACAGAGCTAGCTGATAAGAAACAAGTAACTGGCCAACAGCATAATATCAAAAAAAAAAAAAAAAAAAGATGAGAAATGAGCTCTAGTCGGCAACATGGAACCATGGATCAGTGTGAGGAGGGGCAGGAGAGTATAAGGATGAAATAGACCACAGTTATCCCATAGTGCCTTAATTAGCCATGAGGCTGTTTGTACTGGGGTAGGAGGTTGAAAGTACAGATATGAGCCTAGGGAAACTTTCACTGGGAATTTAAGGAGCTCTGTGGGATGGCCTTCAGTCCTGGTATGGATGAAGTAACTGCATTGGTTTAAGAGAAGCACTGTGGGCTTGCTTCCAAGGAAGCAGATGCCAGCTCATAATTGGTTTTATTCATTAATCACTTATTTGTAGAAAGTCTATGACGTACAGGGCACCAATCAAGACTCTAGGTAAGCAGACATGGCTTCCTTTGTCTAGGATTTCATAGTTCTATTGAAAGTCAATAGATAAAAACCACAACAACAGAGGGTGTGGGCTGCTATAAAGACAAAGGAGAGAGTGTGATGAGGTCATATTAGAGAGTACTTTATGACACTTAATCAGTGTGTGGTTTTTGTAAGGACATCATGCTGCCTAATTCCACAAAGAGTGCTAAGAAGTAAAAGTGGAGACATCATTAAGGCTTGATTATTTTCTAAATAACCCGAAGAGACTGATAGGTAATGGAACCGATTCCCAAAGCCATCCAAGAATCTGTTCATGATCTTCATCACTTTCTTTCTGTATTCAAGTCATTTTCTGGCCTGCATGCACAATTGTGTCTAAGCCACATGAATTATGCACTATCACTGAAGTGCGAGGAAATGTTGTGTGGCCATCATTTTGGAAGAGAGACAGCAGGTATGAATAAATGGGAAAAGCCCAAAGTTGTGCTTCATTTTTCTTTTCTTGGTGGAGGTGGTAGAAAGTTGCCCATGATAAAATACAGAAGTGTCTTTTGCCGGAATGCGCCCTCGGTCCACTGAGTCATCAAATACTCCTGTGTAGGGATGGGCTTTTCTCTCTTACTGTGGTGGGTCCCTGTGACTCACAAATCAAAAATGTTTGAAAGAATGCTGTAGACATAGAAGAAAAATGTCACTTCCTGGGAATCACACAGCTGACAGGAGAATGCGTGCCAATGAGAAAACACCAGACTTATCAATGCAGTTCAAGAGAAAGAAGCACTGTGAGAGAGAACATGTCATAGCCATCTCCTGTTGCTGGCGAGTGCTGCTTTCAGGGACTCACTTTTCCCCAAAGAAAGGAGACCTTGTAACATTCCAATGAGGCCAGCATTGGCAAGAGCAAGGTCTGGATAAGACTTAAAACTTTCCCAGCCTACCAACTGAAAAAAGGACAACTTTCAGTTTCCAGGGTGAAAAATGAAACATCTTCTCAGCCTGGGGACTTTTTGTCAGTATCCCTGGGAGCTTCTTAGCTGGGAGGAAATGAAAATCTGAGTAAGATCCACGACTACTAGACCTGTTGGCTCAGCTGCAGTCTCAGAGAATCCTACAGGAAGCCAGGTGCCTCCTGGGCTCTTGGTTGTATCTACCCAGACCCAAAGCAGTGAGTCAAAGAGAATGTGGTGATGTTGATGAAAGGCCATATAGCTGGAGCTAGGAGGAATGGATTCTAAAGATCTACAGAGCTGATACCTGGAAAGCTACAGAGACTGGGTAACATATCAGCACAGAATGAGAATCATGTGAGGCTGTACATTTGTTAATTAGCTACATTTAACCATTCCATAATTCATATCCAAAAATATTTCAGAACGGCATGCTATGTATAATAAATATGTACAATCTTTACTAAATGAAAATAAACTTACGTAAAATTCAGCATTTAAGTAAAAACAATTGCTACCAGCTTAGAACAAAATTATAGGCCCATTGTACAGCCATTTTTAGAAAAAATAAAAAATAAACAACTAAAAATATCAAGAGAAAGACATTTTCTCAATCTAGAAACTTTCAGGCTTCTCTTTATACACACCCATTTACCCATGCATGTATCCATCCACTCATCTATCCACATATTCACCCATTTACCCACTCATTCACAAATTCATGTATCTGTCTATCCATTCACCCATTCAACCTTGAATCCCCCTCCCACCAATCATCCACCCATCAATGTATTCATTCAGCAAATGTTAACCAAGCCATTGCTAAGTTTCTACTTGAGATTTTCAAGTCAACAAGACTTTCTTTTATTATTATTATTATTTATTTTTCTTATTTTATATATGGATCCCAGTTCCCTCTTCTTCACTCCCTTCCTCTCTCCCTCCTTCTCTCCCTCCCATGGCCCCCACCCTTTCATCCCCCCCACATTCCACAGAGAGGAATCAACAAAGAAATCGCTTCTAGGAGCGATCAACAAAGTCTGTAAAGTCATTTGGAGTATGGACTAGGTCCTCCCTCTTGCATCTAGGTTAGGTGAGTATCCCTCCATGGGAAATGTGCTCCCAAAGTCTTTTCATGCACCAGGGATATATCCTAGTTCCACTGTCAGAGGTCCCTTAGACTGCCCAGGCCTTTTAACTGAGACCCATGTTCAGGGGTTCTGAGTCAATCCAATACTGGTTTCCCAGCTATCAGTCTGGGATTCCATTAGCTTCCCCTTGTTCATGTCAGCTGTCTGTGGGCTTCTGTGGCCTGGTCTTGTCCCCATTTTCTTATCACTTCTCCCTCTCTGCATCTGGATTCCAGTTTGGCTCAGTGTTTAGCTGTGGGTGTCTGCTTCTATTCCCATCAGCTACTAGATGAGGGCTCTATGATGGTAGATAAGTTAGTCATCAATCTCATTATCAGGTATGGGCATTTAAGGTAGCCTTTCCACTGTTGCTCAGATTGTTAATTGGGGTCATCCTTGTAGGTCTCTGGACATTTCTCTAGAGTCAGTTTTCTCTTCAAACCTATGATGGCTCCCCCTCCTAACCTGAGAGATACAAGCTCTCATCCTGAGAACACAGCAGAGTATCCTTACCCTATCTTAAGTTGCTCCTGGGCTTCTTACGGGAGAAGGAGAAAGGTTGGTTTTGTGTGACTACCAGGCACGAAACTATTCAGAGGAAGTTCTCTTTTTGGTTTTTAAAAGGAGACAGACAAGACAGGTAGCAAAACACAGCAAAGAAAAGGAAGGGAAACACAGGCTTCCTAGCACATCTTCATCACATAGAAAAGAGGTTGAGAAATCCTTTTGCAATGTCATTCAGAGCAAACATTAATTCAAAATAAGCTATATAACTAGGGCAGGGTTGAGCTCTTTCAAACTCTTCTCCAGGATTTCAGAGAATCATGATCTTGTTTGCTTAAATTTTTTTTCTAGACAACAAAGCTATCTGATGGCCAAACATTTTCTTTTACCCTATTAGAGCCCCAACACATTTACCATCTCTTTATTCTACAACACAGAACTAAACCAAGGGATAAAATGATGAAAGAATGGTAGATTTCAATCTAGCACAGTGAATTCTGGAATAATTAAAATGGTGTGAGAAGACTAGTAAATTTATTACATTATGGAAACTATCCATTCTCCCATCAAGGAGGGATATGTAAACAAAACAGGTCAGATGTTCAAGAAGTCCTTGTGTGTGCCAGGGCACAGATGCTGGTATGGTGACTATTTTAGAACCAGGGAGGAACATAGCAATCCTGATTTGCAGCTGTGCAGGCATAAGAACTCTACTGGAATGTGTGCATCACTGGTTTAGGGTTTTTATCTTCTGACCACTGGGTAAAAAGGGGTATTTTGTCATATCCTGCAAAGCATTTTTACACCCACATGCCTAAGGTCAATGTTAGAAACCCATTATTCTGCCAGTCTCATCATGATAAACTTCTATGACTGAAGATTAATTTATTAACTCACATTGTTCCAGTAAGGTAGGAAAACCCATAAACTTGGACTAAATATATTCCAGTTGGATGTGACGTACTTTTCTGACTCAGACAACACAGTTCTAAAATAAATTGTTGGGTGTCTTCCTCAGGATATACTTGAGCACCCATAAGATGGGGAAATGTCCGTAAGAAAGAAAACCTTGAAGGTCCTCTCAATTCCTATCAGTCTATTTTTGAATGTAGCTTACCTAAGAACACAATTTTTAGAATAAAACTTGATCCTCACTTCCTTGACAGAGTCACAGAAATAGATACTTCCTATTTTGGAAATAAAATGTGTAAGAGGGCAGCCAACATCAGAGTGTCTCTGACCACCTTAGTTTTCTGTAGCAGACTTTCTTTTGAGCTACTAACCAGTTCCTAAATAATGAAAAGAAGACATTATTAATTAAAATGTTTGGTCTTAACTTAGGCTCCTTTCTTGCTAGCTCTTATAATTTAATTTAACCTGTTTCTCTTCATGTATGTTTTCCCTCAGGGCTTTTTAACTTTCATTCTTTATATCCTACTTTTCCTGTTTCTTCTATGCCTGGCTAGCTGGCAGATGCCTGGCTGGCCTAAGTATCTCCCTCTTTTTCTCCCTGAGTCTTTCTTCTTGAGCCTAGATTACTTCTCCTACTTATTCTCTTTGTCTGTCAGCCGTGCCTATACCTCTACTGCCTAGCGATTGGCCATTCATCTTTTAGTAGAACAATCAGGTGCCTTAGGCAGGCAAGGTAAAACAACAACACATCTTTTCATAATTAAACAAATTAAGCATAAACAAATATAACATATCTTTACATAGCCAAAGTAATATTCTTTCCCACAACAGTTTTCATTTGCAATAAGGCTATTTCTTGTTATTGCTCTGACTAGTAATGCCAGTGTGGGAAGATATAAAGCCCTTCCTGTAGGCTCTTACTTCCCCAAGGAAGCTGGAGAGAACCAGTACTCAGGAATCCCAATTCCTTTGAAAGACAAACTGAAAAGAAGAAAATAGTTTCTCTAAAATGGACAGTAAAGAGTTAAACTCCAATACCCTGGGAGATTTACCTTTCTGAGTCCAACTCTTTATCAACCTTAGTTTTTTTTTTCATCTTAGTTATCTTTTCTGCTCTATAATAAAAACTCTCATCTGAAGAAGTGTTAGAAGAAAATTATCCTGCTTTTTCCTTATTCCTATCAGAATATAACTTTATCCAACCCCCTCACAAAAATGCTTGGCTGTTTTTATAATTTTACTATAAATTTAGAAAATAAAATAAAAGTCAATTAGGTACCCATTCCCACAAATGCTTTCACAAACTACTGTGACTTAAAATTCAGAGGGTATTGCTAGTAATTTTCAAATAGACAGTACATATTAGGTCAGTCTTAGTTTAATTTTCATAAAGTAACCTTGATTTGAAGAGATTTATCAATAGTTAAAAAAATCAGTAAGTAGACTTCTACATTTTAAAGCTATATATTGTCTTAGTAAGCAGCCTACAGAAGCAATGTCTTATGTGATCAGAATAATATATTTAACCCATGTAAACTGGTCCTGAAACCCTTTAGCTGTTGCCAAGAGGGAGGACCATGAGTAAGTATTGAATAAAATTTCTCTTTTTACCAGATGGATTACAGGAATTTGGAAATTCTCTCTTTGATAATTTCTTTCCCATGAAGTGGAAATCCATCTCTGCTTTGTCAATAATCCATGAGAAGTGCAGCTGTGATGGGGAACAATAAAGTGCTGAAGGCTTAATTTGCTAGAATTATGGTGGGAAGGCCTCCTTGTGAGGGATCAATTCTTCCCAAGGATGGAAGGAAGTTTCTTTCCTAGGGGAACAGGTAATTGAAAAAGGACAATGAATGAGCCAAGAAGAGTCCAGTGGGGACCATGTGGCTCTGAAGGTATACAATAGAAAGGAGCTAGAGAGAAGTAAGGTTGATTTTTCATAACAACCCTGAGTGAATTAAGGGGATGGAAAGAGATAACTGAAGAAGGTTTTAGGGAGTTTGTTCTTTGATGTTCTGAATATGTATGTTCTAGTATTGCCTTTGAGAGAAGTGGAACATTTTTCCTTCCTTTTTCCTCCTTTTAAATAAAAATAGATTTTTTTCTCATATAATGTATTCTTATTATATTTTCCCTCCACTCCCAGTTCTTCCCCATCTCCTCTCTCATGCAGAACCACTCCCTTTTCTGACTCTCATTTGAAAACAAATAGGTTTCTAAGGGATTATAATGTAACAGAAATAACAAAAATAATGCATCAGATTGCAGGGCCTCTGCTAAAGAGGCCTCAGCTGGAGAATGCCAGGTTCCAGCTAGATCCGGAAACATCCTGAGTATCAGCCCAGCCTTTGTCCCCCATGGCCAGGCCTTGGCTAGAGGCGAGTCTGGAAACAATTCAGGTGGACTCTCCCCTACACCCTTCCCCGGGAATTCCCTGGGTTGGCCCCAGATCTCCCTGCCGGTGTCGTGTCCCCATCAAGAGCACTCTTGGAGCTCTGATACATCCCTACCCACCCCCACCAAATGCCTGCCCTCCCCCTACCCTGTGCCCTATCCTGCCCACTGTCCCAAAACTCTGGTTGAGCACTGGGACAGAGGGTGGAGCCAACAATCCAGACACCTTCGGGGAACTTTGGGGAGCTAGACACTAGACCTGTCTATCCACGGGGAACCACTGTAATTCCCACCTGCCTGGTCAATGACCCCCACTGCTGGTCCTCCAGAGATCTGCCTATCTTTGCTGGACCACTCTGAGGTCCTGCCAGCAGGATCCTTGACCCCCATCACAGGGACTCTGCTAAAGAGGCCTCAGCTGGACAGTGCAAGGCCCAGGCTAGATCTGCCTATAGGCACGAGGAACATCCTGAGTCCCAACCTTAGGAATCTTTGACCCACATTGCCACTCTTCTGCTGGAGCCTGATCACTGACCCCCATCGCTGGGCCCCTGCCTGCGGAGAGACCTCCTAGAGAGCTTGCACCACCCAGAGCTACAGACATCGAACCTCTGACCCACATAAGCCCACTGGAAAGTACCATAAGAGAGGGAGAGAAACCACCTAAACCTACTGGAAGAAGCTATGGGAAGACAGCAATACAAGAAAACACCTAATAACAGAAAGACAAGCACTACACCACCAGAATCTAGGGAATCTATACCAACTAGACCAGAACACAACAACAAAGCAGATGAAGCAGAAGGGAACGACTTAAAAATTATCGTCATAAAAATGATAGAGGCCCTCAAAGAAGATGTGAGAAAATCCCTTAAAGAAATGGATGAAAAAAAAAACCAAACAAAAAATTGGAAGAAATGAACAAATTTCTTAAAGAAAGTACAGAAAGACAAGAAAAAACAATTAAGCAGGTGAAGGAAACGGTTCAAGACTTGAAAACTGAAATAGAGAAAATAAAGACAACACAAACCAAAGGAATGTTGGAAATAGAAAAACTGGGCAAACGATCGGGAACTACAGACACAAGCATAACCAACAGAATTCAAGAGATGAAAGAGAGAATCTCAGGCATGGAAGATAAACTAGAGGAAATAGATTAATCAACCAAAGAAAACCATAAATCCAAAAATCCTTAACACAAAACATCCAGGAAATGTGGGACGCCATGAGAAGACCAAACCTAAGAATAATAGGCATGGAGGAAGGTGCTGAAAACATATTCAACAAAATCATTGAGGAAAACTTTCCCAATCTGAAGGACGTGCCCATGAAAGTACAAGAAGCATATTGAACACCAAATAGGCTGGACCAAAGAAAAAACACCCTTTGACATATAATAATGAAAACACCTAACACACAGAATAAAGAAAGAATATTAAGAGAAGAGAAAGGAAAAGGATAGGAAACATATAAAGGCAGACCTATCAAAATTACACCTGACTTCTCCATGGAAACTCTCAAGGCCAGAAGGTTCTGCAAATACTAAGAGTCCAAGGATACCAGCCCAGGCTACTATTCCCAACAAAACTCTCAATCACTATAGATGGAGAAAACAAGATATTTAATGACAAGCCAGATTTTCACAATATATATCTACAAATCCAGCCCTATAGAAAGTTTTGGAAGGAAAACTCCAACCCAAAAAAGTTAACTATGCTCACAAAGATGTAGGCAACAGATAATACCACTACACCAGAAACCAAGGGTAAAGCAGGACAAATATATTCACAATACCACTGCCAACAACAAATCTAAAACAAACAAGTGTTAACAATCAATGGTCCTTACTTTCTCTCAACATTAATGGTCTTAACTCTCCTATAAAAAGACACAGGCTAACAGAATGGATACAAAGACAGAATGCATCCTTCTGCTGCATACAAGAAACACATCTAACCTTCAAAGATAGACATTACTTCAGGGTAAAGGATTGGGAAAAGATCTTCCAAAGAAATGGACCCAAGAAGCAAGCAGGTGTGGCTATCCTAATATCTAACAAGTTAGACTTCAAACCAAAATTAATCAAAAAAAAAAAATGAAGAGGGTCATTTTGTATTCATTTCAGGAGAAATCCATCAACACAAAGTCTCAATTCTGAACATCTATGCCCCAAATACAAAGGAGTATTTGTAAAAGAAACGCTACTAAAACTCAAAGCTCACATAAAACCTCACACACTTACAGTGTGAGGCTTCAACACACCACTCTCACCACTGGACAGGACCATCAATCAGAAACTCAGCAATGAAACAAAAGAACTAACAGAAGTTATGTCTCAACTGGGTTTAACAGACATCTATAGAACATTTCATCCAAACACAAAAGAATATTCCTTCTTCATTGCTCCACATGGAACCTTCTCTAAAATTGACCACATACTAAGTGGCATAACAAACTTCAACAGATACAAGAGAATTGGAATAGTCCCCTGTATTTTATCAGACCACCATGCTTTAAAATTGGAATTCAACAACAACACATATCACAGAACTCATGGAAACTGAACAATGTGCAATTGCACCATACTTGGGTCAAAGAAGAAATAAAGAAACAAATTAAGTACTTTCTAAAATTCAACAAGAATGAGGACACACATACCTGAACTTATGGGACACCTTGAAAGCAATGTTACAAGGGAAATTCATTGCTTTAAGTGCCCAGATGAAGAAACCAGAGGATAGTCACGTTAGAGAATTAACAGCACAACTGAAAGCCTTAGAACAAAAAGACGCAAACTCACTCCAGAGGAGTAGACCCCAGGAAATAATCAATTTGAGGGCTGAAATCAATAAAATAAAAACCAGGAAAACAATACAAAAAACTCAATGCAACAAGGAGTTGGTTTTTTGAGAAAATCAACAAGATAGATAAACCTCTATCCAAACTAACGAAAAGGCAGAGAGAGAACATGAAAATTAACAAAATCAGAAACGAAAAGGGGAACATCACAATAGATACAGGGGAAATGCACACAATTTTCAGGTTATACTTTGAAAACTTGTATTCCACAAATTTGAAAATTCAAAGGAAATGGACAAATTTCTGGATAACTATCAATTACCAAAATTAAATCAAGAACAGACAAACAACTTAAATAGACCTATAACCCCTAACGAAATAGAGGCAGTCATCGAAAGCCTTCCAACCAAAAAAAAAAAAAAAAAAAAAAAAAAAAAAAAAAGCCCAGGGCCAGATGGCTTCAGTGCAGAATTCTACCAGAAATTCAAGGAAGAACTAATACCAATACTCCTCAAATTGTTCCACACAATAGAAACAGAAAGTTCATTACCAAACTCTTTTTACTAGGCCACAATAACGTTGGTACCCAAGCCTCATAAAGATGCAACTAAAAAAGAATACTATAGACCAATATCCCTGATGAATATCAATGCAAAAATACTGACTAAAATACTGGCAAACTGAAGCGAAGAATACATCAGAGAAATCATCTACCATGACCAAGTAGGCTTCATCCCTGGATTGCAGGGATGGTTTAACATACGAAAAATCTATCAACATGATCCACCATGTAAACAAACTGAAAAAGAAAAACCATATGATCTTCCCCCTAGATGCTGAAAAAGCCTTTGACCAAATTTAACACCCTTACATGATAAAGGTCTTGGAGAGATCAGGGATAACAGGAATATACCTAAACATAATAAGAGCAATATATAGTAAACCAACAGCCAACATCAAACTGAATGGAGAGAAGCTTAAGGTGATTCCTCTAAAATCAGGAAGAAGACAAGGCTGCCCTCTCTCTTCATATCTCTACAATATTGTACTTGAAGTTCTAGCTAAAGCAATAAGACAACAAATGAGATCAAGGGGATCCAAATTGGAAAGGAAGAAGTCTATTTGCAGACAATATGATAGTTTACATAATAGACCCAATAAACTATCAGGGAACTCTTACAGCTTCAGAAAACTAGCAGGATACAAGATAAACTAAAAAAAAAAAATCAGTAGCCCTACTTTATTCAGACAAAAAGAGGCTGAGAAAGAAATCAGAGGAACATCACCCTCTACAATAGCCACAAACAACATAAAGTATCTTGGGGTTACACTTACCAAACTCGTGAAAGACCTATATAATAAGAACTTTGTTACTTGAAAGAAATTAAAGAGGATACCTGAAAATGGAAAGATCTCCCAAGTTCTTGGATAGGTAGGATAAATATAGTAAAAATGGCAATCTTGCCAAAAGCAATCTACAGATTCAATGCAATCCCCATTAAAATCCCACCACAATTCTTCACTAAGTTTGAAAGGATAATAATCAACTTTATACGAAAAAACAAAAGACCCAGGATAGCCAAAACAATCCTGTACAATAAAAGAACTTCAGGAGGCATCACCATTCCTGACTTTAAGCTCTACTACAGAGCTATAGTCCTAAAAACAGTGTGGTATTGGCACAAAAATAGACAGGTAGACCGATGGAATTGAATCAAACTTCCTGATATAAACCCACGCACTGATGAACACCTGATTTTTGACATAACAGCGAAAAGAATACAATGGGGGGGGGGGAGGAAAGCATCTTCAACAAATGGTGCTGGCACAGTTGGATGATGGTGTGTAGAAGACCCATGTCTATCGCCACACACAAAACTCAAGTCCAAATGGATCAAAGACCTCAACATCAATCCAGCCACACTGAACCTCATCGAAGAGAAAGTAGGAGATACCCTTGAACAAATTGGTATAGGAGACCGCTTCCTGAACAAAATTCCAGGAGTACAAACACTGAGAGAAACAATTAATAAATGGGACCTCCTCAAACTTAGAAGCTTCTGTAAGGGAAAGGACACAGTGGACAAGACCAAACAGCAGCCCACAGACTGGGGAAAGATTTTCACCAATTCTACATCTGACAAAGGGCTGATCTCCAAAATATACAAAGAACTCAAGAAACTAGTCAACAAAACACCAAATAACCCTATTAAAAAATGGGGTACAAAACTGAAGAAAGAATTCTCGTAGAGGAAATCAAAAAGGCTGAAAGACACTTAAGAAAGTGTTCAACATCCTTAGCTATCAGGGAAATGCAAATCAAAACAACTTTAAGATACCATCTTACTCCTGCCAGAATGGCTAAAATTAGAAACTCTAGTGACAACTCATGCTGAAGAGGCTGTGGAGAAAGGAGAACACTCTTCCACTGCTGGTGGGAATGAAAACTCATACAGCCATTTTGGAGATCAGTATGGCGGTTCCTCAGGAAAATGGGGATTAGTTTACCACATGACCCGGCAATCCCCCTCTTAGGCATATACCCAAATGATACGCATCAGTGCAACAAAGACATGTGCTCAACTATGTTCATAGCAGCATTATTTGTAAAAGCAAGAAGCTGGAAGCAACCTAGATGCCCCTCAACTGAAGAATGGATAAAGAAGATGTGGCACATCTACACAATGGAACACTACTCTGCAGAAGGAAAAAAAAATAATGGAACCTTGAAATTCACAGGCAAATGGATGACACTAGAAGAAACCATCCTGAATGAGGTAACCGAGTCACAAAAAAGGGAAACATTGTATGTACTCGCTCGTATTTGGATTTTAGACCTAGAGAAAAGAATCACCAGCCTGTAATTCATACCACCAGAGGAACTAGGATACAAAGGTGTATTCTAATAGATTCATATAAAGTCCTCACAGAAGGGGGAATGGACAAGTCCCCCAAAGCACATGAGAAGTGGGGGGAGGGCAGTGAATGGAGAGAGAAATAGGAGAATGAGAAGGGGAGGAAAGATATGCATGGGTGACTAGGGAGATTGAGTCAGAGTAGAAATAGAAGAAATAAAAGAGAGAGAGAGAGAGAGGAGAGAGAGAGAGAGAGAGAGAGAGAGAGAGAGAGAGAGAATGGACATAAAAGAGGGAGCCATTATTGGTTTGAAGAGAAATCTAAACCTAAAAAAAAGATCTAGAGACTTACAAGACTGCTGCCAACTAACAATTTGAGCAACCTTGGAAAGGCTACCATAAATGCCTTTCCTGGATAGTGAGATCAACAACTAACTTATCCACCATCATGGAGCCCTCATCCAGTACCTGTTGGAAACAGAAGCAAACACCCATAACTAAACACTGAGTCGAACTAGAATCCAGATGCAGAAGGAGAGGACAAGACCAGGTTGCAGAAACACATAGAGACAGCTGACCCAAACAAGGAGGAGCTAACGGGCTCCCAGACTGATAGCTGGGAATCCAGCATGGGACTAACTCAGACCCCATGAATATGGGTCTCAGCAAGAAGGACTGAGCAGTCTAAGGGACCTCAGACAGTATAACCAGGATGTATCCTTGGTGCACAAAAGGACCTTGCGGACACATCCCCCATGGAGGGATACTCCCTTAACCTAGAGACAGGAGAGAAGTCCTAGTCCCTACTTCAAATGATCTGGCAGATCTACATGACCCTACCTGGATGGCATTGCCCTACATGTGGAATTGGGGTGGGGGATGGGAGGGGAGGGTGGTCAGGGTGAATGTGGGGGAGAGAGAGGGTAAGAGGGAGGGAGGGAAAGGGAACTGAAATCTACATGTAAAATAAAAACAATTATAATAATTTTTTAAAAAGTCCAGCTTAAAAATAAATCAGAATTGAGCAATGTAAACAGAAAGAAAAGAGCCCAAGAGAAGGCACAGTATCAGAGACCTAGTCATTACCACATTCAGGCATTCCATAAAAACACTAAACTGTAAGTCATAATATATACACAGATTGCGTGGTGTATGTGAATCCATGAAGTCCTGTGCATGTGACTTCAGGCCCTGTAAGTTCATATGAACTTTGTAATAAAACAGTATGGTACTGGCACAAAAACAGACATTTTGATCAATGGGATCAAATTGAAGACCCAGACACAAATCCACATACCTATGCATACCTGATTTTTGATGAAGAAAACAGAAATGCATACTAGAATAAAAGACAACATCTTCAACAAATGGTATTTGTCATGCTAGATGGTGAGTTGTGGAAGAATACAAATAGATCTATACTCATCACCCCACACAAAATTCAAGTCCAAATAAATCAAAGAACGCAACATAAAATGAGATGCATTGAACCTGATAGAGGAGGCAGTACATTGAACCTGATAAAGGAGACAGTAGGGAATGGCCTTGAACTCATTAGTACAGGAGGCAACTTTCTGATCATAACACCATTAGCACAGGCACTAAGATATACAACTAGTAAAAGGGACCTCATGAAACTGAGAAGCTGCTGCATGTCAAAGGATACCATCAACTGGACAAAACGGCAGCCTACAGAATGGAAAAAGATTTTTTTTTTTTTTTTTTTTTTTTTGCTAACTACACATCTAATAGAGAGCTAATGTCCAAACTACTAAAAAAAACAAAAAACAAAAAACAAAAAAAACAAAAACAAAACTACATATCAAGGAAAAACAAATACCCAATTAAAAATGGGGTTCAGATCTAAACAGAGAATTCTCAAAAAAAAGGAGGCTCAAATGGCCAAGAAACACTTAAATGTTCAATAGCCTTAACCATCAGAGAAATGCAAATCAAAACTACTCTGAGCTTTCATCTTACACCTGTTTGAATGGCTAAGATCAGCAAAACAAGTGACAGCTGACAAGGATATGGAGTAAGGGGAACACTTATGTGTTGCTGGTAGGAGTGCAAATTTGTACAGATGCTATAGAAATGAACCTGGCAGTTCCCCAGGAAGATTGAAGCTGATCTACCTCAAGATCCAGCTATTCCATTCTTGAGAGTATACCCAAAGGACACTTAATCGTATCACAGAGATATTTGCTCACCCATGTTCATTGATGCTCTACTTACAAACAGGAAAATTTTTTTACAAGACTGTCAATGTTTATGGAATTGGATGATAATTATCTAAGAGTCACACCCACAGCAGTTCACTGTCAGAGCTGGCTGGTCTAATTTCACTCTGGTCAAATAATAATTTTTAAATAAAGTTTATTTTTAACAATGGTCAAAGCATACAAACACATTTGAAATACTTATCCTCAACTGTGAGACCTCAGCTTCAAGAGAGCCCAGCCTCTTGGGTCCTCTCTAATGGGATGTTGCTTGTGAAACAATGTTATGTTTGTTCCTGTGACTTTGAGTTTTAACTCTATTGTTACTTTAAAAAGGCATGTAGCCCCTTGCTTTCTTTGGATCTGCTCTCTGATTACTTAGCACACTTATGTTTCCCAAACTCTGGGCACCAAGGAAGCCAAAGGACAGGAGAAGAAATATCATACTCTCTGGCCAACACCCCAGATTAACTTTTCTAAAATCTAAAATAGATCAGGGCAACTACCTCCCTAAATTACCTCTGATGATGTCATCTAAAATAGCATTGTGACAGAAAAGTGAATTATGATCATTAAAATAAGACGGGTTTCAATTGTGTGAGGACTTGGGTATGATCTGATATTTGTGTTGTATGTGAAATAATAGAATCCCCAAGAGGCTAATTATCTCCCCCAGCTTTCAGAACTGGGTAGTCAGAGTAAAACTTAAGACTTGTCTGCATCCATTCAATATATCATGGATATGACTCTAAAATTCTGTTACATTGCACAAGACTAGTTTGAGTGCTTTAATATTTAACACTCCATTTTTAAAATGTTGGAAGGCAATAATACACTCGATTATTAAATATCACTTGATAGGGTAATGTTAATTTCTATTGGAGAAAACATTTGAAAATGACTCCTGAAATTTCTATTTTTTCTTAAATTTAAGTTTATATTTAAGAGCTATGCTCACGAAGAGCAGAGATTAAAAAAGTCTAATGATGCTTAAAAACTTCAAAATAGAATGAAGACTTTCCACTTTCTTGTGGAAAGACACAGTAACACCAACACCAAACTTCACAGGGAGGAAAACCTTTCTGATTAAATGTGATGCAATGATACATTAATGGACATCAGCACACATATTCAAGTAAGGGGCTAGGAACATAGCTCACGGGAGGGGATTTTCCTAACATGCATAAAGCTCTCAGCACAGCAAATAAAAAAATCAAGTTAAGATATCCACAAATAAAATCCAACAACATATTTTTAAAGGTTACAGTAAATGAGATTTGTCTTCAGAAAATATGAAATAATTTAGGAAGCTTATGAGCATAATTGGCTCAGCTGAGTGGCACACAGCTCTAATCCCAGCACTGAAGCAGAAGCAGTGGATCTCTGTGAGTTGGTTAGAGGCAGTTTCTATGAAAAGTCAGGAAGGGAGGTGCTGGTCCAAGTCATGCCATAAACCATGGGCATTGTTATGGCCACTGTACTCTACCGTGCATTTTGCCAGTCTGAACTAGTAGGCATAGTGCCATGGTTAGTTATTTCCTTTAATTCTAAGGGGCCAAAGGTTCATATTCCCATTTTAAATTCATTTTCCCCTTTTGGAATGAAATGTCATGGATTTTGGACCTATTTTTGTCTTAAAACAATTGTGCCTGTGTCTGAATGCTGGTCATTCAATGCCACTGCACTTTTATCAGGAGTAACTGGATTAAATACAGTTATTCTAATTCTCAGAGTTATGGATTTAAAATTTAGAAATCAAGATCCCAATTGCCTATACCATTAGTAATTCAAACCACCAAACTATATTCACACTTGGGTGATGAATTGTGGATAATTCTTGTTTTTCCATGGTTTTCCTCCTGTACCATTTCCCAGACCTCATCACCCCACCAGCTGAAAGCCAGAACAGAAACTACAGAGGAAAATCCTAATTTGCCAAACTTTCTGCTAAGTAAATGAATGAAAGATGTTAATAGGAGTGTGTGTGTGTGTGTGTGTGTGTGTGTGTGTGTGTGTGTGTTTGTCTCTGTGTATGTCTATGTGTATCTCTGTGTATGTTTGTGTCTGTATGTATGTCTCTATGTGTGTTTGTCTCTGCCCATCTGCATGTCTATGATTTTCTGTTTGAATATGTGAATGTGTGTCTGTGTATATGAGACTCTGTGTATGTAAATTTAATAACATAAGAAGATTTGTTAAATAGTGAGAGTACTTTTCTCTCCGAAGAATGAAGGTACAGTTTTTAAAAAGTGTGAATCCTAATTAAAGGTAAGTCATTTGTCTAGCTCCATGTGTGTCTGTCACAGGGCAGAAGAGAATTCTTTCTGAGGTTGCCAAAGTGGAAGTTGGACAGAGTAACTGGAGGTAGGTTCTTAGCATGCTCTCAGACCTCACACCTGAAAGCAGGAAGTGTGGTGAAAACACAAAGGAAGCAATGGTTTTAAAGTGATGACTTGGGTTGGGCTTGCAGGTAGAATAGGAAATAGCGGTTTCTGAATTCTGGTAACAAATAAATGAACCTTAGATCTGCAGTGGTGGCACATGTCTGTAATCTCAGCACTTGGGAAGCAGAGGCAGGTGGATCTCTGAGAGTTCAAGGCCACCCTGCTCTATAAAAGCTAGTTCCAGGACAGTTAAGGCTACATAGAGAAACCCTGTCTTTAAAGATCAAAAATAAATGAATAAATAAAATAAAAACAAATGAATCTTGACCTCAGCAGGGTTTGAGCCATCTTATGTGGGTAGGGGAGTGTGGGAGGCTAAGTGAGGAACGACTTAAGAGCAAAATTCAAAGGAACACACCACAGAATAGAGATACTGTCCTTCTATTTCATTTGTGTATTTTAGATAATGGGAGGAAGCTAGCCTGCTTACCAGCATCCTGAGGTTCCAAAAGTCACTATGATAGGTAGATCATGTAGATGGGATGCCATCTTTAGAGCATGTGATACCCTCAGTTGCTATCTGCACATTGGTATGCCCCAACTTGTCATGAAAACCAATGAAAATAATACCTTGCAAAAAAAAAAAAATGAAAACAGACTTCCTTAGTTCTGGGATACCCTTCACTTCTAATTTACATATCTCAGTCAAGGTAGATTAGAAATATACAATTTAGTCAGTAGTAATTGAGATTAGCCAAGCCACAGCTTATATTATTATTTTAGATTTGTTTTCATCTGCTCCATCTACACACAGTACTGTTTGAAATAAGTTTCTTTTCAAGTAAGTTCCATTCTACCTGGATCCTGGTACTTGACCTTTTCTTGCATAGGTCTACTGAGTTTTAGTTTTTACATTTCTTACTTATTAACTATGATTTTCTCTCCTTGCTGAATATAAAGTACAAATAAAAGTATTCATTTAGTCAGATATACATCAATTAATTATTCCTTAAATTCTTATCCTGTTCTTCTCATGACCCATTTAACCACATCTTCCTTCAGAAACCAGGCAAATTGTTTTGTGCTTCAGGAATCTTAAAATATACATGGGGTGAGTATGGGGCTCAACAACAGAACAGTGCTCTCTAATTTAGTTCATTGTTTTGACACTGGGTCTTCTGATTTCTCTTTTTGATTCTATATTTTTCACTATGGACAGGGGTAGGTTCATTACTTCATCTTATATTTGAAAAGTGTTTGAAATCAATAATGTATAGGACTATATAGTAGCATTGTTCCTGTTTTTGAATAGATAATGACTGAGATCATGGTGATCACATGAATAATATTTTTCCCCTTATTTGTGATGGGTTTCCAGTCAAGCCTTTCTAAGAGATGCTCTTCCCAGACCCCTCCAATCTCTTTTCATGTTTTTGCTCAACCTTTTAATGACCACATCAGACACTTCTTTTACACACTTCTTTGACTACTGAAGCTATTCTTTCCTGAAAAAAAGCCAAAGCAGTACTTAGATATATCTTCCAATTTTCTCACCACATCCCTATTAGACAGTGACTGTGTGCAGAAATATGAACACATTTTTATAACTCACAGCCAAGAGTGTCCTTTGAGATTATACTGACGCCACTCTCTGGGATGTTTTACTTGAAATTGTATCCTTGTGGATGGCTTGTGGTGCTTCTGGAACCATATGCCATGAATAAGTCCTCCCTTCTATAATTTGCCTTAATCATGGTGTTTTATCACAGTCACAGGAAAGTAACTAATTTAGGCTGTCTCTTGGCCTGACTCTATCAGTGTCTGAGCTTTCAATGGTGGATGTCCCACATCCCTAACACCATCAGCATCCTTTACAAATTGGTCAATCAGAGACCACAACTGTTTTTCCCATTGCCTCTCCTTGCTAGCATTTTTCTGGAACCTTGATGTAAGTCTCCATGACCTCATAGCTCTTGTATTCTACATGCCCACAAAATCAGTACCATGTGAACAATACCAGATTCTGTTGCTAGCTCAAGATTCTCCATTATCATGGGCTGCAAAGGTCGCTGAGTGACTGTCACTTTTCTCTGTGTCTTGCAGACTGTCTGGCAGACTCCATGAAGCAGGAACTCTGTAGCAATGTCCATCTTGTATCAGCAGTCACTTTCCTGTGGGTCCTGCATGTCCAGTTTATACAGCATGAAGTCAAACAGTCCGGACTATTTTGCCCAAATGGCTAGTCTTGTCATATTGAAAGCAAATTCCATAACACATTTCTTCAATATCCGTCTTCTTTCTGACATGGGTGGTGTTGCCAGGAGCAGTTGTGTCTCACTGTTAAGAAAAACCCTAAACCATTTTAAATGCCATATTCTGTAGGTCTTTGAAAGGTTTGAAGAATGCCTATTTATCTCAAATACATTTCTATATATCTAGAAATCCTAACTAAACTATAAGTTTTGACTATTATAGGTAACTAAATATAGGTAACCTAACTAAAGTTTTGACTATTATAGGTAACTACCTATGATCTGTGCTAAATTATACATTAAATTTCTAAATGAGCTCTATAAACATAATACCTAAACAAGAGAAATATACATATCACAAAATTGACCTTAAATTTGTATCAATAAATGAAAGTCCATTCCAAAGCAAAACAATCATTTCTGTACCATAATCCCCTTTTTACCTTTAAAAAGAATTGGTTGTGACCATTAACTATTTATAACCAACCCCATTTAAATGAAAACAAACATTTATAACCAATATTTGGGAATTTGGGTGTTGTTCTTTCCAAACTGCTTCCTGCTGGTGGGGGGCACTGCCACGGGGATCCTAAGAAGATGCAGAAATCTTGGCTTTAGTCTGCAAGGCTGCCTTGTCCCAACTGTTTTGAATGTTGGGTCACCTGTTTCAGGGGGTCTGCCTTGATCAAACCATGTTAGTCTGGAAGGAATCCATAGCTTTTTATTTTCGGAGAGAGGGCCCGGCATTCTTCTCTCTAGGTCTTCCATTTTGAATCTCTAGGTGTTTTGTTTTAATTCTTAAGTGAAATCTACAAAGGTGAATTCTATGACTCCATGTAAAGAATGATATATTCACTAAACAATATCAGGAGTCATTCCCTTTGAATGTGTTGTACCTTTTGATCTAACTCTAACTATTGACTCTTAGTAATATTCATTCTGCTGAATAATTTGGAAAGTCACACAAAATGTTAATCCATGAAAATATTTTGTGCTATAAATTGGTATTGCTACATGTGGTTTCACAAAACTTCTACAGATGGTCTATGTATGTCTTCAATACACATATAAAAACTCAATGACTAACAGTATCTAGTGAACATACACCAACAGCAGTGTTAGTCACTGCTTTCCTAAACTAGCTGGCATACATTCTGAAACCCATGTGAAACAACAGAGGCCTATTTAAGATCACCACAGAGGCAGGACTTTCAAGGCTTCTATAAGGTCAATGTTACATCATGACATTTAATTTTAATAGCAGAGAAACTAAATGACATGACTTCAACCTCAACATACTGCTAGACATTTGTGAAATGTCAAAATATGACTCCCTCTAAATATCACATATCAAATATGTGATTCAGGGATGATATTAGCTATATACATTATAAGCTTTCAGGACAAGCCCCAAACCTTGAAGCATTAAAAAAAAAGTGATTCATATCTTCATATCTTCCTTTTAAAGGCATCCCTCAAATACTTTCATATTCACCAATTTAAACAAGCATATCTCATAACATATATGGGCATCTTGCAGTTACTGGTATGATCAAATTCTTACGGTTAGTCCAAGACCTAAATATTTAATCTCTCCATATAAAATGAAACCTTCTTTTCACATGTTATTTGCTCTAATTTTGTGATCTAAAGTGACATACAATACAAAATGCTCACTCATATATGACTGGAGATCGAGTTCAAGTGTAAAAACATTGAATTCTATTGATGCATTGGTTAAAAAAATCAGGTTTCCTCAAATATTATTTAGGGAAATTCACAACTGTTATGTTGACAATAATTTGTTTTATCTACTCAACATATATATATATATATATATATATATATATATATATATGCATGCCTGTCAATTCTAAAAGCTTACATGATCCGTATTCATTTAAAACCCAAAGTTTTTCCTTTATTTATTTTTTAATTTCTTCAATATTTAAATTTTTAAAATAGAAAAATCAATGTTTCATTTTTTTCATCCATCTTATATTTTTCTTTCTGAGGTTTTCATTAGCAAAGAGATACTGAATGTCTCTAAACGAGGAACAAATGAGCAAGCAAGGCTGGAAAACATGACAGCATCCAGAGAAGACAACCTAGAATAGTTAACTCTTGGTCAACTAGAGTGTGGCCAGCACAGTCCTCCTGCTTTGCCTTCTTCTTTTAAGTAACTGAGGAAATTCTGACAGAAGAAAAAGGCAGAAAAATTAAGACTGGAGAATATTTCAGAGCTTCACCTATTTATACTAAAGCACCATGTCTTGTACTTTGTAGACATCAAAGGGTCAGTAAGCAACCCTCCACTCTTACCTGAAGTCCAAAATCAACTTAGAAAGACAGTATAATTCCAACAAATGCAATTGCACCTTCATTTTAGTAACTTATAATGGAAAGAGATAACCTGATTTGGTTAAAATATTCTTCCATCCTACAGTAAACAAGCAGCATATTAGAACATGTATCTTGAGGTAGGCAGTGTAACTATAAGGATAGCCATGGGTTACAAAGGCCACTCTAAGAGTTTGAAAGCCATGTGGTAAGCAATTCCTACACCATATGGAGTGATTCTCTGTCCTGCAACCAACATGTGGTATTTTTAGCAATAGAGTTATCATCTAGCTTTGCTGGGCGAATCAGAGAAATGACAATAGTATTGTTTGGAGGATCTCTGGGTCCTCCCAGGCTAGTATCTCATCAAGTTGAAACTGACCTGAAAATGTTATCCCTATTTACTAGCTTTTATAGCTCCATAAAGTGCTATGCAGGTCACTGGATGAGAATTGTATCTATGATCTTACCCAGTAATATCCTGCATATTACTATAACACTAGCTGCCAGGTAAGTTGTGCCCACTGATGCAACAATGGCACAGATTTTATTAGGATAACCAATCACTTTCAAGGACATATAGTTTTCTTCCAGAATATTACAGGTGTAAAAGTCTAACTTTTACATTATGCTTTAGTTTATCAGAATATATGGGGAGATGCAATGGTGCACTTGGAAATGGGTGAGAATGAAGACAGTAAATTACCTGGAAAAATAAAACTACACCAAGAAAGTTAAAAGACAAAACCATTTCAACAATAAAGCTGAGTGGATGTGAAGGAAGAAAAATATAAAATAGTTATAAGTAAATTTTAGAGCTGACACTTAAAAACTATGTTCCTTCAAATGCTGTTCAAGTTCAAGACAAAAGATGTGTATTGCTGAATGAACAGGAAGTGATATCTGTAGAAGAAAGATAAAATGACTTTGATGGCATCAGATAAGCCAGCAGGATGAAGAACAGGATGGGACATCCAGAGCCTGTTTCAGAGTACCTACCAGTTTTTCTTTTTTGTTTTTTTGGGGTGTATGTGTGTATGTTGGGGGGGTAACTTGGGGGCAAATGACAATGATCAGAGGGAGGGAAAGAACAATCTTCTACTGCCACTCATTATGTATTGGTTGCATCTCACAGAGTGAAAAGTTGTGAAAAGCCTAGGACAGTAAATGGCAGGATTGACAGATGGACCCCTCAGAGCAATAGATGCTGAGGTTATCAATCAAAACCCTAGACTAATCTTGATTGGCCGAAGTTGGGTGAAGAATGTAGGTTGAGCTTTCTCAGGGGGAAAAAAAAAAAAACTGGCTATAAGAGAATAGTGTTTTGAGACAGCTTCAAAGGGATTGGGGCCATTACAGAAGAGGTAAAATATGCAAAAAATGTCAAAAATGTAGGAGAAGGAAAAACAGAAATTTGTTGAAAGCTTGGTGCTTAGAAATAATCTAAAGCAGATGACTAAGAGACTTTTAAAAATGCCTTCTAAAATTATGAGACTTTCAAAGTCTTTAGAGTATTTATATATAATGGAGATCAGCCCTTTGTCGGATATAGGATTGGTGAAAATCTTTGCCCAGTCTGTGGGCTGCCGTTTGGTCTTGTCCACTGTGTCCTTTGCCTTACAGAAGCTTCTAAGTTTGAAGAGGTCCCATTTATTAATTGTTTCTCTCAATGTCTGTGCCCCTGGAGTTATGTTCAGGAAGCGGTCTCCTATACCAATTTGTTCAAGGGTACCTCCTACTTTCTCTTCTAAGAGGTTCAATGTGGCTGGATTGATGTTGAGGTCTTTGATCCATTTGGACTTGAGTTTTGTGCATGGCGACAGACATGGGTCTATCTGCAGTCTTCTACACACCCTCATCCAACTGTGCCAGCACCATTTGTTGTAGATGCTGTCCTTGCCCCATTGTATAATTTTAGCTGTTTTGTCGAAAATCAGGTGTTCATAGGTGTGTGGGTTAATATCAGGATTTTCAATTCGATTCCATTGGTCTACCTGTCTATTTTTATGCCAATACCAGGCTGTTTAAAAAAAAATGCGTTGTCTCCAAAATTTAAGTTCAAGGACAAGTTACTGGGGAAAAGGATTTCTATTTTTGTTTCCACAGAAAATGAAAAGATGTGGATTCCTTCCAGACTAATGTGGTTTGATCAAGCCAGACCACCTGAAACAGAGTACCAGGTAATCCTACATTCAAAACAGCTGGACAAAGCAGCCTAACAGACTACAGCCAGGATTTCTGAATCTTCTTCGAATCCCCCATGACAGTGCCCCTTACCAACAGGAAGTAGTGGAAAGAATGACGCCCAAATTCCCAAATATTGTCTATAAGTGTTTGTTTTCATTTAAATGGACTTGGTTATATAAAATTAAAAAAACTAATGTATAAAGCCTATATATATATATATATATATATATGTATAATAAATCGTTGGAGTATTTTGATCCATTAGCCTTTGCTTCCATTGCCTTTTGCCTGACTTTATTCACAGAAGCTCAGGTTTAAAGATACTACATATGCCTATAAATCTAAAGCTAATGAGATATGGCAAGCTTGCATGCCCACCAAAAGTCCATGTTGGTTTTGTAAAGATGTAACAAAATGTTGATTCTAAAATTCTGGGTTTAAAGAGGATGTTCGGGAAAAGATGGTCCCCTTGGAGGTCCTTTAGGAATTACCACAGAAACCAGGAAAAGGTGGAGGAGGTGGAACTGATGCGTCAACCCTCATCTCCTGGTTTTAGGGCACTGTTGCTTTCATTTATCTTAAATTTAGGGTTTCTGCATTAGGGTTTATCTATTTTAGCACCCTAGGAAAAAGTCCTATGTGTAGGGGTGAGATAAAAAACAGCACTGTCCTCTCCATAGAGTGTGCAACCCACCTCAGTGGTTCAGGTTCAAAAGTCCTCACAGAAGCAACCTACTTTGGAGGATGATAAAATTATCTCAGATCTAAAGACACTGACAAATGTTCAAATGCCAAGTCTAGCTGATGGCAGGACTTAATCAGATACATGTGGAGACAAGGCAATATAGGTGGAAACCAACAGAAGCAGCAAACACAGACCCATGAGTGTTGAGATGAGTCATCATGCACAACCTTAACAGCTTTGCTTGCTACGTGTGGGTCTGTGCACTTAGGTGCATTTTCATATGTGTATGTGTCTGAAGGGGGCTGGGGGGGGGGGCATGCAGTATGAGAAGGCCAGAGGTAAACTTCAGGTGCCCTTCTTCTTCAGGATCCATCCAAGTAGTGTAATTGAGAAAGGACCTCTCACTGACTCAGTGCTCATCAAATAGGCTAGGCTGAGTGGCCCCTGAGTTCCCAGGTGTTTCCCTGTTTCTGTTTCCCCAGTGCTGTTCTGTTTCCCCCAGTGTTTCTTATGTGGGTTCTGGGGATTGAATTAATGTCTTTGTTTGTAAGGCAAATATTTTACCAACTGAGCTATCTCCCCCTCGACTTGTCATTTTTAAGGGCACAGAAAAGCTCAGCAAGGATTCAGAATTATTTTCTTCTCTTATTTACATTTTAGTCATGTGTTTGTGTGTGGGCAAGTGCACATGATTGTAGGTCCACTCAGAGCTGGAGTTACAGGTGAAGTGAGCCTCCTGACACGGGGTCTGGGAACTGAATTTGGGGTCTCTAGAAGAACAGCCATCATTTCTAACTGCTGAGCCAGTTCTGTAGACCTAGAATTAGTTATTTAAGTTACCAAGAGTCTGGTCTTAGACCACTGAGGTCAGCTGGAACTACTTCATTTAGTTTTAGTTTTTCTTTGTTTAAGCTAACTGAAAGATGAAAGAGGTAAACTATTGAGACAGGTGGCCTAAGGAGAGTGGGCTGAAGCCACCATTAGTAGAAATGGAAGGTGAAGGTTGAACTGATGAAATATCTGACTGAAAGGCCAACGTATGCCATAATTTATTTGACAAATTATTTAAGATGGGTTGGCTAGGGTAGGGAGGTTATAAGTAAACTTCCAACAATAAGATTTCTGGCCTGAAAATTTTAAAATGAATTAGACCACTCTGCTACTCAGTCCCAACAGTAAAAGAAGATCAGGCAAACCATGGGGACATGGGGGACATTGGAGATTTATGGGGGCAAAGCTGCATGAGGGAAGAATAGAGCACAAAAGGATGATCCATAAAACTGCAATACTTTGCCTTTTCAGTGACATTGAAAAGCTTTGAAGGGGTGAGGCCCTGAATTCTCAAAGATCCATCTCACAGTGCCCATCTTTTTTATAAAATAAAGCATGCTTTCATGCATACACTGCTGGGGATTTCAGAGCTTTCCTTACATATAAGACCTAATTCCCAAAGAATAGAAGGACCCAAGTTCTTTGGAGAAGTAAAAAAAATCATATTTTATAAACTACTTTTGTTTTCTAAATTGGAGGAGGCACGTGTATTCATTACTATGATTGTGACAGAAAATGTACAAGGATCCGGTTTCAAAGGCAAATTCTGCTTACTGTGTTTGATGTTCCAATGTCTCACTGATAATATTTTTAAAAGCAACTATGATCCAGATGAGTTCATCCCTGTCAAGCCTAACAGGTGGGGGAAATAGACACTACTCCTTGACAAGGGGAGCAATGTAGTCACACTAAATAAAGGAGAACCGATGGTGCGAAGAATGTTTTGCTATTTTTCTTTCTGTTGTTTTGTTTTTTGTTTTAAGGGTCTCTATCTGTAGCCCTAGCTGTCCTGGAACTCTTTTTATAAACATAGTCTGACCTCAAACTCATAGAGACTCACATTGCTCTAATTAAAAGCATGTGTCACCATACCTGGCAGTTTTGCATTTTTCAAATTAACACACTTACAGACATGAAGAAAGGTAAGGAATGTTCTGTTAAAAACTGACAACATCATCTTCTCTGGGAGGGGATCAACAAGTGACAATGCTTTATTCACTTGTATGTGGCTGATACATAGCGAGTGTGCATTACCTGGGAATAAACTATCCTCAGCAGCAAACTGTTGAACGTAAAAGCTATGATGCCTATACATTTATCATCAAAAAATTACACCAGTACTCTAGTGAGTTAATATAGAGAAGAACAAATAGTGGTAAGAAAATGTTCAACATAGGCTCTGTTGGGAAAGGAAATCCAACGTAGAAATGACTTCGCTGACTTTATTCACAAAATTGTTTTGCAGTTTCACAGTTCACGGATTGTTTATCACCGGATACATACAGGCTTCTAAGCTGAGTTTCACTTTCGAATGTCAAAGCCACTTTCAGGAAATAAGCATGGCTCAGTCTGCTACCTTGGTTATAAAAATAATCACCACTTCAGTTAGTAATGATGGATGCAAAGACATACTCTGGTCTTTGCACTAAGAACCAGTCATATCAACTGTACTATGAATTCTAGTTTAGAATTTATGACTCTGTATTTGCAAAGAATTCAATCAAGTGTCCATTCCTGCTTTAGGGAGGAGCTGATATCATACCAATCTTTAAAAATTAATACTATAATAGTCTTAGTTTGTTAGTTCTCTCTCTCTCTCTCTCTCTCTCTCTCTCTCTCTCTCGTGTGTGTGTGTGTGTGTGTGTGTGTGCAAACATTAATATCCTTTATCTCCACACTACTTTTTACTGAAGTCTTTTGCTGTGACTTACTTTCTACTTTCCTTCAGTACACAACACACGGACTGCAGTATTCAAGTGTTTTCCCCTTACATTGTACATCTAAGCTTGACAGGACTTTCTTCAGGAACCATCTCAAAGATCTTGCCTTTGATGATCATTTTCCCATCATATATTTGGCCATCTCAGCCTTCTCTTCTTAACTGCATGACAATCACATATTAGTGTTGCCCTAGTTAGTTTTCTGTCAACTTGACACAAGCTAGAGTCACTGGAAAGGATTGATAAGGAGGGGTCTAGCTCTTCGTGGGTGGTGTCGTCTCTGGGCTATAAAAAAAGCAGGCTGAAAAAGCTATAGGAAGCAAGCCAGTAAGCAGCATCCCTGCATGGCCTCTGCATCAGCTCCTGCCTCCAGGTTCCTGCCCTTTTTGAGTTCCTATCTTGATGTCCTTCAGTGATGAACCATGCTATGAAACTTGAAACTGTAAGCCGAGTAAACTCTGTCCTCCCCAAGTTGCTTTGGTCATAGTGTTTCATCACAGCAATAGAAACTCTAATTAAGATAAGTGTTAGGTTATCCCAAGCCACATGGACATCTAAAGAGAATGTCCTCAGATGAGAGAACAAAGGTACCCATCTACCAGATATTAATTCCAAGCTTTGTATATCTAGATCCCACTTAGTCACTTCGGAAATCAAGTGTATGAAGGCCACTTAATCTTATAACATCACCCTAGAAAACAAATGACTGACCCACCCAAATTTCATTATCCAACTTTCTCAAGGCAAATGAATCAAAGTAAATTAACTACAATCTCAAGATGATGTAAACAAAAATCTTTTCAGTACTCTGCTTCTTTGTGTGTGTGTGTGTGTGTGTGTGTGTGTGTGTGTGTGTGTGTGTGTGTAATTTTTTGTTTATTGTGAAATTGTTTCATAGCTTTAATGTTAGAACTCATTTAGAATCTTTTCTTCAGAAGGATTTGACTCTGGTGTTATTTTTATTATGTTTCTTTCTAAGGCTTTTAAAGCATTTGTATTTGTTTCAAATCTAAGTCATTTTATTTAACTAACTTGTTAATTGAAAGCAGATTTTTCTCATACAATATATTCTGATTATGGGTTTTCTTTGTGCTTTTCAGATCCTCCCCCACATCTCCACACACCCAAATCCACTGGGCATACAAACTTCTCATAAGTCATTTCACATTCATGGATGATGCTTTCAGATATTACAATTTTTTCTCTCTCTATTATTTAAGAAATGATAAAAATCCATTTTAACTGTCTAGCCACTTATTCACCTCTATTTTAAATGTAACTTAAAAGTATATATTTTACAACTATTTTGTTCATTTCTGTGATGTTTAACTATGATTTCTTGATTAGTTTGTAAAAAGAATTATACCAAAACATTCTTCCTAATGGAAAGTCAAATTCCCCCAAAGGAACAAATGAATGCCTAAGTTTCTTTTCTCTTGTCAAGTATTTTTGAAAAACAACTATCATGATTTAAGGTGCTATTTTGACACTGAGCAAAAGAGATTATATGCACTTCACAAATCTCTTTCATTAACTTGATTTTGTTTTTTATAATCACAGACACTGGATAGTTCATCTTGATTTCAGCAACAGTTTTCAACCAATTTACTTTTAAAAAATTTCACCTGCCTTCAATTTGTACATCATTTGAATTTTATAACCCACATGCTACAATATCTGCTTGGAATGTGTAGAGAGGATTTCTCTCCTGTCTCCATGGTCTCATTATTTACGTCATGAAAGGACTTCATTGTCATTTGGTAATGAAACTGATGCTAATGACAATCTCATCAGAAAGTCTCACTGTAACTATGGAGACTTGTACGTCTCTTTTTCTGTGGAATGCCAGAAGTTCCTTTATACCAAGGCCTTTTCCCCTTGTAATGCTTTTCATCTCAAACTTCTTTCATGACACCAAGTACATAAAATATGCATAGAAAGTAAGCATTGACTAATAATAACTCCTGAATAAATTTATTTAAAAATAATTCTCTGCTCTAAATGTAATCTTACTATTCAATACAGACTAAAGTAAATGTCTGCAACCTGAAGAAAGTGTTCTTGTTTATTTCAATCAAAAGCATTAAGGCTTGGGTGAATGTTTGTAAATACATGAGGCAGAGCATCTTCAATGTTTCAATGTTTTTCAGAGTTGATCAATATTTTGTTTTTACAGTCGTCAATGCTGAAGACAAAACACCATGCCATACAAATATGTAGGGCAAAACTGCAGAAGTTTGCCATTTCATAACATATTAAGAATTCTGTGCTAATCTCAAACTAATATTCATTTAACAATTTTCAAACAGTAACTTTTAAGATTAAACATTTTATGACAATATAATCCAAAGATATACTAACTTAATAATAACACACTGAGGAATGTCAATAGGAAAACACAAACGTCTTTGTTTTCCATAATTAAATGACTATGTTTATCTAAGAGCAAATAATATATGCATAGTTAAAACACTGCAATCCATAACATGCAATAGTCTCAAGTCTGAGCTGAGACATTTCAGGTAGTGTTTGTTGGCAATGTGTGGCATGCAAGTATACACTGAATAGAGTGTGCATGCTATGTGCTGTGAAGTTCATATGACACAACACAGGCAAGTGATCCATTATACACTTGATTCTGCATTAATATGTGACAGTTCAGTTATGACCTACATGGCATCATGACCTACAGTGTAAGAACGTGCTTTAAGATAACAATCAGTTTCATCCTCCCACTTCTTCAGACCTTTAAAGGATTTTCCCCCAGGGGAGACTGCTAGCGATTTCTTTAGCTACTCCTTGTTAACTGTATAACTGTCTTTCTTTATGTGCTCATTCCTTTGTCATACAAAACTGTAATTAGAAGATGGATGCATGAAACAAGAGACAGTAGGCAAAGAGCTAAATGCCATCCTGATTCTCTTCAGTGCAAGGGCAACCCTGAAGTACTGGGGGTCTGTATTTGTGTTAGTAAAGCTTATACAGTCATGGAGGAACACTATCCTTGGCCCAGGACCACCTCCATGGGTCTCTAGAATCTGTTCTGCACTGTGTTCATCATCCACAGCAATATAGTAATTCTAGAAATGATAGTTATTGGTGTCTTCTTGTGCTTTGGGAATACCCTTGTTCCTGGAATCATGGTGCATGCTAGCACTGGTTGCATTCTCTTCTATGGCCTACTATCAAGAAGCCAGGTAGGCAGACTATCAATCTTGGAAGGAAAGGTCAGTTCTGCAGCTTTGTCACACACAAAAAAAAAATCTTCCCAATGGTCTAGAAAATGAGGTTCTGAGATTATGTCGATCAAGAAAGGGAAGTCAAATACCAATAGCAAGTACAATAAAATTGTTACCAAAACTAGCTTTTCTGTCAGTAAGCTTCCAGTTCCAAACATATATGATGTCCTTTTCTATCCAAGGGATTAGTTCCTTTATTAACAATTTTATTTCTCCTTTCTAGTTATCTAGGGCCTGATTCTATTATGCATGAGTCCATTCCATTTTATCATAGGATTCTCCAAAAGCAGAGCCTAAGACAAGGACTCCTGTACCAATGGTTTACTGGGAAGGTCAACAGGGAGTAGAAAAGTGAGTCAGTGGTGGGAAAGTAGCCAATAAAGGCTGTGCTATTGCAGAAAAAAAAAAAAAGACAAGATTAACTGTGGAGAAAGCCTGGGAAATGGTATGTGAGACATTCTTCAGAGAAGATTTATGGTGTGTCAAGAAAGCAGCTGAGAAGTTTATACACCAATTTCCTTCAGCTCTTGGGTCAGGGTTGTTCTGATGCAGGGGGGGTATGAATAGTCTGGCATTTTTATCTGATGCAAGTCTGGCACAGCATACTTTGACATCCATTTAAAATGGAACAGGATGTGTGTTAGTCTTCTTTGTAAACCTTTTTGATGTTCATTTTGTAAGGTCTCTTTGAGTAGAAACTTGAAAGGCATGAACTACCTTGCAGCCTAGAGTACATCTTCAAAATTGTATCAATTGTTGATGCCTCCAATCAATATGAATGGTTTTCTTTACAGATAAGATAAACATAACTATTCTAGGTATTTGTTCACATGTTCCCATCATGGAGGATGTTTTTCAAGCATTTGTTTGATTAGATCAGCAGTGGTAGCTAACAGAAATTCTTGGTATGAATGAAAGAAAAGAGATAACTTTGTATAAAACAGTCAAGCAGGCTGGCTAATCTTTCTTTCTCTCTCTCTCTCTCTCTCTAAGTTCATGGCTTTTAAGAGGAGAGAGAGAGGGAGAGAGAGAAAAAGGGAGGGAGAGATAGAAGCCCTAGGTTTGATACCCAAACATAACAAATAACAAATATAAAAATAAATTGATAAGCATATAACTATATTCAAAACCTAGAGGAAATCACTTCTGAAGAATGAGAGCGAGGGGGCTGAAGAGATGACTGGGCGGTAAAACACTCATTGCTCTTGGAAAGGACTCACTTTCAATTCCCAGCACTAACTTCAGGTGGTTCACAACTACCTGTAACTTCAGCCCCCATGAATTGAATGCCTTCTTCTGGAATATGTGAACACCAGCATTTATGTGTCGATACATACACATAGAAACACACATTTACACATGACTTCTTAAATAATGTTTTGAGATTGTAATATAATTATAGCCCTTCCTCTTTCTTCTCTGCAAATACTTCCAATTCATGGTCTCTCTATCTTTGTTTTATAATAAATGCAACTAAACAGAAGATCATAAGAAGATTGAAAGTCTTAATGAAATTATAAAGCAACTTTATCTAAAAAACATCTATGTACCACCCACCCAATGAATGCAGAATTTATATTCTTCTCCAATGGGTATTTCTGCTGCAGATTTTAATGTAGGTCATAAAATTAGCTCAACAAATTTGAAAAGTGAAATCGCACAATGAATTCTCAGATCAAAATAAAATTACATTATAAATTAACAACAAAGGAAAATTTGGAAATCCACAAATAAGTAAAAGAAAGTTAACCTCTGAAATAAACAAATAAAAATAACACAGCGAGTTAAACTAGAAAAAAAAAATCCTAGAAAAAAACTAGAAAAAAGTGTTACAAATGAGAATGAAACAGCACACTTTTCTGTAAGTTGTCTATGAAAAAGGATAAAGGCTAAGGCAAAAATAATTTCCATAAAAAATATAAAACAGTAGATGGAAGCAATACAATCAAAAGTTGGTTCCTTGAAAAGATAATAAAATTGGCACACCTTTAGCAAGGGTGACTGAGAGAAGCAGAAAGATGATTTTAGTTATTATTACACCAACTACTAATTGCCAAGGAGAAGACATTATTTGCTAATCTTCTAAAAATAAGACAACAATAAGAGAACATTCCAAAGAACAAATTGGATAACTTAAGCAAAATGAGAAAATTCCTAAAAGATACATGCTACTAAAACCGATTGGTTAAGAAAATTTAAAATCCAAATATAGTGGTTATAAGTGAAGAAATTAGATTATTTAGAAAGTTTTCATAATGAAATGCTCAAAGACATACAACACTTCTCATAAATTCTAAGAATTAATATCATTTCTTTATGAGTTCTTCCAAAAAGTATAATCAGAAAAAAAAAAAAAACACTACAGAGCAATAGTTAAGAAATTTAATAAAACATACCAATTGGAGATGATCCCAGAAACTCAAGTTCAGCTCAACGTAAAAAATAAAATCAGCTAATGCAAATACATTTGACAGATCTATAGAGTCGCAAGCCAGTGTTTTCCAGAACTGCGTCAGGAGGAGGTGCAATCACCAAGGAGCTTAAGGTTTGCTCTCAGAGTGGAGAAAGTATACCAAGTCTAGGCTGTGGAGGTGACTGCACAAGTCTGTGACACTGTGCACAAGTGTGGTATTTTCATAACAAATGCTTTTGATATGCAAATTGTGTCTTTTATGAAGATGTCAAAAGACAGCAAAACATAAACCATTGATCTAATCACAAGTAATATTTACTGAAAAATAATGTAGTTGAGGCATTTAAATGGAATTCTGTACATCTCTTATCACCACTCTTGACATCCTAAAGACTGAAGTGAGGTTCCAAAATCTTAAATGGATTGGCTTCTGCTCAGGTCTTTGGAGTTTTAATTTAAATAAATTCATCAAATATGCACTGTACACACATACTACATGAAGTCAATATATGTGTGCATATATTAGATACTTTGTTAGATAGAGATAGATGAACACATAAAGCACTATTGAAAACCTAGATTTAAAGCACATATATAAGAATATCTACTCTAAATGATTATAATTTATGTGTGGTGGTGGTACACACCTTTAATCCCTTCATTGGAGAGGCAGAGGCAGGTGGATCTCTGAATTGAAGGCCAGCCAGGTTGACAGAGTGAGTTTCAGGGCAGCCAGGGCTACAAAGAGAACTTATTTTACTACAAACTTCAAATCGCATGACTCAACACCATGAGCTTTCTGCTTCATTAAAAATTGTCACTTATGAATTATCTAAAATAAACGTCATTTATTTAAAATATATTTTATATACCATTTTTATTTTTAAATGATCTGTATTAATACCAAGTTCATGGTATTAGATGTCTTACTATCTGGATTTAGTAAGAAAATGTGAACTGGAGAGCCCCTCAAAAGACCTGGGAAATTGTTCCATTACAATTTCTGCTCCTGTAGGAAACAAGGAGGACCCTAAGAGAGACATACATGGTCCGCCGGAGAAGAGGAAAGGGACAAGATATCCCAAGCAAATTGGGAGCATGGGGGGGAGGGGGAGTGAGCTAGGAGAAAGTGAAGGGGAGAAGAGGAGAGAGGAGGACAGGAGGGAGCAGGAAGATTGAGTCAGAGAAAGAATAGAGGAGAGCAAGAAAAGACATACCATAATAGAGGGAGCCATTATAGGTTTAATGAGAAACCTGCCCCTAGAGAAATGTCCAGAGACCTACAAGGATGACCCCAACTAACAATCTAAGCAATAGTGGAGAGGCTACCTTAAACACTCTTCCCTGATAATGAGATTGATAACTAACTTATATGCCATCCTAGAGCCCTCATCCAGTAGCTGATGGAAGCAGAAGCAGACACCCAAAGCTAAACACTGAGCTGAAATCCTGGAATCCAGTTGCAGAGAGGGAGGAGTGATGCGCAAAGGGGGTCAAGACCAGATTGGAGAAACCCATAGAAACTGCTGACCTGAACAGGGGGGAGCACATTGACCTCAGACTGATAGCTGGGAAACCAGTATAGGACCGACCCAGACCCCCTGAATGTAAATATCAGTTAGGAGGTCTGGGTGATCTATAGGGTCTCTGGTAGTGAATCAGTATTTTTAGTCCTAATGTACAAATGGACTTTGAGAGCCCATTCCACATAGAGTGATACTCACTTAGCCTAGAAACACAGGAGAGGGCCTAGGTTCTGCTCTAAATGATACGACAGACTTTGAAGACTCCCTATGGAAGGCCTTACCCTCCCTGTGGAGCACAAAGGGAATGGGATGGGGGTTGGTGGAGGGCATGGGAAGAAGGGAGGGAGAGGGAACTGGGGTTGACATGTTAAAAAAAAAAAAAAGCTTGTTTCTAATTTAATTTAAAAAACTAGAAAAAAAAAAAAACCATTTCTGCTCCTGGTATCATGTATGTATGGATAATAAATTATACCCATTAATAGAAAAGCTATGTTCATAGTGGTAGTTTATTACTTAACTTATGAGTAATTGAGGCTTATTTCTTCTGACCCCC
Source organism: Phodopus roborovskii (assembly GCF_943737965.1). NCBI lineage: Eukaryota > Metazoa > Chordata > Mammalia > Rodentia > Cricetidae > Phodopus > Phodopus roborovskii. Next base: position 33,137,192 of record NW_026126433.1, read on the forward strand.
TAACTCCCATGCTCTTTCAATCTACCCTTATATAAGAATTGGCTTCAAGAATCAGGTGGAATAATACATTTGAAATTGTGTCCTAGTTTCTTCAGGCAATGGAAGGCAAGCCCAAGGAGAGCACAGAATGGTGTTAGGATAGCAGTGCCAAGGGGTTGAAGGAAAAGACCAGTGACAGCCAGCCATATAAGTAGCTTGGGTTAGAGATCAGAGCTAGTCCCTGCCAACTTTGAATCATTCCAACTCTCCAGTAGATCATTTTGCAGCAAAAAAAAATCATAAATGTAATTAATTTCCCACTTCTCCCATTGTTTGTTGTTGTTAAGACAGGGTTTCTCTGTTTTGCTTTGGAGCCTTTCCTGGAACTAGCTCTGTTGACAAGGCTTGTCTAGAACTCACAGAGACCCACCTGCCTTTGCTTCTTGATTGCTGGGATTAAAGGCATTTGTCACCAAAACCCAGCTTTCCCACGTTTTTTAAATGCTAGTTCAAACACTGTCAGCCTCTGCTTTTCCTTTCTGTTGTGAACTCCCTAGACAGTCTTAGTTAGATCTGTGGCTCTGGGCCTCCTCATGTTAATTCTGCCAGACTGATCTTTTTATTGTCTTCTTTTATTGCTAATCAATATTTTCAAATGGCATTTCCTTACATGCTTGAACACTCTCTTCTCTTGTGTGTAGGAAGCACTGGTAAATTTTGTAAACTTTCCTCTCTGTCTTTATCTTCAGTTCCATCGGTGACCACTTGAACTTTGATATTTTTCATGGGCTTCTTCAAAGGCTGTTGACACTTCAGTGGGTCTAAGAATAATTGCTCGGCTGTGTGCTGGATGAGATTTTTGCACTACTGGCAAGGCTGATATATCAGTAACAGTTTTTACAGCAAGACGTTAAATTACTGACCTCGATGTCTACATTTTTACTGAGTTGCAGCTGGAAGAACTGGACTGAAATCAGCATGGCCAATTCTTTTTGCCAGTAGAAATATACCTGACCTCTCAGTTGAAAAGTTTCCAGCATCCTGACTTTAATTCGTTATTTTCTCAGTTTCATTTAAAACTGAGATGAATTTTCCTGTCTTCCTTCCCTACCTCCTTCCTTCCCTCCCTTTCCCCTAGTCTGTTTTTGTGCATGCTGTATTCATGTGTGTACACATATGTATTGCTGGCACATGCACAGAAGAGAGCTTCTGGTGTCCCAGTTCATCATTCTCTGCCTTACCCCTAACACACGGTTTCCCACTGAACCTGAAGCATGCTATTTTAGCTAGGCTGGCTGACCAGCAAGCTCCCAGATCTACTTGAACCTGTCCCAAGTGCTGACAGTACTGGCATACACAACCATGTTTGGCTGTATTTGGGTTCTGAGAATTCTAACTAAGGTTCTAATGCTTGCCCGGGAAATATTCTTGCCCACTGAGCCACCTTCACAGCCCCTATAATGAATGTCATTTTTGTTCAACTATGAGTGTGTGTGTGTGTGTGTGTCCAAAATAAATTAACATTATGTAAGACACCACCAAAACATTTGTGCACATGGGCAAGTACCAGTAGACAAGGCAGAGTCCTACTGCTAAGTACTTAACTCAAAACCCTAAAGACATTTTTAATATTCCCAACATCTATACCAAACTGTTCTTTTCCTTGATTCTTTAGTGTTAGCAGCAAGCTCAGTATCACAGGTTCAAGGCTGAGGACTTGACTTTTATGTAGAAACTTTTTCTGAAATTAAGGCTAGTTTACATTTCCAAGGTAGAGTAAGGGGAGTTAATTGCATGTAAATCTTCATAGGATTTTCTTCCTAGTTGGGAGGAGCTGCACACAGATACAATTCTGGGGTTTTAGGTGTCATCCTCTGCCTGTTTAGAAGGGTTTGTCTAACTATGTTAGTCCTTCGCTTCCCTCTTGCTTTCCTTTCAGAATGACTCCCGGCTTGCTTCCCAGCTATTAGTCACATTAACAGACCTCTTCTGGCAGAGCTGGTATCTGTTCAGGTCTAGTTCTGAGCTACAATGTCTCTACCTACTCTGCTCCTCATGTCCAGAACTCCAAACAACATTCAAGAGGTGTCAGTAGTTTGAAAGGGGGCTTTCAGTGAAGCTGCCCCGATACCCTGTAGGGTCTGTGTGATATCTAGAGGAGGCGACTAGAGTTGTTCTGTTCCAATAAGGTCGCTATGTCACTTATAAAATCTGGCTTGGGTTGTGCACTACTATTTCATAATGACATTAAGATGGCAATTTGATGTCCAGTTTAAGCCCAGGAGGCAACTTGACTCTGTAAGTAATGCAGAAAATGTTCTGTAGTGAGCCTAGTTCAAATGAGTTTAGGACTCGAAGTGGAACTCTTTTGTCTTTGGAAAGCTGCCTTGGGGCTTTCAAGAACCACACAGCCTATGCTTCCACTGCCAGCTCAGTCAGGGCAAGTCCAGGAATGGTGAGAACCAGCTTCCCTGGGAAGCTACTCAATGCTACTTCCCTCAGCATCCCCAGGCCTGGAAATAAGAGAAGGCTTGAATGAGTGCAAGCCGTCTCACCTGCCTTCTGGCTGTGCTTATCTAATCTGTACTGCAGGTGAACCTCATCTTTCATTCCCCCCCTTTAATCCTGATTTTCCTAGAAAGAAGTATTTTCTAAAACTAATCAGTTTAATGTCACAAATCTGGTCAGTGGTTTGGCATCATCACAGAACTGAAATTCTAGACCCTGAAGACTCTCATCTCTGAGTCCTATTTGGGAGGACTAGGAAGGACAGTGTGGAATCTGCAATGTGTTCAACTGACAGCATCAGACTCCTTCCAGCAGGTTCACTCAACACCCATTCGGGAGGGGAGAACAATATGAAAAGACTCACAGGCTAAAACAGGGAGTCCATAAGACTTCATATTGCTCAGGTTATCCTAAAGAACAGCAATGCATAAGTGCTGGCTCGGCTGGTAAGAAACCCATGCAGAGAGGGAGGGAGATGGTTTAACACACATTAGGACAATGGGTTTTGTGTCTCATCTTCCTCCCCGAAGTGCAGTGCCCTGAAAATGCAAGAACCACATCTCTCTGATTCACTGAAATATCCAGGACTTAGAAATGTCCCTAGTACACCAGAGGCTCAAAATACTTGTGGGATGAATAATTAATGAATAAAGTTTATGTAGGTAGTACTATAAACTGTTCAGAACCAGAGTCCGTGACACCCTGGTTAGCTCCATTAAGTGTTCTGCCCAAAATTTGCATAAACATAGTAGGTAGAACACACATGAAATCAGACTTGTGAGGTGTAGGTCAGGATGACTGGGTAAAATAACTGACTTCACTATATTGCATATCCACATTTCCCAAAGTTCTAGCTCACCCAAAAGATAAGTACCCAGCCCCTGAGGAACACTGCTGAATTCATGGCCCTGGTTACACAACTGGCTTAGCAGTGAGACCTCAGGCTCTTTGCTTGTAAATTAAAACAGATCACTTCATTAGGTTGTAAGAATTAAATGAACAAGTTATGTAGGTAAGTGTCCAATATACCATGCTTCTACTTAGTTGTTTTCCATTATCGCTCTCATTTATGAGAATAATTCTCATTTCTCAGATTCTACCTTTATTCTTAAGAATTTCAATCTTTCTTTTTCTATGCTACAAATTTTGATATTCTGGTAATGCATGTTGGCCATTTCTCATCATAATAGTATGAAAGCATAAGTTGCATAAGCTAACAATGAAAAAACATACATCAAACATTTTTTGACTGATATGGTACTAGCTGTTCTCCACACTTTTTATAGCAAGGGATACCAACTAAATTCACGGTTATCATAATTCTGAAGCAATGACAGGCATAAATAATACTCTTTCAAATTACTGGCAACACAATGGAAATATTTTTGAGCTCTATTAGTGGCACAGTCTCAGCCACTTCAAACACTGTGTTGTTTGATGTCAAAAAATAAAGGGAAATCTAAATTTTAGTTAGAATCTGGGGAAAATGAAACTTTTTCCCCTATTGAGGTTCACAAACAATCACATGTACAGTCCCTAAACACAAGTTGAGAACTTATGCTACAGAGCTGTGCTTAGCCAACTTAACAACTTTCCAGAGTAATTTTACAAATTATGTATCATATCACATCTCTATCTATCTATTTATCTATTTATATGTACCTAAGAAGTACATATGAAGTATATTGATTTGACTTCTGGACATACACACAAACCACAAATGTATACAAAATAATTATTAATGCACTGTCTAAATTTGCTAAAGATTCAAACAGCTCAAATATCTAGCAGAGAAATTAATAATAATTTCATTAATCCACACATCATGTTGATTTTGTTAACAAGAAGAAAAGTAAAGATTGAAGATCATCTCTGTATTGACATCAAAGATACAAAGTTACAAAGTATTTATAGTATATACCATTTTGGCTAAAAACACAATTGATTATACAGTTATTGGTTAATGGTGGTTACAAGGTGGCTGATTATGGGAAACTTCCACTTTCTACCCATTTGGTAAACATTTTATTCCCTACTAAGGCTGTGTCTCCTATTATAAAAGTATGAGAATGTTTATTATGGGATAAAAACTCAAGCCTAGGCTTTCCTAGCAACCAGAAGCCAATATTTTATAGAATATGTAGCAACCAAACATCTCTAGTGTTAATCAAAGGTCTGCAGGTAGTCTGAGAGGGATAACCTCTGGGGATTTTCATTTAATTCCTAGATAAGGATAATACTTGTGTCCCTCCCCAAGCAACAACTTAATGGTTTTGAATCACTCAGATATGAGCTATTATTTAATCTCAAAATCTTGTAGACACTTTTGCCCTGAGTCTGCAAATACTTCCTGTTGGTAGGTTCCACTATCTCTATGTTCTTCAGAACTGCTGATCCTTGATGCAAACCAAGGACTCAAACCATGTCCATTTGCCCATTTCACATTCTTTCTTTTCCCTGTAGCACTCCTTCCCCCGGCTTAACTCATGCTTGTAATTTGGTCTCTTTAAGATCAAATGCCCTTCCAGTCATCTTCACCCTGTAATGCTACCATGAGGAAAGAACAGATTTCAGTACAGAGGAACGTTTGTGGCCATAACAATGGGAAAGTATGTAAGATATGCATGTACTTTTATAATAAAGACACCTTTATTTCCACATCTAGTAACTTGTTGATTTACAGCTATGCAGTTCTATGCTTACCATGCTTCTCTTCTACAAACCCCCTTAGAGTTTTCATAGAACTCATAGATTGTGAGAGACATGCAATATGCTCAATAACAGCATATATGTCTTTAGGACATATAGTCCTTGGGGCTCTGCCTTTCCAGTGTGTTTATGCTGACTGGAGAGCCCAGTGAGGCCCAATGCTGCCTGCTGTTCATCTTGCATGGCCTATGACAAAATCCTTTATTGATCAACCAAGACCCTTCATGATTTTATTTCTGTCTATCTTTTTCAGCCTGTTTTCTTGTTATATATGCTGCATACTGCTCAACCCACTTTTGTGAAATTTCCATGTCTATGTAGCCATTCAGAAGTCTTTGTATTGAAGCCACTGATGGCCACACATATTACCACCATCACCACACATGTCCACATACACACACCTGATATGCCTAGCTGGTGTGTACTCATCCTTCAAAATTCAAATAACAGTGTCACTTGCGTTGCTTCATTCTTATCCCGCCTTTGCAGTCTGGGTTAAATTTTCTTTGTACTAGAACTGATAATCAGTTCATGCCACTCACTTCCTTACACATTTCCTTCATGCTACTAATAAAATACAGTCTGTGTTAGTTCTCATCTCTATGACAAAGTATCAGAGAAACCTGACTTAATAAGAACGACTTTTATCCAAAGTTTCAGAGCACTCTTTGGGCCCTGTTGCTTTGAGCCTTTGACAGCGTGGTAGCTCGTAGTGGGAGGACCTGGATGATGAGGGTACCCACTTCGTGGTAAGAAAGTACCATTAGGAGTTGAAGTAAGGAAAAGGCTGGTTTCCCAATATTCCTTTCTAGAATGTGTCCCTAATGACAAGTGAACCTTTACAAATGGGCCTTTGGAAGACACTTGAGATGTAAACCACAATAAAATCTGAACTCACCAATCAAGAGCCCAGGGATCATGATCCATTCTGCAAATGCCTTCCTCGAATTATTTCTGACTGTGGTCCTCAAACACCTTGTGCTATAGCCTTATCCTAGCAGTCATCCTCTCCTCAAGTCTTATACTTCCCTACTTTTGCTTACTGAACTAATGAATCAGTCTTATCTGGGGAACTTGGTTCTCTCCAGAAAGAAGTAATTTCTCTTTCCTATATATTCTTAACCCAATAACGCCTCTATTTGGTGCTAATTGTATTTTATTCCATTGTATTTAATTGCCTCTAACTTCCACTGGTCCTAAGGTTTATCCTTTTCTAGTTTCAGCCCCATGATAGTCATTTTAATACAGTCATTTTAATGTTAAATTAAATTACTCAGCTGCTAAGTTTCACCTTATTTAGGAAAAAAATTTGATTTGAAGTTTAATAAAATGATCCTGTGCCCAAATTCCATGTAATGATCTAGTGGTTCTGAAACATCAAGGGAAAAAAAATACAGGAAACTATACAAACCATGTATAAGATAAAGAGTTGATATCTATGGAATGCTTTCCAACAATTGAATATCCTCCAAAACTGATTAAAAGTTTAACAAAGCACTATATAGACACTTAAGAAGACATGTAAAAGTGACACTAAGAAAGACTCAGCATCAATGTTATCGTGGAAATGAAAACTGCACATGAAAATCATGGTAAAAAAAAATCACCTTGTAATAGTTAGAATGACTGTTACTCTATACCAGAAGATATCGAGAAAAGGAAGCCCTCTGGACCAGTTATGACAGAAGGTGAAGATAACACAAATGTACCTCAAAAGTTAAAAATAAAATTGCTGTCTGTTCCAGGAATCCCACTTCTTGATAGGCATCTAAAAGAATTCCATTTGGGGCTTAGATATCTCCTATACTCCTTTACCTCTATTCATAATAGCCTAGACATTGGAGCAACCCATATGACTGTTGATGAATTAATGGATAATGAAAATGTGATATACACAAATAACAGAAAACTACTCAGCCTTAAAGAAGGAAATGGTTGACTGGGAGGTTTGTCTTCCTTGCCACTCCATCAAAAACTGAAGACAGATATTGGTGGGAAGCAGGAGATATATTCAAGGCCTGCCCTGAAGAGAATAGGGGAGCCTCTTCTGTCTCAAATCTCCATCTTCAGAAAGGTTCAGGGGTACAAAGGGCCTATATGAAACACATGCATTATTAGCATCCAGGCATACCTAGCCCCATCTCTTGGGAACCTGGCAGAATGTCTCATACCTATGCAGATGCAGATGGCAGGCAGTACTCTGGCTCTGTATGCAGATGCAAAAGGCCCCTTTAAGAGGCAAGCTTCACCCACTTCCATTCTCGTTCCCCTTGCTCATCTGATCCACCCTCACTCCATCTCCCTTCTTCCCACTCCTTTCCCTTCCCCAATAAAACTTCCCACATAAGCTCTGTCTGCATGGTCAGTTTGTTTCTCACCCACCGTGATTTGGACCTACCCCCCAAGGTCCAATCTTGGGTGATATCATAACATGGGTGACATGAGACAATGCATGGGAAATCCCTGTGCTTGGGAGTCTTCATCATACATAAAAACATTTCCTTCCTCTTCTCTGGCAAAAACCACACAATAGAATTTCTGATTTCCTGCAATTAGTCAACCAGAACCTGAGGAAAGACCTTTCTTCAGAAGAAAAGAAAAAAAAAATAAGATCAATAATGGAGGCCAAAAGAACCCCTGCTGTAGTTCTGGTACAAGATCTAGTGGCTTCTTCGTTTTGGGTTTTTAGTGGAGGTTGCACATCATAGTGCAAGTGTATGATAGAGCAGATCTCATAATTTAGGAGCAGGATGTATAAAAGAGAAAAAAGAAGAAGTCAGTATCCCGAATTTTTCTTCAAGGGCACACCACTTATGACTGAAGGATCTCTCAAAGCCTTCCCCAACATCAGGTTCTATCACCTTCCACTATAGCACCATCCTGGGGCCCAAGCTACTCAATGCTCCCAAGATTTATCTACCAATGCTTCATGGTTTTCAAAGAGGCCATGGCAGGCTAGTGGGATATGAAATGTTACATCTCCTTGTGAGCTCAGAGACAATGGAATAATACAGTACTCCAAAGAGAAAATAAAGTGGATATCCTGATTATCTTCAAGCAGCTTCGAGAATGGGCCTGTGAAAGGGTACTTTTCTCAACCTGCCCTACATTCTTCCTCCCTTGGGGGGGAATTCCAAGGCTCTCTTATGCCATTGACCAGATGAGAGGAGTGAATGTGATAGGACTGGTGATTCCCTCCGATTGTGTCAGAAAACCAAGTATCTCTCCAAGAATTACTCAGCTTGCAATCCCCCTTAGTAAATAGAGGGCTTTGGCCTCAGACAATAATGATGCAAATAAATGTAGATGAAGGTGACAGATGTGGGTAGGGATGAAGTCTACTGCTAAAGAGAGGAAAGAGAAACTAGGATGCAGGGAAATCCCCTCCCTGCCCTCCCTGGTCCTGGGTAAGGTGTGTGTGTGTGTGTGTGTGTGTGTGTGTGTGTGTAGGGTTGTAAGATACTACATGTGGAAGTCTCAGGGGATTATCTTGATGCTCATTGGTGGACCCAATGAGTGATGAGGGCGGATGCTATAATATAGCCCAAGAAAGGTGCAGAGAATGTGCCTGCAGAAGTTGATGTGATATGGGGTGCTAAAGCTGGAACCATAGTAAGGAATGGGAACTGAGGGTGGCCCAGCAGGGAGAGTAGCCTTGAAAATATGTGGGCGCTAAAATATCTTCACAGGGAGCCAGGAAGAGGTGAGTCATGATGTGTCAGAGCCCAAGAAAGACCTTAAAGTTAGTGGATGTCACAGATAATGATGGATGACGAGAAGGCCTGCATGGAAGGAAGACCCAGGTGTGTAACAGAATCCACATGGGTTGATGAGGACACCCTTGTGAATGGGAATTTCTTTACTGTGTTGTCTCAATGTGGTGCAACTCGGTGCACACACACACACACACACACACACACACAGAGAGAGAGAGAGAGAGAGAGAGAGAGAGAGAGGGAAGGTACAGTAAAAATTAAAAATAAACAGAAGAATAATGGTCATGATTCATTATGATTTATTGAATAAAACAGAAGTCTCAAACTTATGTTGATGTAAATATATGTAAAAATAAATAGAAAATATAAACGTCAGTCAGGAATGGTATATTTACATAGTTTCAAAGAATTTTCATATTAACTAAATATGAATTACAAAGGGGAAAATAGTAAGGTTACAATACACAAGCCTGAATGATACACAGGTCCACTTCAGTTCATTAGAAAAGCAAATCCTCGGGGAGGGAGAGGAAACTGGGATTGACGTGTAAAACAAGCTCGTTTCTAATTTATATTTTTTTTTTAAAAAAAGGAAAAATAAATAAAACATAAAAAAGAAAAGAAAAGAAAATCCTCAAAAGGAACAAGGCCAGGAAGGTCAAGGGAGGCTAAAGACTGGGCGGTAACTGACTAAATTCAACATGCACTGCAAACTAGATACTCTTACTATAAGGATGTCTGCTGTGTAACAAGTTCCTCCTCCAAGGTACACATTTCCGTCTTGCAGAGAAGCTTGCTAAAACATGGGATGTTCTAAGCAGAGGTGAAATGTTCTATACTTCAGAGGAGCTCCTTAAGCCAGGAAGCAAACAACTCAAAGACTTCAGGAAGTCTCTACAACTGACCAGATTCATTACAACCTCTCTTACCAAGCATACTAAACAGTAAATGCTGCTGAGAGATGTTCTCAGACAAGCTGAACAGCCCAAAAGACAATCAGAGCAGCTGAGCTGCCTGAAAGAGGCAGAGACCACCTGGGCTGTCTGAACGAGACAGGTTACAGCCAGTTGAGCTGCCTGCAGTTGTGCAGTGCAGTCCAGGTTTCCAGGGAACTGCAGTGGGTTTTAGTGATACAGTTGTCTTTGAGTTATTTCTGCTCCTGTAAGTAACCCTGCACCCATATTCCTGTAAGAAACCACCCTAATAAAAGTCATTGGTTCACCATGTTGAACTTTAATGGTACCCTTGTTCTGGTCTGTTATTGATTCCCTATCTGGTGTGAGCAGATGTTTGTCCATAGCTCCACAAAAATACTATCATTGAGACAATTACTGAAACATCAATGGGGATTGAGTTAGGTACTAATGTGAATTTTTATTTTAACATATGTTTTGTGGTGAGGGATTGATTGGATATATCCATATACATGTGGATATATCCATATTACACACACACACACACACACACACACACATATATATATATATATACACATATATATATACATATATTCTAATCATAATGAAATGAAATGAATACCTTGAAGCATGGGGAATATTCCTAAGTTTTATACCTATGTTCAAAATCACTCCATATCAATAATGGGAATATGGAAAGCCCTGGGGATGTTTTCTCTTTATTTAACCATATTCAAAAGTGTGACCTTTCACCACACAGTTGCATGTACATTGCATAGCATGATTTGCATTAATATCTAGAAGAAGACCAGTTTATCTGGAGAGTACACTGAATTTAAGTGTTAACTGATTTGTGTAAAATAGTAAATTCCTTAAAAATAAACACAATTGTGGAATTCTGGCCATTTTCAGTGACATTTTGTAAGCATATTAGTGAAAAAAATTAAAATGTTAACACAATAAAAGCATACCATAATTATAGGGTTGATTTTGTGTGTGTGTGTGTGTGTGTTTTGTTTTTGTTTGTTTTGAAACAGGGTCTCTCTATCTAGCCCTGGCTTTCTTAGAACTCATAAATAGTTCCAGCCTCCAAATCATAGAGATGTACCTGCCTCTGCCTCTGGAGTGCTGGGATAAAAGCTGTGTACCACCATGCCCTCCCTGAATATTTTCTTGGTTGCTAATTGATATGGGAGGAACCAGCCTGCTATGGTTGGGATCATACCTAGGTTGTGTCCTGAGCTATATAACAAAGTAGATGAACATGAGCCTGAAAGTGAGCCACTAAGCATCATTCTCTATGATCTGTGCTTTGGGTTCATTCACTGACCTTATCCTGGCCTCCCTCTGTGAAGGAGTGAGTGTGGTGTGAAATGCAAGCCCAGAATAAACAAAATAAATGCGAAAACTTTCTTCCTTCAAGTTGCTTTTGGTCAGTGGTTTATCACAGCAACAGAAACCAAAGTAGGATACAGCCATTTCAATTTTAGGGAAACCTTATAAAGGCTATATACTCATTTAAAATATCTTTTACCTTAGATCAATGTCTTCAGAGCAGTAAACTTTTTTAAAACATAATTTTTCAATCAATAAATAAATATATAATAGTTTTTACTATAATAGTAGCAGTCATTAGCTTGGCTATGTCCTGATTAATATTAGAAGTTCACTCACTAGTTTGGCACTAGAACTCAGTCCTCAGACCTTTCCTGATTCCCTACCCTGGGTTTTTAAACTGTAGCTTATGAATATTAGTATGTTCTAATGTCAGTTTAGAATGCTGTAACCAGGATTTTAAAAATGAAATCAAATTGAAAATGTCAGAGCCTAACATTTGTGCACTCAGACTTGGTGTTAGAAAAAATTTATTCAGGAGGTGCATGTGTGTGTGGGGGGGGGGGAGTCTTGTAAGGTACCATGAATTTCATACTGTTGCCCAAAAAGTTTGAAAACGTTGCTTTAAGTGATGACTTCATTCTGTGTCATGCTTTTGAATGGCACTGCTATGCTATTGGTAAATCAAACTTACATCTTCACAGGAACTTGATTGATTGCCAAACTCCAGCTCTAGCTCTATCCAGCTGCTGAGTTGCCACACAAAGTTGGATGTTCATCGTGTTCCTCAAACTAAACTGGCCAAATCTGAACATCTGGTCCTCCCCCACACCTGCCCCATGTGCCCCTCTTTCCCTCTTCTCAGATATGGCAGCTATGTGGTTCTCATTCCCTGGGCCAGAAAGTCACCTTTAACATCTTTGTCCTCTCACCGTGCGTATTTATTGAACCACCAATTCCATGTGTTCAAACTGTTGCAGGCATCGAGAATCAGATAATTCAGAGAACCAAAACTACTGCTCTCGTCCTGTTGTGACTTGATAGCTCACCCAGATTGCTGTGGTAGCCTCTTCTGTCCTTTGCATTACATAAGGTGGCCCTGTGCAAATATCAGACAGAGCATCTCTTCCCTCTATTTTAAACCCTTTAATGATTCTCTAATGCTATGGAAGTAACCTGAAAGTCCTACCCAATATGCTTTGCATGTTCATATTTCAAGCACTCACACGATAATTTCATCATCGTATTCAGTCCTCTGTTTAAAGGCCACTTTGCAACCCTCTCAGTCACAGCATGGATGGCCTCTCATGACAAGCCAGTGTTCTCCTTGCTACCCCATCCCTTGGGCATTACACAACAGAAGAACTTACTGCTCTTCAGATCTATAACTGCCCATAATATCAAATAGTCATTTTTCAGGTGTGCTGCTAATCCTGAACTACTCTTCTCCACCTGAATAAAATTGGTAGTCTCTTCAGGATCTGTCTTAGATAAGCAATCCTCCATCTCTCTTCACTAGCTCACTCCTCCAGAAATGGCCAATTCCCCCTCTCCATAGCCATTTTCTCTGCCACACATAAACATAGGCTATATAGCTCCTTGATGTCTCCAACATTTCTCTTTGAAACCTTAATGGGAATCACAGCACCTGCACGTAGGAGCAAATTCTCAGAGAGCTTTTCCCAGCGAAGGGTGAAAATTGGAGAGATAGAGGCTAAGAAGTCTGATTCTCCCAGTAGTAACACCATCTAACACATTTCACTCCTGACTTTCCAGTACACCTCTGTGCCTCCCACACAATATGAGCTCAGACAGTTACTGAATAAATGAGCAAGGATAAAGCTAACAAGACCAAAATAAAGTGGCTTCCTCAAGAACAAAGTTTGAAATAGGAGTAGGAGAGTGTTATTTGTGATGATCTTACTGACTCTCAAAAGCTATGAAACTGTCGTATTTCTGTAAAAGAAGATAGAAACGAAGAGTTAGAACAGCTCAAGTTATTTTAGTCAATGCATTGATCCTCCCTGTCTCTGTGAAGGAGGGTTTGAGAGGCCAGACAGCCAGGTAGCATGTGCAATGGATTTTGCAATCTGTGGAGAAAGCAGTGCTCAACAAAATTGGTTGAGCAGTGCTTGACCAAAAGCAGGTGGACAAAATGTGTCAGCTAGGCTGACTGTAGGGCATGCATTTATTTGGATTAGAAATGAAGTCAGTATGAAATATCAAAATTCTATTAAATGAAGTCTCATTCCCCAAGAAGCTATTATTTAACTAATAGAAATAAGAGATGAAGCTGCCATGGGAGACATGGGTTACTGGAAGGAAGAGGAGTACATGGCTAAGAGAAACAGAGAGATGAAATGGGGAAGCCCCAAAGAGGTAGGAAATCAGGAAGGGACTGGAATCCAGGAAGGGAAGACAAAAATTGAGTTGAAAGAGCTTTTTCAACAATAGCCGGAAATGTTCAACAGCTTAGAAACAATATGAACATTATCAAAAGCAAACCCACAGGGCCTTTCGGCAGCTTCAGCACCTCCAGCTGCTAAGCCATTTACTGTAAAATCCAGAAGTAGGGCAGAAGAGCACTGTGTGGGAGTTCTGGACCACACTCCAGAGTCAGGGGGATTACCAGGGGTGAGGGCAGGAACTGTCCATGGTTTGAAAGTTTTATCTGAGGTGATTGGGGAGCCCATAGAAAGCTGGAATCTGATCTTCATGTTAGTTGTCTGGAGGGGCTCACTGGAATGTTGAAGGAGCTTGTAAGAATAAGTAGGAAGCAGAGATGCTGTGCAGGGAGCAGCTTCATGATCCCATGGCTTCCAATATGACTTCAACTTTGAAGAAGGAGAAGGTGCAGATGAGTAGAAAGGGAAAGGGGTATTTTAGGAGAGGGACCCAGATGCCCTGAGCAAAGACTCTAAGGCAGGAGTTACCATCCAAGTGAATGAGTTCGAGCATGCACACAAATGCACATGGAACAGAGGGGACCACCAGGGGTGTTTAGATTTCACTTTGGTTTTGCTTTGTTTTTAATTACTATGCATATGTGTACTCACATTTTGTGTGTGCATGTGTACATGTGCGGAAACCAGAAGAAAGATGTGGGATAGATATCCTGCTTTATTGCTCTCCCCTATATTCACTTAAGACAGAGTCTCTCACTAAACTTGGAGCTTGACCTTTTTGCTCCAGTAGCCAGCCAGCTATTGATAGTGATCCTTCTGTCATTATCTATTAAAACTAGAACATTAAAGTGACAGAGGTTATTCCTGGCTTTAAAAACAAACAAGCAAACAAACAAACACCAACAACATGAGTGATGGGTGCTGGACATCCAGAATCAGTTCCTCATGGATAGTCAGAAAGTTTTCTTAGCCACCGAGTCTGTTCCACAACCCTGTTATTCAGATTTGTATAAAGAAATAAGAGGATACAGGATTGGAGACATACCTCTCACATATCACAGCAGTATTTTAAGACTAGATGGAGGGGACTAGGAAGATGGCCCAGTCAGTAAAATATTTTCCATGGCAGCATGAAGACCCACATAAAAATCTGAGTGAGATAGTATACACCTGTAATCCTCAGGTTGTAGAGATAAAGACAGGAGGCCAGGCTCAATGAGAGACCTTGTCTAAAGCTTAAGGTGGAAATCAACCAAAGAAGGCACCTGACACCAACCTCTGGCCTCCACGTGTATGCATATGTACCTGCATACATTTGAATGCATGCAATTACATTTTTCTCCCCACACACATCAAACAAAAACAAAAACAAATAAACAAACAAAAAAACCACTATGTGGAATCCTACAAAACCTCCAGTTCCCCCATGGGACCAGTGAATTTATGTGAATTGATAAAGGTAGTACGAAAACATAAACCACAATACTTCATTTTCTGTTATGAAACTGTGATGAAGGTAAAGATAAAGTTTATTATTAGAACCTTTCTGTAAAGGCACAAAGCCTCCCTCTGCCTCTCTCTTTTTCTCTTTTTTCCTCCATCTTGCCATTCCCCCTTCAATTCTTCCTACATCCCTTCTTCCTTTCCTTCCATCCTTTCTCCCTCCCTGCCTTCTTCCTTCCTTCATTCCTTCCTTCCTTGTTTGCTTCCTTTCTTCCTCCCTCCCTTCTCTCCTCCCCTCTTTCCTTCCTCCCTTCCTCCATTGCTCCTTACTAAATACTATCTGTATGCGAACAACATAATATATGAAGGTGACTGACATGATGTGTGATTTCAGGGTAAAAAGCAAGAGAGAACTAGAACACCAGGGGAGGGCAAGGCCAACTGTGGTCAAGTTCAGGGTGCTCAATATGTTCCCTTTTTCCAAGCAGAGAGCAGCTCAGCTATTTGTCTTCTACCTTCATCTCTGCTTCCTGAGTGTGTTAGACAACTAACTTTCCATGAAACAGCCGAGTTTAACGAGAACCTAAGTCACACAAGTAGTTCATAGGTTAGGAAACATTGTGACAGAACTTAAAAAAATTCCCATTCTGTAATAATTAGAGATGCAATTTAAAACAAATATGAAATACTATTACATATTTATTGAATTAGTTTAAAATATTCACTTGACATGGCTATGAATACAATAAGGAATTAGTTTTCCACTCCAGAGAGCCATTTGAGATATCATTATAATTGTAGTGATTGTCATACCTCTCGTTCTGACCATGCATCTCAATATAAGTAAATCAACAAATAAATGAATAAATAAATGCATGGAGAAAGGTCAGAATTAGCACTGTTTGGAAAAGAGAGAATTGGCCACTCCCAATAAATGAATATAGCTGATGTGCACTGTCTGCCTTCCCATCATTCCCTCAGACACCTAGCCAACATTCAGTCTCCACTTTCAGCTCTTCTCATCCATCTTCCAAAAGTAGCACAGATTTTGCTATTAGGAAAAGTCAATGCACTCAATTACAGAATCATTTTTCTAACATCAGTAAAAATAGTGCAACCAGAATGTTCCCTTTTTATAAATGAACTCACCACAGATCAACTCATTTAAATGTAAGTCTCTTTTCACATGCCCCTACCAGAGTTTTATATCATTTTCTTAAGTATATCTTTATCTTTTGAGGTTATAATTTAATTATATCATTTCCCCCTCCCATTTCCTTCCTCCTAACCTTCGCACATATCCCTTTTTGCTCTCTTTCAAATTCATGGCTTTTTTTCTCCCATTAGTTGTTACATATCAATTCCTAAACACATAACTACAGTCTGATTGGTCTGTATGTTACTTGTATGCATATGTTTTTGAGGCTGACCATTTGGTATCAGATAACCAGTAGGTGTGCTCTTCCCCAGGGAAGACTATTGCCCCCACTCTATTTTGTAAGAATTCTAGGAAGAAAAAAAGACAGAATGATCTTTTGGAATATTGTCAGTTATAAAAATAAAACTCCATTTAAATTATCGAAGAGATAAAAATGAAATAGGATTTAGTATCAAGCACAGTTTCAGCATGAGCAGCTCCTGGTGAGAGTCACCCAGGTCTTGCACATGGCACACAGAGCATGCCTGGGATCTGCTTTCTTGGAGCTCTTTTGCAGGTAATACTTTGGAGAAGACCAATAGGTACTCTGTGTTTTCCAGTGAATTCAGAATCCAATTATCATTAGGAAAACAATTAAAAATAAAAGTACTGTCCATTGGTCTCTGAGTTCTATGTGTTTCACAGATAGGACTGAAGTTCCAAAGACTAACAAGGGCATTCTGTTTTCTGGAAGCACCCAGAGTGTTAGCACTCTACAGAAGTCACTTAAGGAAGCACCAAGACTTTAAGTTAAGAAAACCATCTATAAACTTTAATATACATACATTATGTTTATATATATATACTATGTTTACACAATATATATGTATTTTGTTGTGTATCATTT
The DNA here is from genome assembly GCF_943737965.1 of Phodopus roborovskii. Lineage (NCBI taxonomy): Eukaryota > Metazoa > Chordata > Mammalia > Rodentia > Cricetidae > Phodopus > Phodopus roborovskii. The sequence continues at coordinate 33,154,249 of NW_026126433.1, forward strand.
CCAAGTATTTAACATTACTATCACTTGAAATGTCTATATACCTGTAATTTTGAAATATCAAAGTACATACAAACAGGCTTAGTCTGATTGAAAAAATGTTCATTATTACTGCATAAAATCAAAATGTTCAAAATGTTCTCAGAGGTTAACTACATTTCCACTTGTACTGAAACACACACAATAAGCTATAAGGCTAGACAAGAGGTCAAATGATGTCATGCATAAAAAAAATTCAAGCTGAGCTTAAGGGCACACAACTTTAATCTCAGTAGTTGGCACGGGGTGGAGGGTGGTGGACAGGGTATTGGGGCTGGGCACATCTGAGTCCAAGGTCAGCCTGGACTAGTGAGTTGCAGAATAACCAGAGCTATATAGTGAGATCCTGTCTCAAAACAAGAACAAAAATGCTTAGTTGCAACATTCTCCACAGAGAAGAAAAATAATTCTCTGCTTGCACATTCTGGAATCAGTTTTGGAGAAGACCGAGTCTTTGTCTTCCCCTGTCTCTCATGGGTTCAATCCTTCAGCACATCTTACAGGTGCTGCCATCAAAATCTGACATAGAGAGCATCAGAGCACTTCCCACATGTGTGGCCACTACAGTGCTGCATGAGGTCCAACCTGCCTTCTCACAATATCCCCAGAGGTGGGTATCGACACCTTATTGCAGACTGATGGGAGATGCCATTATGTATATATGTTTCTCATACTGGTTAATGAATAAAGCACTGTTGGCCAATAGGAAACGTAATAGGAGGGACTAGGAGACAAGGAGGAAAGAGGAAGTAGGAAAGAGGGGTCAAGATGGAGAGTCTGGGGAAGGCAGAACCGCCAGCCGCCTCTCACTGGTAAGACCACGTGGAAATACATAGAAATGGGTTAATACTTAAGACAGAGATAGCCAATAAGAAACTAGTAACAGGCCAACAGAATTAAATCAAATACAGAGTCTCTGTGTGTTAATTGGGTCTGGCGAGGTGGCGGGACAAAACCGGTGGCGGGCAGAAAAACCGAACTCCTTACAGTAGACCTTCTCCTCCATCTTACCATAGGTGTCAAGCACCAGACCCCTTTCCTTTCCAGCAGGACTCCACACCACCCAGTCCCTCTCCACTTAGACGGTCACCCTAGATTCATCTCATAGTGTTCCCATCATGTCTGTTAGACCTTAGTGTTGGTGACCTTTCCTGACCTCGCTACCTAATATGGATCCCTCTGCTTGTCACTCTCACAGCCTCGGACTCTTGCCTGTGACACTTCTGAAATATGTTTTATTTCAGAAATATGTTCTTTCACTACCACATTGTCCCCACTCTATTTAATATCCTTGATGGTGAGAGTGATGTAAGCCCCTGTTTTCCAAGAATCTAACAGTTTCTAGGTTTGGGTTGTGTTAAGTATTTCTGGGATTGTATAAATAAATGGCGGGTAAAATCATTCATATGTAATATGTCAAACTGAAGTCTTACGCATGTCAGGGTGACTTATCAGCTACCTTGGGCTTAGTATGATTGGAAAAAAGTGAAAAGCCAAGAAATCTGCCAGGGAAATGATGGCTTCCAGGCTTCACTGTGTGTTGTCACATGACAAAGGCAACAATGTTGGACGCTAAGAGCTTCAGGATTTGCTAGATCATTGACATATATTAAGAGATATGAGAAAGAATAAGAGAAAAGGAAGGGACAATAGAATAAAGGAAGAAGAAATGGAAAAGGGACAGAGAAGGAAATGCTACCAGCTATTAGCCGTACCCTGCTTAAATCCATTTTGTGTATGCACTCACTTGTTTACTGCTGCAGTTCATTATGGGCATCCATTGCAGCATAATTAACTATCCTCAGACTTAAAGCCCAAGGCAGCTTGTGGCTCAAAATTATGTAGTTCAGGGATCTGAGCACCTGGGCTGGGACATCTGCCTATTTTTGATGGAGCATGTTTGGTTTCCAACTGGCAGTTCAACAAGATGGCCTCCTTCTCACACCAGCTGGCATGGCAGTGATGGCTGTAAGGTAGCTTCTGAGTCTTTTTTTGCTGTCCCCATCCATGAAGAATCTTCAGAAGGCAGCTGCTCTACCCCAAGGAAGAATCTGCTTAGTTGCCTTGAAACTAGGTACAAAACTGGGATGCTACTGCCTCCTTGGTCAAAGCAGTTGTTCCTAGGAACCAGATTCAAAATGAGGAGAAATAGATAGTGGCTGTTGATAGGAAAGATGACAAAGACTATATGGCTACCTTTAGTCTGCCATAATAAAATAACTCAAGACAAAATGATCCTGGCATCTTTGGTTTTCTTTTTCTTTTTTTCTCATTGTTTCTCTCTCTCTCTCTCTCTCTCTATATATATATATATATATATATATATATATATATATATATATCTTATTTTACATATCAATCCCAGTTCTCTTTCCCTCCCATTCCCCCATACACCCTCCACTCCCCTTCCCATCCCATTCCCCTCTCACTCCCCAGGGAGAGTGAGGCCTTCTAGGAGGGATCATCAAAATCTGTCAAGTCTTTTGGCCCTCCCTCATGTCTCTAGGCTAAGGGAGTATTCCTCCATGGGGAATGTGCTCCCGAAGTACATTTGTGCCCCAGGGATACATCCTGGTTTTACTGTCAGAGATCCTGTAGACTGCCCAGGCCTTCCAACTGAGAGCCACATTCAGGGCAACTGGGTCGGTTTTATGCAGGTTTCCCAGCTATCAGTCTGGGGTCCATGAGCTTCTCCTTGTTCAGATCAGCTATCTCTGTGGGTTTCTGCAGTCTGGTCTTGACCGCTTTGCTCATCACTCCTCCATCTCTGCAACTGGATTCCAGGACCAATGGAATAGAATCGAAAGTCCTGATATTAACTCACATACCTATGTACACCTGATTTTTGACAAAACAGCTAAAATTATACATTGGAAAGAGGAAAGCATCTTCAACAAATGGTGCTGGCATAACTGGATGCTGGTGTGTAGAAGACTGCAGATAGACCTATCAATACACACAAAACTTAAGTCCAAATGGATCAAAGACCTCAACATAAATTCAGCCATACTGAACCTCTTAGAAGAGAAAGTGGGAGGTAGCCTTGAATGAATTGGTACAGGAGACCACTCCCTGAACATAACACCAGTAGCACAGACAATGAGATCAATAATTAAGACAATTAATAAATGGGACCTTCTGAAACTGAGAAGCTTCTGTAAGGCAAAGGACACATCTTTTGTTTTCAAATGGTTATTTTGTACTTATTAGTGTGTGTGTGTGTGTGTGTGTGTGTGTGTGTGTGTTGTACATGAAATTTAGTTTTAAGAGGCTAAGGTCTTATTATTGGTTGTAGAACCTTGGAGAAATCACATTGCCTTTCTGAGGCTCTTTAACTCTGAAATAAGGATTATACTAAGTAATAAATAATTCCTCTCATATCTGTGTGTCTGTGATTCAGAATCTTTTTCCCTCCTGGGGAGGAGGTTGGTTCTGACACAGGGAGGGTTTCTCTGTCGTGGAACTCATTCTGTAGATAAGGTTAGCCATGAACCCACAGAGATCTGCCTGCCTCTGCCTCCTGAGTGATCAAAAATATGTGCCACCACTGCCTGGCTCCATGATTCAGAATCTTAATGATGCTTTTGTGTTTCCAATTCACATTTTCTGTGAGATGGATTCTCTTGGTTCTGGTTCTAAAGATCAGTCTTGTCATCTGCTCCAGGTTGGAACATAGCCACCCTTACAGAAGGAAGACTCTTCGCTCTTCGGGTTCCCCCTCCATAGGGCATGCACATGTGCACACACACACACACACACACACAGAGAGAGAGAGAGAGAGAGAGAGAGAGAGAGAGAGAGAGAGAGAGAGAGAGAGAGAGAGAGGCTGTTGCTGTCTGAGGGCACAAGAAGTAAATGTTCTCCAGAATACATGGCATGTTCAGCCTTCTCACCGTATCAGAGAATGCATTCCATACAAAACACGCCGGTTTTCTTGCTTTGCCCCTTAGGAAGCAACTTTGGAGAACCAACCTATCACAGATAAACAGCATCAAACTTTCGTTTTCCAATGTAGTCACCACAACAAATGCATATTCTTGTCCTGGGCTTTGAAGAGCTCCCTTCACTTCCTCTGTTACTGGCTAAGAGTGGGTTTGGGTATGACACACCTTCTCTCTCACTCATAGCCGTGAAGGTAAAGGGTACAGATAGAGAAAGTAAGACTCACAAAGCCATGACTCATTTTTGCATCCTTTGGGTTTTGATCAAATGCCAAGAGATGGCAAGAGATAAATGAGTCTTGGGGCATATGGAAACCAGTAACATTATGGGTGATAATTCAAGTTTCATTATTAATTTTCTTCTTCACAAAACTATAAATGAATTTTAGCACAGCAGGCAATGGGTGCAGTCCTGAGGATTCCTGGGAATAAGTAGAAGTTCCCTTCCCAGCAGCATTTGTCAGAGACTCTGGTGATTTACTGACACATGTCACATGTTGGAGGTAAGCAAACAATTGCTCACCACATAAACCTTAGGTGTCAGGTCACCTGTGGCAAAGGAATACTATTTATTAAAAAAAATGGAAGAAGGTTTCTCTTTTAAGATGCACTTGATTCTCTTTCCTTCCATAACAGAAATAAGAAAACATTTCCTAAATGGAAGGTATTGTACCACTCTGCAACATAGCTAGGATCCAGACTGAGAAGGATGGAAAGAATCTAGGCTCTCCTATACATTTTGTTTACCATTAAATTGTTTTCAGAGCTTTGGTCACATGCAACTTAAGCTGGCCTGGGATTTGCTATGTGTGTGTGAGGATGATCTTGAACTTCTGATCCTTCTGCCTCAAGTGCTAGAGTTAGAGGTATGCACCATCCTGACCCAGTTTTGTGATGCTGGGTATGAAAGTCAATGCTTTGTGCCTGCTAGGCAAGAATTTTACCAACTATATCCTCAGCTGGCCCCTCTTTTAACTGAAGATCAAACTATGGTCCAGAGATAATAAGTGTCCCAAGACAATGAATCTAGTAATAATCATTCATAAACCAGTCAGTATCTCTTTAGCCTCTTCCCAGAACCCTTTCCAGCACCCAACATGCCTCTGACATTGATGCTATCTGGGCATCTCAATCTCTATCCCTGTGGACTATGATGGTTTGGAAGAAAACTGAAGATGAAACAGCACTCATCCTTTATATGCATAGTTTTTGGAATATATTATATACTCAGTGAGATCTGGGAAATCAATATATAACAATGAATTACCTTGACTAAAAAATATGATTTATCAACATGTAAATGAAACCCAAAGCAATCAAACAAAGTTCTTAAGGATAGCACCAAGTGGTAAACTAGTTTCTTTGTGGTTCTTGGAGTAAAATCTAGCCTCCTTAAAAATAAGCCCCATATGTACTTAGATTATGTTTCTTTCCCAGACATCCAAGTGTCAGGAATGCTATTACAAATGTTATATTTGTGCCTGAACATATAACATGAAAATTCTTTTTGGGTTGCCTCTGGAGTGTTGAGCCATGGCAGATAGAGGTCTTTTTGTTATTGAGATATAATGGAAATTATATTTCAGCCCCATTGAAATATAATTTACATACAGTATAACTGAGTCATTCAAAGTCTATATGTTCAGTGGTTCACCATTTTTCCAATACATTTTAGAATATCTTCACACTCTTAGAAACCTCATATCCATTTTTTTACTGTCTCCACTTCCACTCAGCCTGTTCACCAATCCCTGGCAACCACTCCTCTGTTTCATCTCTGTAGATGGGGATCCTTCACACAATATTCAGTCCTTTGTGTCTAACTCCACTGTGTTAGCCATACTGAGATTGTTACTTTCCGGGTTCATTCATGCTGGCCACTAAGATAGCTCAGTGGGGAAAGACATCTGCCACCAAGCCTCACCATCTGAGTTTGATCCTCTGGCTACACATAGTGGAAAGAGAGAAGTGACTCCAAAATGTTGTCCTCTGACCCAGGGACAATATCTACCATTGTCCTGTTATAAACAGCTCTTGCTGGACAGAGCTGTCCCAATTTTAGATAGGTATGCTTGTCCCCGTTGCAAACATGTGTATAATCTTCTCATACACTTCTTGCATACATTGAATCTATGGAATGATTCTGAAAATGCATATTTAATGATAAGAAAACTATAAAATGCAATACACATATACACACATAAATATACTCCCCCTACACATGCATATACTTGTTAGACTTCCTCGGACAGTCCTCCAAGAGACCTGAAAAATCTAGTTAATGTTAAAAACTTATATTCTAAAAGTTTAAAATAGAATGATTCATCACTACAATGAAACAAATGTGTTTGAAGTCACAGTTACGAAGCAGTAGAGATATGATATATGAGCCATGCTTCATACTACACTAAAATGTTGTTCAGATTCAAAGTAAACTCAGTGTTTGCATTCCCTGTAGAAAACCTAGAAATTGGCATATTTTTGTTCTGAAATTGTAATGGGATTTATAGTGTGTATCTCTTGGCTTTCAGAAGTAATCTGGTCATATGTTTTGACTTAAGTTGTATTTGATAGCTGCATAGCCTGCACTTGACATATAGCATTGTCTGTCAAAATGTGAGGTACCTCATAATGGTCTGCTGTATGACACAGTTTCCAGGAACTCACTGTGGTGCTCAGTGGGGACTTTCTGCACCACGGTGTTGGGCTCGCCTGTTCTCATCCGCTGTCTTGAAGATGATTCTCCAGATGTGTTACTGAGGTAGGAATGTGGTATGGTGACCCTGGGGATGCTGAACCAGATTATCACTGCACTGTCTCACCAAAAAGTACCTGCTGGTGACATGTATGTTCTTTGTATCAATACTTTCAGAGAGAAATTCAAAACCTTTGTGGACAGTTATTTTCCAGGCTATTTTAGTCTATCAAGATGATTATGCTTAAAGTTGGGTAACACTTCTGTAAAGTCAGGAACGTTCCCTTACATTATATCAATGCCTCATCGTCAAACTTCAGAACCCATATGATTCCTAAGCTATTAGCTGAACCATATCATTTAAATAAAATAAGATCTTTATTGATAAATAATACCCATAGCATACAATGTGCCTGTTTATACAATTTGAAGGGTTTTAGTATACCATAGTCATAGGATTATAAAGTCAATGCCACTTTCAATTTTAATACCTGGCACCGTTATCAGAGCAAGAACCTAAGGCTAGATGGATTGTAAGCCTCAGGAAAGAACCTACTATAATTATCTTGCTAAATAGACATAGTAATAACGTCCCTCTAAGTTCATAGCTTCATATGATATATATAAAGATTCATGCATAGATCAGTCATCTGCCAACTCTCCTCAGAGAAGCTTCCTCTTTGCAGTAGGTAGAAATTAACACAGACACCACAGTGGTCATTATGGAGTACACAACCCTCATTTTTTTTAAAATTAATTTTTATTTAAATTAAAAACAATCTTACTTTAGATACCAATGCCAGTTCTTTATCCCTCTTGTCCTCCCATTCCCCTCTATCCCCCCATCATACACCTAATCCACTACTCAGGGAGGGTAAAGCCTCCCATAGGGAATCATCAAAGTCTGTCACATCATTTGAGGCAGGACCTAGGCCCTCCCCCAGGTATCTAGGCTGAGAAAATATCCTTCCATAGGGAGTGGGCTCCCACAGCCATTCCTGCACTAGGGATAAATACTGGTTCCACTGCCAGAGGTCCCATAGACTGCCCAGGCCTCCTAACTGACATCCATGTTCAGGGGTCCTGGTTCGGCCCTATGCTGGTTCCCCAGCTGTCAGCTGTTTCTATGGGTTTCCCAGCCTGTTCTTGACCCCTTTCCTCATCACTCCTCCCTCTCTACAACTAGATTCCAGGAGTTTGGCTCAGTGCTTAGCTGTGGGTGTCTGCCTCTGCTTCCATCAGCTACTGGATGAAGGCTCTAGGATGGCATTTAAGGTAGTCATCAATCTCATTATAGGGCATTTAAAGTAGCCTTTCCACTATTGCTTTGATTCTTGATTGGGATCATCCTTGTGAATTCCTGGAGATTTCCCTAGTGCCAGGTTTCTGGTTAAGCCCATAATGGCTCCCTCTATTAAGATATCTCTTTCCTTGCTCTCCTCTGTTCCTCCCCAAACTCGACTTTCCTGATCCCTCATGTCCTCCTCCACCTCCCCTTCTCCCTCCCTCTTTCTCCTACCTCCCCCTCCCAGTGCTCCCAATTTACTCATGAGATCTTGTCCCTTTCCCATGCTCGGGGTGTCCGTGTATGTCTCTCTTAGGATCCTCCTTGTTTCCTAGCTTCTCTGGGGCTGTGAATTGTTGAGGAGAAAGTGAAACAATCCTCTATTGCTGGTGGAAGTGCAAACTCATACAGCCACTTTGGAAATCAATATGGCAGTTTCTCAGGAAAATGGGAATCAGTCTACCTCAAGATCCAGTAATTCCACTCTTAGGCATATACCCAGAGGATGCACATTCATACCATAAGGACATCTGTTCAACTATGTTCATAGCAGCATTATTTGTAATAGCCAGAACCTGGAAGCAACCTAGATGTCCCTCAACTGAAGAATGGATACAGAAAATGTGGTACATTTACACAATGGAATACTACTCAGTGGGGGGGGGGCAATGAAATCTTGAAATTTTCAGACAAATGGATGGGACTAGAAGAAACAATCCTGAGAGAGGTAACCTAGTCACAGAAAGAAAAACACAGTATGTACTCATTTGTAAGTAGATATTAGACATAGAGCAAAGGATAATCAGCCCTAAATTTTATAACATAGTTTTACAATTTTATACATGTATAAAATGTATTGCAATTATGTCTCCACCCTCTTACCCTCATATCTCTCTCCCATTCCCCGATGACTCTTCCAACTAGTCCCCATCTTATTTTTACTAATTATTTTTTGTGCAAGTTCTGTGTGGTATCCATATCCATGAATGTTCATAATTGCAATGGCCATGGCATACCCAGAAGTCAGTGTTTCACAATACTCCTCCTATCTTCCAAGTGTTACAATCTTTCCACACTTTCTTCTGCAGTGTTTCCTTCCTTAAGCCTTGGAGTGTGATATAGATGTCACATTTAGGTTGAGCATTATCAGTAGCTTGTTCTCAGCCAGCACTTTGGCCAGTTAACATGTCTGCATTTACCTCAACCGACTGTAAACAGGTGCTTCTCTGGCCAAGTCTGAGACAGCACTAGTCTATGGCCATAAACATACATATGTAGAAGGCAGTTTGATGACATGTCCATTCAGCAAACATCGGAAGTGAACTCCCCTAGGTCTGGTGAGCACCATAACCATGGTTATAGACAGACAGATTTGACATTTGTAAACTCCTCACAGGGAGCCCAGCCATGCTAAACTCAGGGGCCAGGTATTGAAATGTGTTCTGGGTTTTCATAGATTCTATATTTGTCCATGGAGCTTCTTTTAATCATAGCACCAAATTAACAACTGGAGTTGTTTATACATTGTCTTGAAAACATCCTGTAAAAGTGCACCACAGAAATCATGTTCCTCAAGGAGGAGCTAACGGCCACTAGACTGATAGCTGGGAAGCCAGCATGGGACTGACTCAGCCCCCCCCCCCGAATATGGGTCTCAGCCAGAAGGACTGAGCAGTCTAAGGGACCTCAGACAGTGGAGCCAGGATGTATCCCTGGTGCACAAAAGGACTTTGCGAACATATCCTCCATGGAGGGATAACTGCCTTAATCTAGAGACAGGAGAGAAGCCCTAGTCCCTACTTCACATGACCTGTCAGATCTACATGACCCCAACTGGATGGCATTCCCCTACACATGGAATTGGGGTGAGGGGATGGGAGGGGAGGGTGGTTTGAGTGCATGTGAGAGGGCAGAGAGGGTAAAAGGGAGGGAAGGAAGGAGGGAGGGAGGGAGAGGGAACTGGGATCGACATGTAAAATAATAAATTAAATTTAAAAAAAATGCTTTGACTCCAAAATTTAAGTTGAAGGACAAGTTACTGGGGAAAAGGATTTCTATTTTTGTTTCCACAGACAATGAAAAGCTGTGGATTCCTTCCAGACTAATGTGGTTTGATTACGCCAGACTGCCTGAAACAGAATACAAGGTGATCCTACATTCAAAACAGCTGGACAAAGCAGCCTTGCAGACTACAGCCAGGATTTCTGCATCTTCTTAGAATCCCCCATGACAGCACCCCTTATCAGCAGGAAGTAGTTTGGAAAGAACAACGCCCAAATTCCCAAATATTGTGTATAATTGTTTGTTTTCATTTAATTGGACTTTGTTATATAAAATAAAATAAATTAATAAAAAAAAAGAAAGAAAGAAATCACGTTCCTAAGAAGCTAATCCCCAGTCCATGTCCCACCATGTCCTATGGCTAACTCTTGCATACATAGCCAATATCCCCCTCTCAGTAAATTACCAGAGCCACAAAACAAGCAACTAGGGACTACCAGGCCCAAGACTAACCCTTACTGAAGCCAGTCAGTATTGATCTGTTGACTCTGATCTACTGTAATGATTCCTCAGAAAATATATGAAGACCTCGGGCCTGTTTTCCTGTTGCTTCTGATTCTGCTTGTTGACTGACTTGGGTGCCATCTGGTCCCTGTGGTGAGTCATGCCTCTCACTTTGAGGAAAACTGTGAAAAACAATAAACTTTTAATTTTAATAGCACTAGTCTTGTTATGTGGACACTATCCAGCCAGCTTTATAAATGAGACTTAGGTGCAACTGAGATTTGACTTTAGAAGAAGAAGAATCCTTAATGATCAACATTAGACTTTTGGCAGATGATAAACATTTGCTTTGCTAAACAACTGAAACCTTTGGCAAGGGCTCCATTCTTTGTTACTGTTAACTTAGCTGGATATCACTTCTCAGAGTAGTTTTTAGTGATGAGAGGAGGGAATAAATGTGAAGCATGCAATGTTCATGGTACAAAGTAGCTACTCAAAAGCTAGTAATTCCTGGGCACTTGCTTTGCAAGTATGAGTTTTGTTTTCTAGAACCAAGTACAATGGCACACACTTGTGGTAGGTAGTGCTGATGGCGAAGAAACTCCTTGGCACTCCCTGCTCAGCAAGTCTAGCCTAATTGTTGAGCTGTAGGCCAATGAGACTGTCTCAAAACAGGTGGACAGTGGGGAAAGGTGGATCCTAGGAGTAATACCTGAGGCTGTATCCCAGCCTGTGCACATCTACACATATACATACACATCTCCATAAGAGTAATTATTATGATGATTAAGATTCAACAGCTCCTAAAATTAAAGCAAATGTAATCTGTCCATTTACCATCCCATCAAGTGAAAATACTAAACAGATTTTTCAACTGAGTGTGAAGGAGACAATCGAGATAATCTGGTTTGAAACAGAGATTGGGACATACAGAAATACACTTTGGCAGTTTGCTCAAAGTCATAGGGAGTTGCCCTCTGGAAAGCTAGAGATGAGGCTGAAAACAACTACTTGTCGGGAGGGGCACTCTGTGGCAGACAGACAGAAAACGTCAATGTCTTTACTAGGGAACCCATAGCAAAAGACAAGCACAAATGCTTTAAATTAACAGTTATTGCTCTGATGTCCATTTCCCCTCATAAGAGAGAGCACTCTGTAGCAAACAGAGAGAAAACGTCAATGACTTAACTAGGGAATCCATATCAAAGACAAGCCCAGATGTCTTAAATTACGGTTACTGCCTTGATGACCATTTCCCCCCACAAGACAATCTCCACAGCCAGGAAGCAACAAAATTTGTTCATTAAAAAGAAGTTAATGATACATAACAGGCTATTTAATTTGTGGAACTCTTCGCATTCGCACCATCCCAACAGGAGCCATCTGCAGTACTCAGGGAAGCCTTTTGCTAGCACCAGGGAAAATCAGTGGCCCAAAGACAACTGCAATTCTATTGTACATGCTTTTCTGTAATTGTCTGAGCTCTGTGGACCTCTGTGCTGATTAAGACCAAATAGCAAGTGGGAAAACAAGACTCACATATGAAACATGAAAACTATAACCCCCGGGGCTGATCATCTCTCAAGGTGGAGCCTATGGATTGGAAGAAAGCACACTTCTAGAGCCGGAAAAAGGAGGCCTAAGGCCCTGTTTCCCTTGTGCTTTCTTCACTAGTAAGCATGGCCTCTGTCTTGCCAATCTGTATGTTTATTCTTAGAGATGACAGATACATTTAGTCATCCAGTTGGGCCCGCAGAACCTCCTCATAATCAAATGTCTTAATTTCTATTAATTTTCTGATTATAATTTGACTTCCCTCCTCATTTGCTTTTTCTACCCGGGTGGGGAAAAAAAACTAACCAATCAAAACAAATTATAATATCATGCCTTATAACTTAATATGCTGACTGTCTACTTACTAAAGCAGTTGATTGTGAACATGATTTTTAAAAACCCAAACATAAGTCAATGTCAGTGAACCATGACTGTGCTAATAAAACTCAGCGAGGGGTGGGGGTCTGGACATACATGACTACTCAGAAACACCATCGTGTTTTTTTGATGGAACTGACACATGATATTGCTGGACAACCATGATGTTTATTAAGCTTTTAGTATATCCCAAAAGTAGTTCTTCATAACTAATTCTTTTTTTATATTTTTTATTATTTTTTTATTTCACATATTGATCCCAGTTCCCTCTCCCTCCCTCCTATAACTAAGTAATTCTTATGAATTATATTTTCCATATGTCATAGAGAAGAAAACAGAGGTGCAAAATCATTAAATAACTTCACTAACACATGATTGACAGAAACATGATTTTAACCCATGCAGTTAGACATCGGTGTCAGCTTTCATGATCACTATGCTAACCTGTTCCCATCCTGTCTCTCAATGGTTGTAAAATCTCGGCATCTTTGCCCAACCTCTGTGTGTGTGTGTGTGTGTGTGTGTGTGTGTGTGTGTGTGTGTGTGTGTGTTGTGTATTTAGTTCAAAAACATTAACAGATCTAAAATGCCAAAAAACAAGAGTATTTTGTATAACCAAATAAATAAGAAAATAAATACTAGGTGTCCAAGTTTCAATAGATGACATCTCTCTCTTGAGTAACTGAGGACGCTGCCTGTGGTTTACAGACTAAACAATGGATATGCTGGACCCTCAAAGACATTCTGCAGCTTGCGCCTCCTCGTATTTGCTTCTTCTGGCTTTAAGAATAGACTGACACAGAAGCTGAGGTCGAGTGGGGCTAGGAAAGAGTCAGGCGACAGTTTACTTTGGTGATTACGCAAAGGGAAACAGATGAACTTTAAACACTTCCATAAGGCTTAGCAGAAAGACTTTCATGGAATACAGATATACTTTGCATTTTCTGGATTTCTCTGGGTATATCTAGAGCATGAGAATTTTTCAGTTCTGGATTATTAACCTGCGTATTAGAACTACCCACATAACAAACACAGCAGGAATAGCACCATTTTGCAACTAGGAAAACTGATTAACAATGGAAAGAACATCTGTATATCTATGCCTATGAAAAGGACAGGATGGACACTGGGACTATTCTTCAAGGTGTTTCCTATGACCTTCGTAGTCTTCTCCGTATGTGACTAGAGTCTACAGTGAATTATCCTAGTATCATTAGATCTGCAGCTTGTCCTTTCTGTGCAAATTTGTGAGATAAAAAACACTTCCCTGAGGTATAAAGCACCCATGTCTCAAGTCTCAGCACAAAACAAACAATCCATCTTGCTAAAACTTTAAAGACATATTTAGCAATATACTCAATACACAGCATTGGTTTAGAGTGGGGGGGGGGCAAGCCGAGTGAAAAAGAGAAGTTCCATGAGACTTGGTATGAACTAAACTCAGCCTGAGAAATTAGCAACTAAGAATTTGAGCTTCTCTCTCTTCACTCCTAGGTTCTTAACAGTATTGGGGAAGGTGTGATCAAACAAACAATGACTAATAATTGTGGTGACCCATTTCTTTCTATGTGTGTTAAGAAGTGAAATAAAATAACTGATTGCCCCGTCAAACCAGCTCAACATCGGATTTAATCATTTTTCTGCTGTGTATTTTTTTTCTCAAACCTATCATATCTACTTATCTTCCTGTCTGCCTAACTAGACAGTACATAGGACCACTTCCCAGGAATCAGAAGGGCATGGCTTGCAAATGATCTCCCAGCTAGATTCTAAAGCCAGATATGGTGGTGCACACCCACAATCCCAGCATTCAGTGGGAAGCTCAAGGCTCTGAGGCCTGCCTAGGTAATATAGCGGGGTTCTGTAAAAATAAAATCTAGTGTTTGCTAATTTTTTTGTAACTGATGACCATGGCCATTGATGGATTCTTTTGCTATTATAGAATCTAAGTCTTTAAAGATTAAAGACTAGAGTTAGGGGCTGGGAAGATAGCAGTAGAGAGAGAATATTGCTCCTCCAGAAGACCCAAATTCAGTTCCCAGCACCCATATAAACTGGTTCACAACTTCTGTAACTCCAGATCCATGGGGATATGAAACCTCTACCCTCTATGAGACCTGCATTCAAGTGCACAGAGCCACAATCAGACACAAACATAGACATATAATATTTAAAAACAAAATATTTAAAAAAAAATAACTGGAGTTTGAGTTCTACAACTTGTAACTTTAAACGAATCCCCAAATCTTCAATGTAAAAAAAAAAAATAAAACCTTAAAAGGCTTTAAAAAATTGAATGTATTTATGACAATTTACATCATTGTCTGTGCATTTTTGGAACCACTATTAACTGTTGCTTTCAAAGACTTTAGAGTTTAAAGGGTGTAAAATACTTGATTCAATATCAGATGACTGGAAAGCAAGATACTTTGAGGAACCATGAAAGGTTTATATATGAAACTCAGAGGGAAGAGCAGATAATGTACTACGTGCAAATGAAACTATACAAACAATGAACCCGAGAATTTAAAAGAAGGTGTTGTGAAATTGTAAAAAACAAGAGATGAATACCGTAGATTAGACCATAGGAATAACCATGAAAACAGGAGCTGTGCAAGAGCATAGCACAAGGCATAAGTCACCACTATGACAGCTTTGGCGAGAGATATTTCAAGGGGATGGCAGCACAATCCAACACAGGTGGCAACGTTACAAATGAATGTTCAGATCAGCTCAAGTGTGTGCCTTGCTTTGCATAGCTGATATGTAAAACTGTGATAAACACGTTTGTAATTAAATATTGCTGCCAAGCAACTACTTCTTTAAGACAGCTTGCAAGACCTTACTGAACCAAATGTACTGTTGTCAGATTCTTAGAGGGTTAATATGAATTTTGTTTTCTAAAGAGTCTAATTTGAAACTAGCCTTGAACTCTTAATCCTCATGCCTCCACTTCTCATGTATGCCAGAAAAATGGCAACATGCCTGGTTTCACATGATGCTATCGATTGAGTCCAGAGCTTCACGTGTGCTATACAAGCACTCTATCTACTAAGCTGTATATTCCCAGCATGAGTATGATTTTAAATGTAAAAATGTCCAATTTGCTAAATATGAAGTTCAAATTATTTTAGATTTTCTAAGTTGAATATTTTTGCATGAAACATGGTTAGTTTTTGCCAGTGTGTATGTTCCTGTGTATGTGCACACACGTGTTAGTACATATACACATACATATTCAGGCATGTGGAGGCCAGCAGTCAATTTGAGAACATCCACTGTCTTTTCAAGCCCTTCACCTTTTCATTTTAGACAGGACCTCTCATTTGGCCTGATGTTTCCCAGGTGACTAGACTGCTTGGATGTCAAGCCCAGAAATGCTCTTGTCCCTGTCTTCTCAGCTCTTGTATTGTATGTACATGTACGCCGCTACACCCAGCTTTTTGTAGGAGTACTTATGGTATAAAGGTTTTTGTTGTTGTTTGTCTTGGTTTTTATCATTTTTTAAATTGTAAAATGAGCTTTTCTCATCTTACATACCAATTCCAGTCCTCACTCCTTCCCCTCCTCCTGCTCTCTCTACCTCCTCCCCTCCCCACCCCCATCCTCTCCTCAGAGGGCAAGGCTTCCCATGGGGTGGCAACAAACTCTGGCACATCTCTTTGAAGCAGGACTTTTTACTCAACTATTTTACCAACTAAATTATCTCCCTGGCTTCTGGTTTTGTCTTTTTTGACCTATGGAAGTTTTCATACATTCTGGGTATTTTTAGCGTAGTGTCAAAACATTTATCATGGCTAGACATTTTCTTTTTTGTTTGTTTATGTGTATGGGTGCTTTGTCTGCAGGTATGTCTGTGTACCCATGTGTGTGCCTGGTGCCCCTGATGTCAGAAGAGAGCATCAGATTCCCTAGGGCCTGACTCACAGATGGTTGTGAACTGCCATGTGAATATTGGGTCCTTTGGAACAGCAGACAATGCTTTTAACCTCTAAGCCATCTCTCTAGTCCTGAATTTAAAAAAAAAATCTTAAATAACTCTTATAGGTTTGAGAATCAAGTGTCTGCTTAGATGCTTAGATTCAAAACAGCAGAGTGATGCCTAGCTGAGCTTCAATGCTGATTGGCTCACAGTGGCTTCAAAATAACAGTATTTTCTACCTATTCCAAGGCTCACACCTCATACCTCTGAGCCCTTGCCATTCACTTCCTGCATCTCTTCCTTGAGAAGTCCACATTCTTCCAACTTTCACAATGCTGAGCTAACAATTCCTAAGTCTTCTTTATTCAATCTACCCTGTGAGCTAGTACTGTGGTCTTGGTGCCTGATAGACCCAGATTTCATCCATTCATCCATCTAAAAATGTATACCACCCTTAAGAACACCTACTAAATATGAAATATTATATCTCGCCACCTCAGATTCAAAGATGTTAAGCCAAATCTGTAAGCCGCTCTTCCCTTTGTAACCCCATCTCCCATCCACACACACTTTAAAAACCAAACCCTACTTCCTATTGTGTTTTCTCTACCTTTTCTCCGGGTATTATCACATGCAATCACAGCGCCTGCTAATGTTCCCTCAGGAAGCTTCACTGGAATACAACTCAGCTCCCACAGCTGCCATTGTGGTCTGAGAACTTCTTGCCTGCTGCCTGTCCCCCCCAGCCTACCTTCCCCCTGGCCTCCGTCCACTCCTACTTCAGTTCCCTTGGTTCTCTGTGCTGCATCACTCTTCTTGCACCGTTCTCTCTATTCAAGGATCACTACAGCTCCCCTCCACCTAGGAACGGGCCCTATGCCCACCAGCTCCTTACCAGAAGATTCTAACACCCTGACATTTGCTTTGCTTTGTTTCTTCACTGTCCTCCACAGGAGTCTCCTCACCTTGATCATTCAATTTTTTTTCTAACTATACCTGATTTCTTTCTTCTAGTCCAAATCCAGTGAACTCCTCTCTTTCAAGAAGCCAATGTTGGCTAAAATCTTTTTTCAAAGCTAGAGTAGGCTTCACACAGCAGAAGGAATCTGAGCCTCTAACACGTGAAATTCTATATAACAAAACTTTATTATGCATCCATTATGCACTAAGTCCTGTGCCAGGAATAGGGTGTATTGCAAAATGAATAGATATGACATCTTCCCCCTTTGAAGGAACACTTGCCTACTAGAGAAGACACATATAGACATTTGATGTGGGATGCCTGTCTGTATGCTGTGAATATGTTTTATTACCATGGGTTAATAAAGAAGTTGATTTGGCCAATAGCCAGGCAGAATATAGGTAGGTGGGAAATCCAAACAGAGATGGAGAGAGAAAGAAGGCAGAGTCAGGAAGATGCCATGGAGACACCATGTAGCTGCTGGAAGAGTAAGATGCCAGAACATTAAAGGTAAGCCATGGTCATGTGGTGATATACAGATTAATAGTAATGGATTAATTTAAATGTGAGAGCTCATGGAGACACCATGTAGCTGCTGGAAGAGTAAGATGCCAGAACATTAAAGGTAATCCATGGTCATGTAGTGATATACAGTTTAATAGTAATGGATTAATTTAAATGTGAGAGCTAGTTAGTAATATGCCTGCACCATTGGTCAAACCATTATAATTAATACTAAGCCTCAGTGTGGTTTGGGAACTGGTAGGTGGGAGAGAAACCCCCAGTTACAGGCATCTCACTCTATAAACATATAGGAAGCCCCATAAGACAGATACCCCCACAGGACACATGGTCCTGTGAATGCAGAAAAGGAGAAAAGACAGACCACATGAAAACTGAAGGAAAATCTTAGAAGAGATGCCATGTGATGAGACTATTGAGAGATGGGTTAAAAACTTCAAGACAAAGAACATTTGGAAGAGAATTTGAAACAAAGGGCACAAAATAATTAAAACCAGAGATGAAAATAGTGGGAAGGGCGTGAGAAACAAAGGACATCTGACTGTCGTCAGTATTAAAAAAGGAGAATTGGTAAAGAATGAGGTAAGAACTGACGAGAAGATATAAACCAAGCAAGTGACATTTGGGAAACAATACTACAAACTTAGCACTCTATTCTGGATGGCTTAGTA
This sequence comes from Phodopus roborovskii, assembly GCF_943737965.1. Taxonomy (NCBI): domain Eukaryota; kingdom Metazoa; phylum Chordata; class Mammalia; order Rodentia; family Cricetidae; genus Phodopus; species Phodopus roborovskii. The sequence continues at coordinate 33,172,719 of NW_026126433.1, forward strand.
TTCAAGTCAAGATGCAAATGATCTAGTTTTGCTTTAGAGGTAGTATTTTTCTCCATAGTGTAGAAAACACACATAAGGACTCAAATCATGTGAAGGAGGCTAGAGAAAACAATGTTCGAAGCCAGAAAAGGGAGGCCAGAGCACCAGGGATGGGGATGTCTCCAAAAATAGATTCAAAATTATTAAGGGCTCATATTAATGAACCTTACTGACTACCCTGATGCAGTAAGTTCAGACAAATAAGTTTTGCATGATTCCTCTGTGTCTGGTTTGGGCAACTAGATTTGGATGGTAGCAGGGGTGATCAAGAAATACCACATGTTAACCTTGACCTAATATGTAATCTTTAGTTTCACATGTTCTTTAGAGATCTCCAATTTGACATAAATTAAAACTATCTTCTTGGTTATTCTCTGTGCACTGCCTCTTGCATGTACCAATAGTCCTCAAACAATATCAGTGATTAGATTCTGTACATGGAGTATGCTAAGATAAACAAACACTTTGGAACAAGGATAGAAAGAACTCTGAGATATAGAAAAACCCATAGAAGCTGGAAATGGATGACTAAAGACGTATAAGAGGGCCAGAAAGGTGGCTTAGTGGGAAGGGCCTGATGGCCTGCCTGAGTTTGACACCTGGAACCCACAGGGTGGAAGGAAGACAAGAGAAATCTTCCTCATGGAAGAGCACTCCAAGTGGTTGTCCAGTGCCCAATGCCAACCCTGAAAACATACATTAGGAATATATATGTATATGCATATACATGCATGCATGCAATAACAGTTAATGACAACAAGGCTATGAATTAGAAGAAAAACAGGGAGGAGTATGTGGGAGAGTTTGGAGGGAAGTAAGGGAAGGGAGAGATGCAATTACATTATAATCTCAAAAATGGAACAAAAAAGAATGGACTCCTCAAAGCTGTCCTTTGACTTCACACGTGTGCTGTGGCATACTCACATCAAACATGTGCACATATTAAAAGACAATAAATGTCAAAAAATTGTTAAGTAAGAAGGGTTCCAGGAGAGATACAGTCAGCAAAGTAAGGTGGAGACATAGATAAACTGAGAAAACCACCTTCAACTAAGGGGTGTGAAGTTCGCCAATGACCTTCAGAAACGGGTGAACCCCAAGCTGCGAGGAGCTGAGTAATACATGGATTACCATCATGACACATAACTCAGCTGAAAAGGGAATTTAGATTGGGTAGAGGCAGGGACAATTCAAGCCAATTCAAGGGACCCAATTCAAGCCAAGGATGAAGAGTGCAGAGGCACACAGCAAACTAGGGGATTCTTAATGTAATCCATCACTGTAATCCGAAGAAAGCCAAGTAGCTACAAAGTTACAAAGATGTGGGTGTCTCTTTCATACAAAAGACCAGAAGGGAAAGTATCATGCACCTCCTCTGGGAGAAGCCCAAGTGTATTTTAAACAGCCCTGTCTGTTCTAGAAAGCCAGAAGCACATGGGACCTGTTCCCCCTGGAGGTCCCCCTGGAGTTGGTGAAGCCATCCCTTTAAGGATCTAATCTTTCCGCTTCTGAAGAAACTGAGAGCCATTTTTTGTGAGGTATCACTGCGCCACCATGTGGCCACTCCTAGAAGTAGCACTTTCCCCCAAGAGTTGTGGTTCTCAGTCTTCCTTACACTGCCACCCTACGTTTAACCCAGTTTCTCACCTACTGTTGAAACTGAGTTGCTACTTCAGAACTGTAATTTTGTTACTGTTATGAATCTTAATGTAAATATCTGTGTTTTCTGATAGTCTTAGGTGACCAATGTAGGAGAGCTGTTCAGACTCCAAGGGTCACAACACACAGGTTGAAACCTCTGCCCTAAAAGCTAGCTATTGGATTGAAATACAGAATTCTGTAGCAGCAATTTTAAAACCTTCTTTTTTTGCAGCAAGAACAGGAGCTTTGCTCAGGTCTTCAAATTTCTTTTTATTTTACCCTCCTTGTGAATACTGGTGCACCTATAAGTGATTCCAAACAAGGTGAAAACATACAAAATCTTAGTTTTATTTTTTATATTAGGTTTGTTCTTTGACAATTCTATGCATGTGCACAATGCATTCTAATTGCTTTATTCCTGTAGCATCCCTTTTCTTCCTCCAAACCTCATTACTCTTGCCTCTTATAACAACCTTCTTCCTTTTGTGACCCATTCAGTTTCACCAGGGCCACCTGTGTGACCATTGGAAAAACTGCTAGTTTTCATCAAAGCTAAGGTAGCCTCTACCCTCTGTCATAAGTTCAGTGTGTTGAAAAAATGCACAGAGATAATTTGATGCTTTATAGGGAGGCATAGCATAGACTAAGAAAATGCATAGTTTTAAAATGTTGTTTCCATGTAACACAATGCTGACTGGTGTGAATAAAACAAAGCTCATTTTAGAAATACCTAATTCCATGTTCTCTGAGTCTTGTCTAGGATTTGGTTCTTGTCTTTAATGGATCTGAGGGCATAAGTGGTGAGAAAACTAGGGAAGATTCCAGAAGATGTGATAATGAACTTCCTAAGCATTGTATTTTCTTTCTCTTTTTCCCAATTATGAAAGTATTCATGTTTATAAATAAAGCTGCTAATTGGTTAATAATTTTAGATATAGGGGTGATGAATAGTATCAACTCTGAATTTTTTTTCATGTATGGAATGATTTCCATGAAAATAAATATTTGGATCCAAAATAAAAAGAAAAAAGAAAAAGAAAAAGTGCACAGAGAGGCAAAGCTTTTATCTTTAATCTTAGAAAACTTAATCTTTAGCAATAATCATCCTGTCATGAGAGTGGCACGCTGTTTTGTTTTAATCTGAGTTACTATAGAGTAACAATTTTACATGTATACATGCACAAATGCCATGGTGAAATAGGGGCAGAGAGTCAGCCTGCCAGGAGAATTAGAATATATTTATCGGGTGCTGTGAGGCCCAAAGACACCAGCACTCAACTCAATCACGTCTCAGTCCCGCAGTACCATGGGAGCCTTGGCTGTTTGACTCATTGTTTGAGTGAAATTAAATAATTTTATTTTTAAAAATAATCCTTTAATACCTTTGCCATTTTACTCTTCTCCTTTGATCATATTTTTTCCTGATAAGAAACGGATGTAATTAAAGAAAATGTACATTTCTTGGTGAGGGAGAAGGGATGAAATCACAATTTCATAGGCCAACATAGTGTGTCTTAATGTTTTGGTACTTTAAATTCTTATAAATGTTTTATTAAAATATACAAGCTCTCTCTCTCTCTCTCTCTCTCTGTGTGTGTGTGTGTGTGTGTGTGTGTGTGTGTGTGTGTGTGTGTGTGTGTTTGGCTGTCTTCTGGGCATGATAAAGACATTACTCTTATGAACTCACTGCAAATGTGTTTATCTTGGCAGTTGCTGGGTGAAGAAATGTCATTTTCTAGTGGGGTAGACACTGATACATTGCCCATGTTCCTGTAAACAATCTCCCATCCATACAGGAGCAAGAAACCTTAATTAAATTCAATGAGCCACAAACAAAAACCAGACATGAATCACTTGCTGTAAAGAAAGGGTTTCATCAGGAGGAGGGATGAGAGAGGGGAGTGGGGGACAGAAACAACCGAAGTTCCTTATACAGATGGAGATTGTTAAGAAATGACCCTACTTCACAGGGCTAACACTCGGATAGTTAACTTTCTCCAAACCCTATAATTCTGTAGCCCCAAATCTCAGCTTCTGCAACTAGAATCCTTACTTCAACATACAGTCCAAGTGCCAAGTGCTTCATGGCATCAAGCTTTCCAATTCTTTTCAAAGTACATCCATGTCATTTCATCAAAACTGGGTTGAACAACACTTTGAAAGCTTTTACTTGTCTCTGTCTTTAGCCTTCTTTTTTTTTTTTTTTTTTTTTTTTTGAATATGACAGACTTGTGTTCATCTTTTTCTCTTTCTTTTTTTGCAGAGAGGACCAAGATATTTTACAAACAATGCAAAGATAAAAATTAACATCCAACCTCTGAAATACAAGCAGATTCATTGGAAAGGCATTGTTGTAATGTCCAGAAAGAGTCTTTCCAAACTACCATACCTGATTCAGGGTCCACACTCCCAGAGTTGGAAGCACAGAGCCTGGACAAACAGCAGTGAGTCATATTCATTCTCTCAGAGAGAGAAAAACTCAGGGCAGCAGGAGAACAAGATTGCTGACCATGTGGGTCATAGTTCTTGCATTTCAGGGTTTGGTCCATAGTGGGGGAGGTTCAGAATCAGTTAACACTGGTGACAGCGGAGCCTATTGCTGAGCTAGCTGCATAATACTCATCACCAGTGCGTGGAGACACAATCAATGTGGAGAGAAATCCGATTCAGCTTTCAAAGCAACCTTTACTTCCCTTGAAGTATCAGGGAGGAATCAACATTCAACAGACCACCCAGTGACATTAGCAATAATATTATTGTAGAGGCTGAGGTAGACCTGTGGACAAGTGGATTAATTAGAAGAGATGGTGGAGACCCCAGGGCTTATAGCCACTGAAAGCCAAATTAAGCTAGGGCAGCTAACGGGTACTAACAGGTTCTGAGCAATTCAGATCAAAGTACCAGCTACCCTTCAATCTGCTGTGCCAGCAAGGCAAACAGCAGCTAGAAAAATACAAACATCACATGATTCTAGAGAATGTGGTCCCAAAGTCTTCAGAACTCCTAATCAAGATGTATGGATAGTATATAAAGTAGAAACACAAGATCGAGGAGAAGTGGTCAGAGAGCACCTACCTGGTGGTATTCCCTAGAGAGACAAAGCCTTCCTTGAGGTGATTTTTAAATTATCAGATATAACTAATTTAAAACAGTTTGAAAATATGATTCCCTCCAATCAACAGATGAGTTTCCCCCCCAAAAAAAAAAAAATCAAGAAATTTCCAGAGTAAGTGGCAAATTTCCTACGTTTATCTCTTTCACTCCTTAAAACAGTTCTCTACAGTGAAGGGTGTGTACAAATGACAAATCCCCCAGAATGGTAGAACAGTAGAAAAGACAAGAGCAACTTAACGCAGACCCTAGAAAGAGATGAACAACTCATGAGTAACTGGATATCTGAGAGAAAACAAATTTCACATGGGCAGTGAACAAATCTGAGAAAAATTAACACCACAGAGTGTGCAAAGCTCTCAGGAAGGAGCAGTGCCAGTGTGTCTGGCACTGAGGGCGAGGGGCCTATCTGAGGTAAGTAAGGGCTGAGTGGACACTTTCTGGGGAGTATGCAATCAACCCCCGAACTCCTTCATCTTCTGCACACGTCTTTCCCAACCTTGACATAAAATGTGTTCTTTGAAAAGAAAGGACAGGTTTCTGGCTCTCAAGGAACAGCAGGTGCAACCACGGGTGATGCAGGCTGACCCAGCAAAGACGAGAGAAGGCTGAAGGCATCACACTGTTGCCATCTTCCCCCTCTGCTTCCACGATGATGTGACCAGTCAGACTGCTCCTCTCCAGGGAAGGGGCCGGGAATCTAACCAAGCAGGCCAATGTGAAGCCCGGATGCCAGGTTTAGGGACGGCTTTCCTGAGACCCTTGACACACAGGAGCCACGTGTTTTGTTGTGCTGTTTTGTTTTCTGAGACAGTGTATCACACTGGGCCCAGACTGCTGTGCAATTCATTTTGCAGTCCAGACTGGTCTCAGACTCCTCTTGCAGACATGAGCAATCATGCCCAGCTCGGAGCCAGCCTTTTAACTTGAGTGTGGAGTCTGCTGCTGAGCCAGGTTCGGCTCAGCCCTTACCTGTCCTTGGCTTATTCTTACCAAGTGCATGAGCGCTGTTTGTGTGGCCTCCTTCCTCCCCACTGAGTGCTGTTTGTATGGCCTCCCCACCCCAGTGATGTTGTATCCCGCTCTAGTACTATTTATATGGCCTTCCCTGCCCCCTTCAGCTTAGACCAGCTGAGGGTCCTCCGGACTGCAGAATCTCTTTGCCAGACTCCTAAAGGCTATGGGCAGATGATTAGAGTTAATGGAAAACACAAAACAGACACTCAATCTCATTGGTCAGCTGCTACGAGCCTGATCCACATGGTGAGCCCTGCCAAGTACCCCAACTGTGGTGACTCTTGTTTCTCAGCTGGGATCTTTATTGCTCACTGACTTCTCTCAGGGGGACTGACAAACTCTCAGGAAAATTAAATCTAGACTGTAACCTAGAGACCATTAGGCTTACCAGCTCCTGTGAGAACCGTGTACCTAAGACTTGAGTGTTTCCTACAGACTGTGTGTCTATGCTTACCACTCAGATTCTAACAGTGAAGATGCACACTATTTAGGGATTGACACACCGAGGCTGAGTGACAAAACTGAGTGGTAAAAACAATCAGGACATACCTACCACTCTGGTACATGCTGCTGTAAACCCCACTGAAGGCTTAGGTGATGCTCTGGGGAAGAAAAGAACAGAGATGACACCTGCCTGGGCAGTCTAAATCTGCACATCACGAGGAAGGCAGAGGTCTCCATGTCACATGAACCCAGCTCTGCCATCTAAGGGCTCACCAGAGACTGATCCTGCTTTATGACGAGAATGGGAATTTTTTTATAAGTACATAGGAAACATCCCTTGAAAACTCCCCAAGCAGAATTAGGTGATGAGGGTGGTGAAGATAAAGTGTTGGGCTCAGATAAGAAAAACCTAAAAGTAGTCACTGTAAGCTATTTCAGAACATCACAGTGCCTTGACCTTAATTGGAAAAATAAAATATTCTTATGGGCATACATGTTTGTTCAAACAATGACATTTACTTATCAAGCATCTATTCTGTGCTGTAACATTCATTGGCATTTAGGATGTAACAATTAAGGTATTTTTAAAGTCCTTGCCTTTGTGGAATTTATAACCCAAAGGGGTCAGGGAAATAAATAAAACAAATTCATACACAAACAGTAAATATATACAAAAGGTAAGCCCTAAGGAGGAGCAGAGTCGGGGGGTTGGGAGTTAGGAGGGTGCAGTTTTCAGTTTTAAATGGTGTCATTAGAGAAGAAGAGTTGAGCAAAGCTTGGAGGAAGACTTGACACCATGTGCACATTCCCTCAAATGGAACTGAGGCTGTCAGTCTTAGGCACTATTTAACTTGGCCTCTCAGGTCTGCTCTCAGATACCCACCAGGAAGATGAAGGCAATGATGCTGGAGTAGAAATGGGCAGACTCTATCGCTGGCCACTGGCTTTTGAGCATATGGTGCTGAGCGGGCCTACCCATTCCAGACAGCGTATAAATGAGCTACAAAGTCTAGACAAACTTCTGAGCACAATACAGGAAGTCAGCAGAACCTCTTTCCAGGCTTTTTACTTTTCAAATCATGGATTAATTCTCCTTTGTCCTAGACAGCCTGTTCCAAAATGTATTCCTTAGCACCCTAGACCCAAGATATACCACACAACAAAAGCGAAGCTGTTGTTTGCAGGCATGTGAGAGGGCTTAGCCTGCATACATAGTGTTGGCACATGCAAATACTCAATAGGGCATATGTGTATTAAATGACTAGCAGAAGAAAAAGAGAGAAAAGCAACACCCCCCACCAAAATCTGCAAATGTCTTTGTTCCAGCTAACTGTAACCTCACAGCCATGGCGAAGAGGACACTTGCTACCTGACATCATAGGCCCTGAGGAAACCAAATCTGTGATGAGGAATGTCACCACACACAAAAAGAAAATGGACAGCTCATCCAAGGTCCCTTGCTATCTAACAAAAACACTGAGCTAATGTAGAAGATCAAATAAAATGCAGGCAGAAAATGTTCTCATGCATGAAGATGCAGGGAGGAAGACACGGAGACCTTGGGACACATAAAAACAAAACTGAGAAGTTTTACCCTGTGCCTTGGTGTCATGGGGTAATGGGGAAACTGAAAGTCTTTATGTTTGATGCATTCTTCTGGGACCCAAAGGCCCCGAAAGATTCTCAAACATTTAAAATAAGAGGTTTCTCCCCATGAAACTGGGACAAAACAAGTCTGTCTGGCTGTTTAAGGCTTTAAGCAGGTTGAGGGACTCACATTAAGGCAGAAATATTGAAAAGAACAGGAAAAGGAAGCCACCTCACCCCACCCTGTCCTGGAGTCCCTGAGGTCTCTACTTTCTGCTTGAGTGACACAAAGACATAGCCAGCTCCAATACACTGAAAAATGGGGGAAGTTGACACTAGATGACATTCTCCACTCAAGAAATGAGTAATAATGTCAAAGAGGGGCACAGTCTGCTACCCCGCCAGACTTTAGCATGACACTTCCCCCATAGAAACTGTGAGCCAGCAACAAGTACCAAATGCCACTGAAAATAAATCTGTTACAGTCGGGTCACACTGCTCAGCTGAAGCTCAGGACCAGGGAGGCCAGCTGAGAACACAAAGTCACAGCATGTCCATGGCTTCAGCGCTCTCCACAGGCACCAAACTTGAGTGTGCCTGTGTGCCACACTCGAAGTTTCTTTGCAAAATACTTCACCTCATTTAAATGAACACCCACACAGCCACAAGCAGCTCAGTTAACACTAAAGCACTGAAGCCAAAGGGAACAAGGCAGAGGAGATGAACACTGTTGATCCCAAAACACATATGGACCCTGCTCCCTCCTAATTAACTAGGAAACCCAGTGGAACTGTAGCAGATGCTACAATTCAGGGAAGTATGTCTTACCTAAGTGCATCCCAACAAGGAGAGCTCATGGCTGCTATCCCTTCGGCATTTCCGTTTTCTGCTCCTGGTTGCAGTCACTGAATAGATCTGGTCGCATGCGTTCTTTGCGTGGACACCACATCCAAACACAAGACCCAATGGGCTGCAAAGTAGAAGCCATTACTTACAATTTTGCCAGATCAGATATACTTTAACTCAGACCTCATCATAATACAGGGGTAATGAGCCCACCCCTTGTTGAACACCTTTTCCCTTTACTATCACAGCCTCTTCCCAGCCCCCAAACTCCATTGCATAAAACAGACACAAGTTTCAGGAAAGAAAAAATTCTATTTTCATATTATCCTATTGCTGGGAGTACATACTACATAATGTAGTAAATGGCATTAGTAACACACAATCTTCCTGGTGTAGTTAAGATGCATAACAAATCAATTAGAAACTTAATTCTCTCATTTTTTTTTTTTTTTTTTTTGGTGAAAAAGTGAGAAGAAAAGAGAGAACCCAAGAATGAAGTTTAAGAAGTTATTTTAGCTGGACAGTGACACACACCTTTAATCCTAGCACTCTGGAGGCAGAGACAAGCGGATCCCTGTGAGTCTGAGGCCAGCCTAGTCTACAGAGTGAGTTCCAGGACAGCCAGTGTTGCACAGAAAAATCCTATCTCAAAAACAACAACAACAATAACAACAAATCGAAGTTATTTCCTAGCTCTTTGTAGTGCCCCCCAGCTCTCTCTCTCTCTCTCTCTCTCTCTCTCTCTCTCTCTCTCTCTCTCTCTCTGTGTGTGTGTGTGTGTGTGTGTGTGTGTGTGTGTGTGTGTGTGTGAATTATCTTCAGGTGTTAAGTGTCAATCTGTAGATTACACACAATTTTCTCACAAGGTATTCTCTCCCACAAGTACCTGCTGCACAGAAAGGTTGGCTACAGAATACATTCCTTTCCTTAGATAAGACAGTGATCCCTAAGGAACTGCAGCGGTCAAGACCTGGTATCCCCAGCTGCCTCTCTGTGGTAGCTCTTTGCCATACTTTGATAAATGAACAGGGAAACTCATAACTGTCCAATAGTGGAAGGCCCACTTTCTCTGTCAGTCACTGTAACATGTTGTCTCACAGTTTCCATTCATTTACAGAATTTAATCTCTCATGTCCTAAACCATCCAGTCCTTTACTCTTTGTTCTTAGGGTCCTCCATCTATTGCCCCTGTTCCATGAACTTCCCATCCTGTCTTAATTTCATACATTCATTCTTTGTTCTTATTTACTTAACTTTCCCATTGTGCTGGTCCCTTAATGGCATTACCCTATGTACCTTAATTTCTCAACATCTTTCCACCCCTTACCCTTTTCTAACCCTTTCCCCCTCACTCCTTTGCTCTTTTAAGGTGAGCTGTCCTTCCACACTTCTTGAATTACATAAGGTTTAGCTTCCAAATTCTTTTTAAATGTTTTAAATTTACTTTTTTATATTTTTTTCTTATTTTACATAATGATCCTTCTAAAACAGCCCTTGCTCATATTCTCAGATTTTGTCCCACATTTTTCTAAGGTACATCTATGGTTTTTACAGAGTTCCTCTTTGTTGCAAGTCTCTTCCCTCCAGCTTCAAATTTTCCTCATCCCAGGAGAGGAAGAAGTGCATGCCTTGGCTTCTAAGAGAAACGGTACTCACAGAATGTTCAACCCTTCCTTCCTTTGTGGTCCCCTGTCTCAAAGGACATCTCTTTGGAAAATGATGTTCATTCTATATCACTCTTATTCTGACATTTAGTGACTACTATAAATAATGACTACATTTTAACATGCATATAATCTTATAAACATTTGTGTATTTATTGGTCCCAGTTCCTTAAAAATCAAGGTGAGGAATAGAAGACAGAGATCAATATTGGTTTCAAGACTATTAGTTCTGTCTAATAATTGATCAGTAAATAGTACTAAAAGTTAGTAGAATATTGACACTATTGTATTGACCCTGGAGGAAGCGATAGAGTTAAATTAGATGCAGGAAAGACAGGACACTTCCAAAAGAATCCATGATACGACTTGGATATTGTCAAAGTTGGGGTTCATGAGCTAGAAACTCAATTCTCAGTTGGACAGTATGAGGGAAGTGGGAACTTTAAGAGGGCAGCCTATTGAAACTGATTAGATCCCTGGGCAGGTCCCTCCAAAGAGGTTACAGTAGTTTTATAGAGATTCAGACTCAAGAGAGCAAGCAAGGGCACTCTGTACATTCACAATCATACACATACAGCTGTTCCCATCTTCTGACACATATTGTAGCCAAGAGAACCCTCATCAAAGCCCAAACAGGCGTGCCTACCTGAAAGTGAACTTTCAGCCTCCAAAACTATGAGCCAAATGGAGCCTTTCAATGGACAAGTCCCTGTCTTCAGGTTATTGTGTTATACAGAAAACAGAATAACGCAACAGAGCAAGATCATTTCCATGTTTACTCCAAAGCAACATAATTGTTGTCTCTTAGGAACAATTATCAAATTTATAAAATGGATCTTGACATATAATATTAGTTTAGATACAGTAAATATTGCACACATGACTGACATGAATACTTTTTCATATGAGATGAAAATGCAACAGAGAAAGCTAAGCTGCATTTTTCCTTTCCACTCCATATCACACTACTTAACTGTGCATAGTCCCTATTTGTTGAAGCCCTTGTTGTCTCACCTTACCTTTGACTAAGTATTAAGAAAAGTGTCTGTCATGTAGGAGGCAAAAAAATGAAACAAAAACAAAAAAATAATTTAAATGAGTTAGGATTTCTCTATGTTACAGGCATTCTACTACCTGCTCAACTTATTTAACACTTGTCACAATCCTAGGAAGTACATACTGATGTTTTTAATTTTAGGAATGAGGAACTTGAGCTACAGAACATTTAAACATTATACTCTAGACCACATCTACAGAACAGACAACGAGAGAACTGAAAATCTCAAAGGAATCTGGTTTTAGTAATCTAGTCTTCATAGGAACAACTCCAATATTAGACATATGACAATTATTCACAGAATACAGTATGGCTAATTCAGCATGGTGGCACCTGACTGTATTCCTAGCAGAGGAGGCTGAGATGGGGATGCCATGAGTTAGAGGTCCCCTTGGGATGCAAAGCAAAGCACAGCATTGTACCATTATCATTGTTTTCCACAAGATCCTAACCTTGTGGCATGATTTCCACACCAGGAATCAGTTTTTGAAGACTCACCAATCTTGTGATTTGTATACTTTTACATATCTAACATACAGCTCTACAAATTTTCTTTCTGTTATGAAAATAGAGAAAATATGTTTAGATACTTCTGTTTCAGATGTAGTAATTATCCTTGTATAAGGTGAATGTATTTATTATAAACTTTAAAACTTGAAATTATAAAAGACTTTTAGCAATTCATCTCAACTGATCAGAGATGTAAAGTCTTTGCAGGGATATTCGAGACAATATTATTTTTATTATTATGTTGGAAATAACATAGATGCCCTAGATGAGGAAAACATCAGAAGATGATATGTAAAAGTCATAAAACAGAGGGATGATATCCCAAGTGGTGATAAACATTTTTTGTTTGTTTGTTTTTGTTTTTGTTTTGTTTTGTTTGAGACAGGGTTTCTCTGTATAATAGCCCTGGCTGTTCTGGAACTCGCTTTGTAGACCAGGCTGACCTTGAACTCACAGAGATTTGCCTGCCTCTGCCTCCTGAGTTCTAGGATTAAAAGTGTATGCCACCACTTCCTGATGATAATAAACTATGTGACAGATTTTATTTAATTTTCATGAATGTTTGTGCTCTTTCTAAGTATTTTTCTATAATCCAAGGAAAGGAGCTTTGAAATATCAGGACACAGCCACCTTCCAGATCACAGTATAGGAACCATCAAACGTTTGCCCCTCCACAGAAGCAAGGAATGGAGTAGAAACAAATACTGATATTGATCTTTCCAGATCTGTGGAAGTTAACCAAAGTCTTTTTTTTTTCCAAGAGTCAGGCCATCTAGTTTTGTAGCATTTGAATTTATCCTGTTGTGACTCCCTCTCCTAATCCCCATAATAATCTCAAAATTCCACAATTTTGAAACAGGGGATGCTGTGAGATCAGCAACCTAGCATCCACACAGAAGGGACCAGAAAAATTTTGGAATGTCAAAAAAATAAAAAAAAAAAAAAAAAAACCTCCATTCCTAAAGAATCAGCACATTTGACTTGAGATTCCCTAGGGAAACTCTATAATGAAGTTTGTGATTGCCTTGACTTAGAGCTCAAACATTGAGGAAAGAGATCCAGAGGGAGTAATGTCCTGGTGCACACGACAGGGACCTTGAAAATTCTGCTAAGTAAAGGAAGCCATATACAGAAGAACAGGTGTTGTTGTTTCTACTTATACAAAATGTCCAGAATAGGCAACCCATGGGGACCGAGAGCAGATGTGTGGCCTCTAGATTTGGTGAGAGCAGTGAATGACTATTAATGAGTGTGGGGGATCCTGCTGGGGGCAGGATCATGATATATAAGTATGTCATTAAAACTCTTATTAAGCAACAAATATCGAAGTGTATAAAAGAGTAAAAGAGAAAAAATGGCATGTGCCTGCCCCCATGAGTCCCCCCACTCTCCCTTTACACTTCTTACCCCTTGGGTTGCTTTCCTTGCCCTTCATCCCACTTCTTGTGACTCTCCTGGCATCTGTAGCCTCCTCACTTCTGTGTACCTTAATGCACTCCTTGCCTTACACAGGGGACTCATGAGCCATGAAGGGGAGATGGACCAAAGAGGGCCAGCATTAAGAAGCAACAGGAGCAAGAGCCTGCACTGTGCTATTCCATTGTTTGCTCCTATGGCTTCCTCTTTCACTGTGATGGAGAAGGACTTGCATAGGGTCTCAGCCCATCTTCTTTCTGAGCTTCCTGAACCAGAATCCAACCACCAGATCTGTTAGCATCCACTTCCTTCTCCCTAAGATCTACCTTTCTCCCTCCCCAGGCCCTGTTACTATCTCTGAATCTCTTTTCTATACCTTCCCCTAACCACTTTTCTCCTGTTAACTCTAACTGCTAGAATCTAGCAGCATCCTTCTGAAAGGGCTTCCCCCCCCCCAACCTTTCCTCATATCCCTACCCAGGACCTATGTTTTCAAATTCCAAACAAAGCCTTTGAGCAAGACCATATGGGCAGCACAGGGCCTGTAGTGGGAATAAAGAGAATTTCTATTTTTTTCCCCCTGCAGAATGTACAATGGATAAAAGTAACAGCTTTCTCATCACAAGCATCTCTCACCCACTACCCACAAGCAGCGTGAGCAGTACTCAACAGTCAGTAAGCATAAGACAGTAACCTAGGGACACATAGATAAACATGCTGGTTAGACTCAGACATGTATGCAGATGACTACTCCTATAACTTTTTTTTCTACTGAGTGACCTTCTGTGAAAGTTTCCTAAGAACTAAATGGTTTGACTGTTTCAAAATGGTTCTAAACCAGCTCTTTCTGATGCCCCCAGCGGTGGGAGTGGGACTGCCTCACATCTCGTATTTCCAGGCTCCAGGCTTCTGGGTGCAGAGTACTGCTTATGGCCAGTAGTAAAGGAATATGGCTGTCATCCCTGTCACCATGGCTTTAAGGTAGAATAGCCAAGCTGGCTTCACCCCAGCAGCAGAAACAATTTTGTAACCTTCTGCTGCCCCAGGATTGGCAGTGGGACCATCTTCATGGATGTGTATTTGGTGCCAGTCACAGAGGTCATGGACTTGGAGTGACACTATGATCTGCATTCACTTTCCTAAACTGGGTATCCTTCATTTTCACTTTTACCTGCACCCAACAAATAAAATAATCAGCTGGAAACTAGAACAAAATGAACTGTGCACATAGACACTGCAGAAATAACTGAGTCGGTAAGTGCAAGTTAGGCAGGCTTGAAGACTGGTTTCCATCCCCAAAGCCACATGAAAAGGCCAGCATGGTCAGTCAGGCATGTTTGTAATCCCAGAGTTGGAGATGCAGAGACAGTCAGAACCTTGGAGAACACTGTCCAGCCAGTGTAGTTAGCGTCAACCAGAGAGTTCCAGATTCAGTGAGAAACTCTGTCTCAAAAAACAAGATGCCTAATGTCAACCGCTGATCTCTGCACGTGTGTGCGTACGCACATCCCTGCCCCACAAACAGACATACTATTACACACATACACACATGCACACACACCACAACACACCCACATACACACACTATAACACATACATACAAACACACAAACATACACACCACAACACACAGACACACACACATGCACACATACCACACAAACACACACATATACACCACAACACACACTACAACACATACAAACACACAAACATACACATAGATTCACACACATGCACACACACCACAACACACAAACATACACACACACACACGCGCGCGCGCACACACGCACACACGCTCACACAGAGAAGGGTGTACATTATGTCTGCTTTGTTCTTCCTCTTTCTAAGAATCTCTCTGGGGTTTGGCTCCTGCTCCTGCTCTAGCTAACAAAGTGGAAGGTGAGGGAAGCTGAGGAGATATGTTCCCCAATATATAAGTAACTAGATTAGGGTCATGACTTTGAATGACAAAAGGTTTCAGCTTTTCATTAAATATTTTCTTCGCCCACTCATACACCAATGGCACTTGCACTGATTCTGTGACTTGGTTGTGAACAGTTCCGTGATAAGCATAGGTGTGCAGGTAGGCTGCATACTGTGCAGCCTTTGGTTGACTGCTTTAGGTGATCATAATCAAGACTGGTACATTAAATTATATAGTAGTTCTATTTGATTTTTTAAAGAACTTCCATACAGATCTCATTGTAGCTGCACCAATCCTAGCAACGGGGTATAAGGATTTCCCTACTGTACACCCTTGCCATCATTTGTTTTGGCGGCAGCCATTCAGACTGGGATGAGAAGAAAACTCAATGTAGTTGCCGCTTGCATTTTTTAATGTTGAATTTTTTATTTATTGTCCATTAGCACTTCACTAGCTCTTCTTTTGGACATTGGTTTTTTTTTTCTCTTTTCTCTTTTCAACAGGGTTAGTCATGAAAGGTATAAGTAGAGAGGGAGAAAGAATTTTTTCCACGCCAGACACCACACACTTTTTATTTCTCAGAACAAATTATGAAGTAAAGTGACACTATGAGCACAATTTACAAATGTAAATGTAATGGTTAAATAGCAGATCACAATCAAGCAAAAAGAACAGCTAGACAGAATCCATGCCTGACTTAACAGCAAGGTACACGTGTTTGTGTTGCTAGATGAGTGTACGCCATTTTCGTGGGAAACAATTACTGAGTGGTGACTGTGGGTCACTTTATCTTTTAATTCATTTGATCCTTCTGACACTCTGAGACAGACACTTTAAACATCTATATCACGTAGATGAGGAAATGGGGGTACATGTCGCATTCATACTGCTAGGCAATAGTAGGAGCCAGGTTTTAGAGTATTCTCCCCTGTTCCACCTCTCAAGGGTAACCACCACTGTATACCCTCTCAATGTACAGAAAATTACCTAGTAGAATATAAACTAAGATCCCTTTTGAGCATAAATAGATATGAAAAAAATTACCAAATTCTTTGTAAAAATAGCCCTTGCATTAAATTGACTAAGGAATATAATATTCTGATATCAAACTGTCCCCATGTCATTTCCCAAGATGCACCACTTAGAAACTGATAATCAGCAAATCTCCCCAACCTAGTCATCATAACCTATCTCCCACATGACTCTTGAAATTTCCCCTGATATCCCATGAAATTAAATTTTAAAGATCTTTCCTCCTCACTCAGACAACAAGGGTCTCTCAGTAGCCATCTTCCTGAGCCTGTTAACATGATATACTGAACAAATAGCATCCATTCCACACAGGATGACCAAAGGCTTCTCTCTTTTATACCACCATGATTCACTGTCCTTCCTCAGAACTCATCTTATCCCTAGAACAAGGACCATTCACTCAACAAGAGCCATACTTGAGACAGCCAGGGGCCAGTGGAAAGACTTCCAGGTGAGCAAGATGGCCTCCATGCTCTCTTTATAGTTTCTCAGTCCATAATCTATTTCTAATCCATGCTACAGTGGTTATCTTCCTCAAGAGTAACCAGTCATACTCTCTTTCCCCAGAGCAGCCTTGGGATAGGAAACCACACACTTGTCATGATATAGAAATGACTTCAATATGTGGTCTAGAAACATATCAGTGAAACACAGGGTTGGGTTACTAATCTCAGACATGCTACTAGATTATTCCACAGGCATTTTTGTAAAGTTTAGGGATGGGGTTTTCCTTGCTGTGGTATAAAAGAAAAGGAAGAATGAAAAGGGGGCAGTATTTATAATACCTTTCAATTCTATCAGATGATTGAAAATTAATTTTAAAGGATATCACTCAATAATAGAAACAATTGAGTTACTATAATATAGTACTCAGGGTCACAGTTGTTATACCTAAATCTTGCCAATAGATGGTCAATAGGTGTCTAAATTAGTACAAACTCATACTATGTCTGTTAATTTCTTAGGTGCATTTTAGCTCCCTCGACCTAGACTATTATCTCTTTGAGGGAAGGCATTATTTCAAAACTCCACTGTATGATTATGATTTCATAATTCTGACCATTGCCAGGGGCCATATGAGAGGAGCAGCAAGTAGCTTTGGAACTCATAGGACATAGCTTGGCAGCCAGCAAAACCATGCCAAGTGAACCTTGGAGAGGCAGAGCCCTGAGGACCTCACACTGTTATTGAGCATAGCTCTTCTTATTGCCTCTCCATGTCTCTCAAAATCTATGAGCTGTATGAAAACTCTCAGGGGGCTTCTAGCCACTCACTGGGCAGTGTTACTAGTAATTGTAATAGTAGTGACTGACTTTTCTAAGCATTGCTGCTGGAGCAGATTAATAATTCTTAGAAAGAATTTGGGCATGTATATTGTTAGTAAAGTTAGGTTAAGATGTTTCTGTTAATGGCTTTGGTATAGAAAATCTTGGGAAACAATTTAAAGTTTAGAAAGGCACACTTCTGATAGTTGAGCAAGGGACCTGTTGAGGTCAGGGAACAAAACCAAAGGCAGCCCAGTCATTACTGGCTGATGTGCCTATCTTGTTAGGATGGCAATGATTAATTTCTCATGCCCATTTCTGCCCTCAGCTTCCTAATATGATTTAATTAAAAAAACCGTTGATGAGTGGGTATGCACCCTGGCAATTTAAAGTAGAAATGACTGTTTTTCATATATAAAAGTTTAGGTTTATGATTCTTTTAAGATTTTTTTATAAGATTACCTTTGAGGAAAGTAATAAAATTTTCTCTGTAACCAAAAGAATTGACTGAGAAAAAAATACCTGGCTTGCTTAAACTTCATTAATCTATAACAAGTTCCTTAGACATGAATGTATATGGATCCTTAGAAATGATTTATTTTTTACCTCTAGTATATAAAATGTTTAATCATGAAAGGAAAATGAGAAGCATGTTTTTTAAATGTATATTCATTGTAATCATTCCCTTGAAAATAAGAATGTAAACACGTTGTAATTTTTATTCTGCTTAAAATATTTTGCTGGGCCTTACAGACTACAGCCAGGATTTCTGAATCTTCTTCGAATCCCCCATGACAGCGCCCCTTACCAGCAGGAAGTAGTTTGGAAAGAACAACGCCCAAATTCCCAAATATTGTCTATAAATGTTTGTTTTCATTTAAATGGACTTTGTTATATAAAATAAATTTTAAAAAGTTAAAAAAAATATTTTTCTGGGGTAGGTAAGTTGTAAGGGAAAGAAATAAAGATGTATAGAAGGAGAACATCAGAAAAGAGGTAAAGAAAGAAAGAAAGAAAGAAAGAAAGAAAGAAAGAAAGAAGGAAAGAAAGAAAGAAGGGAAGGAGGGAGGGAGGGAGGAAGGAAGGAAGGAAGGGAGGGAGGAAGGGAGGAAGAAAGGAAGGAAGGAAAAAAGGCCCTGACATGTTGAAGGTGTGGAGGGGGAGGTCCCTTTTTTGTCAGTCCAGAGAACTAAGTTTTACTCTCTCAGATAAAGAAGTCACTTGTGTGAGTGGTTAGTATGCTGATTGCCTGCCTCCCTTCAGTTTCTGAGCTGCTGAAAGCTAACTTTACAACAGCAGACCATGCTATATGAATCTAACATCAAGGACCACCTGGAAAAGTCTAGTTAAAAAAAAAGAATATGCCAAGAGCATGCTTGAGGAAATTCAGTTATTCCATACAGTTTAAGAAAATAAGCTTTTGGTTTGTTTCAACCATCCCGAAACAAAGCAATGTTTGTGCTTGGAGATGACTGTATAAAAAGGACTTTGACATCAATTGTTTCATCAATTAAGACACATATTTGCACAAGAATGAGTGTTAGTATAAATTAAGGAACAGATACAGCATGAAGGGAGATACTGATTGGTTAAGTGGGTAAATAAATACTTCCTCAGAGGTGCACCTTGCATCTTTAAATACCTGATGAAGCTGGAGTAGGATGCATCTATCACATCTACCCCCTCTAAGCAAAGTTAACTTTTACATTTGTACAAAATTTCATTCTCTAGGTTTTAAAATATCCATTATTAAGTTAGAATGGGTTTGATATGAGTCTCAAATTGAAATTAATAAATATGACACTCAAAAACTAAATTGATCTTTAAATTACCAAAAATAAAATCCAGATTGTTTCTAAGGCAATATGTTCTTCCATGGCCAACCATTTCACTGACAGCCATTCCTTCAGTCAGTCAGAAGTCAATAATATCCCGAGTGTGAATTTCCACTTATAGTCTCCATAGCACAAACACCGTGTCATTACACACACCAAACTCTTATTTAAAAATGTATGTTTTTACTCTGTATCCAAGGCTGGCCTAAAACTCATGACACTCTCCTGCCACAGCCACCCAAACGCCAGAATTACAGACATGAGCCATGCTGCACAGCTTTTAGTCAAGCATTTAACTGCAGTTCACAATAACTTCTAACTTACCATTTCCATCCTACAATTCTATTTTCTCACTTTGTGTTTCAGTAAGTGTTTTACTTGCTACTTCCCACTTGATTAAACTAATCTGAGTGGGGGTGGGGTGTGGCTGTGTGATTCAACCGTCACTTAGAACTCATTTGAATTTTGGTTTATTTATGGTTTCTTTCCTTTTGCCAAAATTAAAAAAAAAGTGCATTAATTTTGTTTCGCGTGTTATCATCACACTGTTGTGTTGATTTCCATCCCTTGAGGATCTTTAATTGTTGTTACACATATATTACATATGTGTGTAAATTCCTAAACACATAAATATAACCAGCTCAGTCTGTATAATACTATAATCGCAAAAAATTAAAAAAGGAAATGTAAAAATAAGATTATACATTTTTAAAGATACTTAAAAACAGACACCAAATCAAGTTCTCATGCAAAGAAATATATTTGGGAAACTATCTCAGAACTACGAAAAAAATGGGGAAACAAAATAAGAAGAAAAGGTCACGAAAGGGTGGATGAACAGATACACGACTGAGTGTGAGCAATTAGAGTCAATCTTTCCCTAGACCTCCTGAGAACCTTTGTGGGGCGTGTTATAATTCTCTAGGCCCTTCATAAACACATTTCTGGTAGCTCCTGCTTCTTCTAATGATCAGCTCCATCCAAACAATAAAGAACAAGGCCTATGACACTGAGACACTGCAGGAAGATTAGTGTCATTGTGCCTGTCATATAAAATAAGCAACAGCTCCCACAAGAAAGGGGAGCTATCAATCTGCACTTAGAGAGAGAGAGAGAGAGAGAGAGAGAGAGAGAGAGAGAGAGAGGGAGGGAGGGAGGGAGGGAGGGAGGGAGGGAGGGAGGGAGGAAGGAAGAAAGGAAGGAAGGAAGAAGAAAAAGAAATATTCTACCAGGTAGACAGACAAACTTTCCCTTCATAATTAATCAGAAAACAGTAGCAAATGAAGTAATTGGATGTTAGCAAGTCATTAACTGCCTCAGGGTAACATTTACATTTTAAGTCCTTTGCTGTAAAACATTCCTGACATCTGCTTAGACAACACAAGAGAGGCGGCCACATATCCAGGTCTCTTGTTTTGTATCTGATTAACAGCTTAGTGCTAAGAACTGAGTTGCAGCCTGCTGGGTAGGATATGTTTCACCAGCATTGTGTACTTTTGTCACAACAACTTCATGGGACAAGTATTAGAGTCCTAATTTTCAGTAAAATGGAAGCTCAGAAAACTTTTCACCTCAGAAAACAATTCGCCTAAGATCACTCAACCAAAGGGCCATCCTGGAACCATAGGGAGTTCAGCTGTCAGGACCCTGGGTGCTGGTGTCACAGTAGTCTGTAAGTAGTCTGTAAGAGGGATGGACAAGGAAGAGGCTGAAAAGGGGAAAAGTGATAACTCCCCTATGTACTCATGGAGGGACAGATGGATCATCACAGGCATGGGTTTCATTTCACCATTGACAAAAAGGAGCCCAAGGGAGTGGAAGAAGAAAGAGCTGGGAACCAGCATAGACTTCCAAGTCAAAGGGGAAACCTACCTTTAAGACTCCCTCTCAAACCCTGTAAAGAGATTACAACACAGAAGTAAGAGCTAGCCCTGAATCCTAATCTGAGCCTCAGGTGGCAAGAAAGTTCCAGGTAAGGATGTGAGCTGGTGACATGAAAGGAGGGGTTGGAAGAGGAGCCGAGTCCTCGACAGTAACCCCTCCAGAAACTGTAATGCCTTAGGTGTGCCCAAGTCAGGTTGGGGAAGGCAGCTTTTCTTGAAGGCCTGCTTGTTAAAAACCACACAATTGCCTGTGGCCATGCCTGGAAGATCATACATGGGCTTCTAGTCAGGAGTGGAATTCCTCAGACACTTCTGCTGCAGGCTTGAAATTCAAACATAATTTTGTTCCCTCTTGACTAGGCCTGGGAAGTTCATTTGTACATACAGGAAGTATGGTCACTTTTTGTCTAGAAAGATTTAAATAGATTAATTATTGTTCCATTTGTCACCGAATCTTTTAAAATATTGACACAAGGAAAGGATAAAAGGAGAAAAATTATAGAAATGGTTTTATTTAGTTTTGAGAATAATAATGTTGACTAGATTAAAATAAATATAAGCAATCACCTTTGAAACTTCAGTGGTAGTACCCGGTACCTATAGATCAATCATGAGGTACCTGTACCAATTCTTAAATAAAAAAGTCCTTGCTCTCCATGAATCTTGCATAATCATATGAGCAAGTAACCAAAATGAATTTATCTGGTTTTAATCATTTTCATTCTGATGGGTACGCATGCCTTTGTGGTGACTGTCAAAGAGCCAGCTCTTACTAAGAATTGTTCTCCAAATATTCCAATTTTAAGAATTATTTACAGATGAAAAAACTTTTTATGGCCATTGTTAATGACAGAAAAGGCCATTGGATATTAATGATTTACTAGATGTAGCAATAAATGGATTAAAAAGTTGCAAAATTATAGTGAGATGTACAAAATATTGATAACCTTGACTTGCGGTAAAGTGTAAATCCTCTAAGCTATGTTCTTTATGTTGGATTATTTCTATCTTCCAAAAGTTGCATTCATCTCATATCATCTCTAATTCCTTTCCTCTTACAGAGTATAGTCTCTCCTCAGTCCTTTCTCCAAAACACACTCACAGTCGAATCACAGCCTACATATGTCCCAACAGAAGGGGTCTCTGAGAAGATTACACTTCACTGAAGCTCATGTACATAACAGTGAAGGATTTTTTTTCATTGCATGTTGAAAGCTGGCACGTGCACATATCCCTCAAGATGGCCAATTAGTGCCAAACTTCCTAATTTCCGAGATTCGTCTTATTAGAAGGAAATGAAGGAGGCAAAAGAGGAAAATATAACAGATCTGTAAGCTCCTTCTATATTATGAAGTATCTATCTATCCATCCATCTATCATCTATTTTCCCCTCCCTTCTCACTTTCCCTCCTCTCTCATGTACATACACACATATACACCTGCATGTGATGTGTGTCCATGCGTGTGTATGCGTGTGTATGTGAGTGTGTGTGTGTGTGTGTGTGTGTGTGTGTGTGTGTGTGTGTGTGTGTGCTGCAGAGAAATTAGAAATAACCAAGATTTCCACTGAGAGACTTCATGGCATCTATACTGTTAAAGTTTGAATCTCGCTTTACTCTCTATTCTTACAGGATGGTGAGTCATCCAGTGAAGAGTATCTAGTGACAGAAATCAAATATGTGGTAATGAAGAAACAAGAAGCAAATAGTTTACCCCGGCTCAGTCAACTCTGATTCCAAAGGGAAAATAAAGAATGTATCCTTTAAAGCTTTATCTATGTCTTCTCAGCTTAGATAAAGGCACATAGCCATTGAGTGTGTGAAGCATTCCCCCTAAGGGCTATTAGACCTTTCATTAAGGCAGCTCCTGCCAAGAAATGCTTATGGTGTAAATCTGCTGGGTGTACAATATCCAGATCATAGAAACACATTTGTGAAGCTCACCCTTTGGATGGAGTGCTGTGTGTTGTGCTGTTGCTGGGCCTGGACATCATCAGCTGGAAGGCACTACTGTCTGAGTTCTTCATAGGCAGAAAATCCTCCTCTGTACCAAGGCCTTCTCTTTTCCCTTTCCACCGGTTGTGTTTCTCTATCTTTACTGTTTACCTTCCTTCTAGCCTCCTCTGCTCCCCGAAGTAGCTTTCACTCTCTTCCTTCTGTTGATGTGCTAAAGGTACAAAGGACAACTGACACTACATCCCAGGAGTCTTCTTGATTGCCTGGTAACAAACAAAATATAAACAATGTGGTCATGTTTCATTCTAGAGAAATTAGGTCACTTGTGATTCCCAGAAAGATACATGTTATTTCTCCCCTAAAGATCTCCAGAGACTTCAGCTCAGAAAACAAACACATAGGGCTAGACTGACCCAAACATAAGGCCTGTTTAGTATGATCTGGGGCTCTAAACAAGATCCTGAGTATTAGGACAGACATCTTGGATTTGAATTAGAAAATAACAAATTCTTTAAAGTTGTTGAATAATTAGGTGCCAGAGATCATTTGATCTACATGCCTTATATTCACAAGAGAGAGAGAGAGAGAGAGAGAGAGAGAGCTTTACAGGCTAAGGATATTCAAGGTCACCTCATTAGTTGGAGATTGCCTAGCCTTAATAATTCAAAACAGCCATGTTTTCGGTGTTTGGGTTGTTTTCCTCTGCTCTTTGTTCTGGTTATTTTGCTGTTTTTTTAATTTTTTTCATAGCTAATGCAAAGAACAAAGCAAATTATAATTACCAAACTAACTAGAATCCATGTTACTCTCCCCTATTTTATCCCTAACAACTAGACTTCATTTTTGACCTAGTCCAAGTCTGACCATTCTTTTACTTTCCATACACATGACCTGCTAAACTTCTCATGTTAGGCTCTCAGTATAGTGACTCAGAAGTGATTTCCAGTTCTGCCCCTATCTCTAGAACTCATTGGCTTCCTGCTTGATCCACTTCAGCTCAACACGTGATGCTCCAGTAGTACCCATTCCCTGTTTTCAATTTCTTGTCTCCATTCACTCCACACAGCACCTGCAAACAGTGTAATCCCAACTCTTCACCCCTGCAACCCAAGCTTATTGAAATCCTCAAGGAGAACACATTTGAAGGGGGTTCGAGTTTAGCTAATGATATGGCTTTTTATAATTGCTTGGTTTACAATGCCATGAGTTCAGATTCTTTATAAGGGCCTCTACTAACTGCTCTAGTACAAGATTAACTATCAATAACTTTGAATCCAGAGCCAGTGCAAAATGAAGATACATGGAGATTTGAGTTCCACATCCTCAGCCATTAACATTATCCTTAAATGCAAGCATGGAGGCTAAGCTTGATTCTAGAAAAAACCAAGAACCTCCACACAAGGCAGTCTCTCTGGGGGCAGGTGGGGCCAGCTGTCTTCTCAACTCTGCAATAACCATGCCTCACATTTTTGGAATCCCTACTTGCCTCCTGTAATTGTAAGCCTCTTGATTATTTATTCTTGCTTAACCTACATCATTGTCATTACTCTGTATGTTCCTCTTTTGTAACCTCCAACAGCCAGTGGTGAGAATCTCTCCTCACTCTCAGTCACCTCCTAGGCATGCATCTCTTAGAATATCCTCCAATTTACATTCCATCCAGCCATCCCACTCTTCACAGAGACTTCTGCCTCTCTGTATCTCTCACTCTTCATTTTAACCAATGGGTCTCTCCACTTTCTCCCACTTGATCTCTTTTGCTGTCATCTCCTTATGTAGTACCATAAAGGACTAAAAGACGACTTACCCTCATCCCCAAAGGATGAGACAATATCAAATATTATGCTTGTAGCCCAGAATCCCCCCTTAAACTCTTGGTCTGTGTGACAAAGGGCTCACTGGCCATTTGATCACTGAAGATTCTAAACCACAGTTTGGCAGCTCTACAAGTGGACCAATTCCTCCATAGACTTTTCTCCAGGAAGGCAGCATGACTTTGCCATCACATTGGGAGTGGGCTGCTTTTATCCAAGAATCAAAAGACTTCCTGTTTTAAAAATCTAAGCAGAAGAACCAACAGTAAAGTGTGTTTTGTGGCTGTCTTCCACTACTGGGGATATCCTGAGAAAATATGAACTCAGAGGCCAAAGAATTACCATAAATTTAGGGCCAGTGTGGTCTACATAGTAAATTCTGAGCCACCCAGTGCTACACAGTGAGACTGTACTTCAAAGTGTGTGTGTGTGTGTGTGTGTGTGAATTATCTGATATGTAAGTTGTTCTGTTATCTAGGTTACTTTTCAGGGATTTGAAGACACAGTTTATTGAAAACACCAACTCTTGCTTTAGAATGCTGATGGCCAATGGGTAATTAGAATGAGATAAAACTGTTTAGCATTTAAACTTTCATAATTTGTGTCTCCTTTGGCTATCCACACCTTTGGATAAGATTATTACATAGTTCTTTATGTAGAAATATTTATAATTTGAGAAATTTTTTTTCTGGAGCCATGATATGGTAAATTTGCCTTAGAACTCATCTGGTTTCTCTTCTCCCCCATGAAGGCTAAAATAAAACCACCCAACAGGAAAGGAAACACCAGACCATGAAAGGGGTAAAAAGAGGTAGTACTTGAGTTCCTGGAAGATTGTAACTTACTCCAAGAAAAGGTCTGTTAAGTTCTCCCCCCCCCCCAATTAGCATTAGTCTCTGCCTTTTATTCTCACACTATTCCTGAGAGTCCTCAACTTCTTGGAGCTGACAAGCTGATTTGCCAATGATACTCCTACTTCTTCATCCTTTGGCCTTTGAGTGAATGTATGCCGTTGAAGCTCTTTCTTCATTTTCATTTTCGTTAGCTTCATGACTCCAAAAGGGAAAAGATTCCACTTTAGGGGCTTCTTCTACCAAAGGGTACCAACAAATCATTAGTAACACTCTTTGTTATCATCAGTCACCAAATCCTATAGACACTGTTACTATCCACTTTGACTAATTTATTGAGCAAGTATATATTAGTAACTATATGCCAGGCATTAATCTAAGTGCTTTGGATATAGCATCGAACAAAACAGACAAAGTCTCAAACCATGAAACTTACATTTTGTGTGCTCAGGAGTGAATTGTGTTCTTATTTGTACATTAAAATCCTAACCCTTAGCACATCATAACCAAATCGTGTTTGGAGATACGGCTTCCCTAATCTATTATTATTAATGTCTTTATAAGAAAAGAAAATGTGGACTTGACTACAGAGGGAAGACAATATGAAGACACAGTGAAAAGTTAGCTGTCCTCACCCCAAGGGGAGACACCAAGACAAAGTAATCCTGCCAGCAACTAGTATCAGACTTTTAACACTCAAAGCATGAGAAAGTGAATTTTTGTTCTTGATCCTGCCTATGGTACCTTATTAAGCCATCCCTAAAAAACAAATAAAATATTAATGATCTTCCAGGAACCCCTTTCATGGTGTGGTGTTTCCTGTATTGTTGGGTGGTTTTCTTAGCCTTCATGGGGGAGAAGAGAAACCAGATTAGTTCTAAGGCAAGTTGACCAAGTTTAAAAACATTTTTTTTTTTTTTTTTTGCTTTTAAGAAAAAGTTATAAAAGGTGAAAGTGATAAAGAGGAGGCAGGAAAAGTGATAACCAGGAAACGGAGCAGCCAGCTGTGTTCTAAGGGAGAAAAGGGCTTTGAGTAGGAAGAATGCTGGAAGGGAAAGGGGACAGAATATGATCTAAGACATGGATAACGCCAGATTCCAAAAGGCTTCTTATCTAAAGACAGAGTTTGGACTTTCTGTTGCATCTCAACCTCAGCACTATTAACATTTTTAATGAAATAATTCTTTGATGTGAAGGGCTGTCCTGTGCATTCCAGGGCGTTAGTAGCCTCCATGGACTCTACCCTGGAGACTCTGATATCAGGCCTTGCCCCTCTGTGCTACCTCACTGTGACAACATTTGTTACTGCCAAATGTCACCTGGGCACAGAACAGCCTCTGCTTGGGAGTCAGTGAATGCCATAGATGAAGCAGAAAACCACTACAATAACAATCAGGCAATCAAATGATTCCAATTGTATTCTCTTAATAAATATAACAAGAATGGATTGGGTCAAGGGAGAACAGATGGGGAAGTGGAGACATCTAGGCAAGCTGTCAAAAAGAGAAAAAAGGGCAGACTTAAGAATATGTGTGACAGGCTCAATAGAACTTGTGGTATGTGGGGCCAAGGGAGAGGAGTCACAGATATCCTTCAGCTCATGTTGTAAGGCCCTGGGGGAATGCCGGAGGAGAACTGCAGGTCTAAAGAATGTTGGAGCATCATTCTTTTCCAAACATGGAATTTTTAAAAATATTTGCCTATTATAGAGGAGATATGAGGATGAATATGTGAATCCAATGCCCTAAAGAAACAATAGAATCAGAGATAAAAACTTGAGAGTCCCCATCTGTAGATGGAAAGCCACAAAACAAGAGTATATCTAGATAGCATGGAAAGGGTAAAATTAAGTTTTAAATTGTCTTTACCTACTTCTTTAAGGAATTAGAAGTATATAGCCTTTGCCTGTTTTTCTATTTGAAGTTTTCTCCATTTTTGTCATATAGAGGATGGCTTTAATGCTCTGAATATTAGTAGTCTAACTAATAGAAAAGCCAAGCCATTTTTCCTGTATGGATTCTAAACTGAGTGTCATGCCTTTAAGAAAAAAATCTAGTATTCCAAAACTTCACATAATCCCCAAAAGGATGGGCCTAATCTCTGTCTCTAATTCTTTTTTTTTTTTTTAGATTTATTTATTTATTATGTGTACAGTTTTCTGTCTGCATGCATCCCTGTAGGTCAGAAGAGAGCACCAGATTTCATTATGGAAGGTTGTGAGCCATCATTTAACTCAGGGCCTTTGGAAGAACAGCCAGTGCTCTTAACATCTGAGCCATCTCTCCAGCCTCACTGTCTCCAATTCTTTTCAAGGTTGAAAACACTAAATAAATCCAGAGTAGCCCACATGCACATTAAGTGTGCCTTAATGAAGGCTCAGCAACACTTTAGAATTACTCAGATACTTCCTAAAACACTCAGCATGTAACAGAAGCCAAAATGGGTTTTCCTAAGTCAAGATCTGGGGCATTAGGTCTACCAAGATGACAAGAAATCCTGCCTGCCTGACTGTTCCATAGATTAACCAAAAGGAGTGCAGAGAGGCTAAGGAAAACTGGAACCTCCATAAACTTGTCTCTTTAACAAGTAGCAATGATTATATAAAAAAAGAGGAGAGTGTACACACCTTATCCATTTCACAGTCACTACAGGAGAAAACCCCCAAGGCCTGGTGGTGTTTCTTTGCAGTATCACAGAGCAAACCAATGCCCTCTTGCATACTAGGGAAGAACCCTCCCATTGAACTCCAACCTCACTTCATTTCTACTTTTAATGCCTCCCCTAGCTTCTAGGAAGAGGACCCAGCCCACAGAATATCATAATCTTAACCATAGATTAACTATTCTTTTTTTAGCAAGAAATATGTGTGAGTTGGGAAGAAACAAGAAAATGTCCCTTGGGTGCTTCCCAAAAAGGATGGAAGGAGAGATGGGGCTTCCCTTTCATATGATTGAGGGACAAAAGAGATTTCCCATCAAAATCCACATAAATTTTCTATTATCAATTTCAGAAACCATCACACTTTCATGCTTGTTACTAATAAGCAACACACAAACATCTTCGCTTCACTTTTCAGCAAAACTGGTGCTACACGATAGACTGAGTGACAGTCATGGAATTTGGAAAGGGTTAGAGCATCTCACGATAGACATTTCTCTGAACTAAGTAAAGCTGGCTATTTAAAAGGCACTTCTACATATGATACAGGTCCTAAGAATTGTATTAAGTTCAACTGATTAAACCTATTTTGTTCATCAGTAATCATATCAAGGGTAGCAGCAAACCCCTTCTGGTCTACCAACTTGCACTATGAGAGATGCTGAGTATTAGGGTATAAAGTTCTGTCTCCATCTATCTTTAAGAGTTACTGTGGTGTCTTCAGAGGTTTGTAATGGATGACATGACTATTATTTAACATATTTCAATTCTCCTTCCTGTGATATCCCTCCATTCAGAGGAGTATACATCATGCTATACAACACCAACTTTTGCCTTGTGGTTTGCTTTAGACCACTACATGGAAGCAGAATTGACATTTATCACTTATAAGCAGAAGTTTTAAGAAACAGCATGCAGTCACAGGGCTCAGTTTCCCTAATCCATGCCCTAAGTAGAAGCTACATTGTCACTCTAGATCCCTCAGTGAGGAGAAGAACCTCACTCTACCCATAATGGACATGTAGCTTGAATAAAAACTATTACTAGAGTTCAAGTCACCTTTAGTTTGGGAGTCATTTGACACCAAAACATAGTTTAGCTAAAGGGATTGACAGAGCTGTTTAATAATGAGGATACAGTAAACAAGTATATTTGAAGCAAACTTTTTAAAATGAAGTTATATACATATAAAAGACTATTTGGAAATGCAGAAAGAATTTACATGGCATTATGTAGAATGCCTAATAAGTGTATCATTATATGGAACTCCAAATCTCAGAAATTCACAAAATAAAAACTCATTTCTCATCAACACAGATCCAGGGTAAGCTGATCTCTCTTAAATAGCTCACCTCTACCTCTACACCATGGCTCAGGGCTCAGGATGCCCTTTACTTGTGATGCTACCGTGTTTTAATCTTGTACATCCAGTCTCATGAAGAATACATGAAAGATCTATGAAAAAGGGTTTGTGGCAAGGTCACAAGGTAAGTCGTGTGGCTTCGTGCATCTCTTCACTGTCACACACACAGTAAGGAAGGCTGGAGAGTAAAATCTTCCTATAAACAGAAGAAAAGGAAAATGGTTTCACAAACAATCATATTTTATATTTTATAACAATGCTTTTATATGAAGAGGATTGAAACACAGTATTTCCACCTAGGTGGTAACGGTCACCAATATAAACAGGAGTATGAACTCCAGTCTTTAGGTAGATAAGAGTTATTAAAATGCAACCAGATCTCAGTCCCAGCAAGCTATTGCCCACAGATTGTGTTTGTGTGGGTGAGCCCAAAGAGCTTTCTGTTAGATAGCAGGACCAAGTTCAGGCAGAGAACCGCTCCAGAAAACAGGGGTCCATGACCACCAAGGGCACTGCTGCTGGTAGGGACTATATATTGCTGGGAGAAAATCAGTTCTTATGTATGAGCACATGTGAACAGTGGCTGAGGAAGGAGACTCCAGTGGCTACTATATTTAGTTCCAGAGAAGGGTTGTGTCCTTCTCTGTACCACACAAACTCTGGAATTCTTGGGGAATTTAAGTGGAAAGCTGTAAAAGAAAACAAGCTGCTGCTGTAGCAAAAGAATTAAAAAAAAAAAAAAGCTAACTGTGCCTCATTTTTTAATAGCAGGTGGTTGTGCGTTTCATTCTGGCTATATAAAGAGGAATATAGGAAAGACTAAAACAAGGGAGAGAATGCAGAAATCTGATGCAAAAAAAAAAGCCAGTAGTATAATTTTACTTTTGAATTTAATTTCATTTTCAATCACTAAAACCCACTCCTGCAGCAAAACAAAAAAGTTTAACTGGCCACTGCAGGGCACACTGTGGATAGTTCAGTGTGAGCTGAATCCATTTTAGAACTTCAGGGTCTAGAGGGCAGAGCAAAATTTCTGTTCTAAATATTAAAAAACAGGACAGAGAAGAGGATGCCCTTCCAGAACATAATTAAAGTTCTTATGTGACTGTGGGTGTCTGATCAAAGTTCTCACATAAACAGGATCTATGTGAGAACACTTTCAGAGTTGAATGTGGAACTTTGTTAGAGACAGAAAAGAAGGCAGCCAGCCAGCCAAGCGGTCACACGGGACTGAAACTGATGTTCTAAAGCCTGTTAGGCTCCTCACAGCCATCCTCACTTGCTCAGCCCACTCAAACACAAAACCAAACGAGATGCTTCTCACCTGTGGGTTGCCCCTACACAAACCCCAAGTCATATCTGATCTAATCTGGGAAGCCCTTTTACACAGAGAACAGGCTGGGTCAAACACACCTCCTTCATGAGAAAAGATGGCTTCTCTGCCCCAAAGCATGATTTTCCCTTGGGAACTCTGAGATTATTTTCTCTCACAAAAAGGGAAGCATCAAGGACTTGTGAAGAAATCCAACTGCTACTTTATCTGTCTGTCAAATCAAGTGACCCAAGGGCTCTGCCATTATAACAGTGATCTAGTTGTAACTCTGGCTCTTTGACCTAAGAATATTAGTAACTATGATGTCTTTGATCTGCCCAGTCCCAGATCTAGGCTGACACGACCATCAAAGACCCGAAGACTTATTCTTTCTCCAGTATTTAAGGGTCTCCTCTCTCTAGTGAATGGATGGGGGCCTATTTTCCTATGAGCTCTATTTTCCAAGTTGCTGCTTGCACAACACAGATGTGTAGAGAACCACCTAGCTGTAGGGCCCTGCTCTCTCCACACAAGTAGCTCCCAGGCCAGCTACAAGGCCCTCAGCTATAATGACTGCTGTTCATCTATCCCGAATGTTACAGATATTTTTTGTTCCAGGTTTGTTCCTTTGAAAGGATTAGCATTTTAATTCACAATGTTTCATGGCCTTGTTTTAGAAGAAACCCTAAATTCATTGGGAAATTCTCATAGTCAACTTTAAGACCAAGAAGATAGTTCAATTCTGTTTGTGTTATTTATATGCAACTTAAGCCAGAGGGAAAATAAAAGGCAACCCTATCTTCTTTTTTCCTCCCAGCTTCTTAAGACATGGGGAATCTAACTAAGCTATGATTCATTAGAGTAATGCTGCAATTGGACCAGTCCAAAAGTGACCCTCCTGATGAGTATGAGCAGGCATCTCAGTCACAACAATACTCTACCTCGATGATGCTCTTCAACATTCCCCAATGATAACCACTCTCCCATCCTTCTTCCTGTTGTATTCCTTTGCCTGAACTCTGTTCAGGAATAGTAATCCTTATATGTCTGTCACCAACTAACCCCCAGAGACACTAATGCAAACCAGCAGCCCTGATCCATCCAAGTATAGCAGATTTTCTAAAGTAGTATGTAAATTAAACCACCAGGCATCATGACTAGTCTTCCTGCACTTTGTGCCAGCCTTGGGAATGAAGAGATGAAGCCATTGCTGCAGTCATCAAGTGGCTCTGTATTTGTCAAGCAGTCAAACCACTGAGCATCATGGAGTTGGAATGCTCTAGGTTACTGCACAGTACTGACTGTTTTTAGTAAACCATAATAGTTGGAAAGAACCAAGGAATTCCCCAGCTGGGACCAGGGGCAGCACCTAGTGAAGCCTTCTGTGGATTCAGTAAGGCAGGGACAATCTGAGCTTGAAAGAAAGGGAAAAACATGTTTCATTGGGTTATTTGGTTTTTCCTTCTGACAAGGTGCCAGAAGCATTACTTTTAAGAATAAATTGCTCTTCTCCAGCAATTTATACGTTATGCACAGCTCCATAGACAGCAACAGGTCTTACTGCAAAGGAAAAACTTCCAGGAAAAAACAAAAAAGAAGAATAAGAGCTGAAATGACTGCATTATTCAGCATGTAACTAAAGTACCTAGAATAACAAACTAATGGAACATAATGTTGAAAGGAACACTGATAGATTGGGGTGATTTTATGGTAAAGTTTCAAAGTAATTTAGTTCTCTCCATGCCAAAGGAATCTTTATTATATATAAGCACTTCTAAGAAATTTCCTAAGATCAGAAGCTAGAAGAGAACCACATTTTTAAATTATCTATGCAAATTTCAATTTTGATAACTAGCACAGGGGGAACTGTGACCTTAAAACCTTTCCTATGTCTTCCTAGGCTTCTTCCAATACAGGAGAAAATGTGGAAAAGACATATTTAGGAGGATGCAGCTCTGCACAGACTTGAAGAATCAATCCCACTTTTTCTTTTTTAATGTGAGTATTTAAAGATGCCATCATTTCCTGAATGGATGGCACAGGGCACCAGAGGGGTTGTAGAGAGGAGGAGAAAAAGTTGCACTGATGAAGGCTGACAAGACAAACTTGTGAAATGCCCCGGGAACGGTGGTCTCTGAAATCCAGCCATCTCACTGTCTCACTCAAGAGTTTTCACACTTAGGCTCCTGGATTTCGCTATATTGTAGGGCCTCATTTCCTTCACAGGTGAGCTTCCCCAAGCTACAAGACTTCTTGTCCTTCACCACAAGTTTCTTCCACTTAATACAGACTCCCCTACCTTCTATGTAAGATAAAGGTCATAGTTAAAACCAAGAGTTTCACAAAAACAATAACCACCTTGTTCCCCACAACTTCTCTCTACCTTACAACCTCCTCAAAGGGGAAACAAATGCAAGAAGGGATCTTGGTTTGAATAGAAATTGATTAAAGCTCTTTTTTTTTCCAGTTTCAACACTACTTTTTCTAAACTCTTAGTTTCCAGTGACCTTTTAAATAAAAAAATGCAGAAATTGCTATAATGAAAAAAAGAAAAATCTGACTTTAAATGCCATTCAACAATTTTACTATTTTTTTTTCATAAATTGAGACTGAAATTCCAGGGAGTCGATGCCTCGACATCTAACACCGTAACTTGCCAGGGGTACTACCACCCTTAAAATGCTGAAACAAGCATGCCTTCCAGCCCAGAAACTTCTCCTAGGAGTGTAATTTTTTACTTAGAAACCTACTAAAGAAAGTTCAGGGTATGTGTGAATTATCTACAGGTAATTATCCATACTAGAAATGCATAAGAAGGCTTTGAAGTGATTGAACACACATATATACAAATATATGTAAACATATGTATATAATTATGCTCTGAGTGCTTGTCTCTCTCTCCATGTCTCTGACTCTCCCTTTCTGCCTCTCTCTCACATTCACACACACACACACACACACACACACACACACACACACACACACACACACACCACTTTGCTAGCTGAGCGCCCAGAAGCCATGTATCGCATCTCACAACTTCTTATAAAACCAGCTCCAAGGGATCTGACAGATGCAGCTCACACGAACACCCAGTTTTTCTCTCTCTCTCTCTCTCTCTCACACACACACACACACACACACACACACACACACACACACTTAAATAAAAAACATTAAAATACATCTTTTTAAAGAAAGTTAAAGAAGGATTTTAGAAAAGCCAAGAGATGGTTAGTCACTCTATCCCCAAGTTTACTGACCATCTTCACCAAAACAACAGTCCACGTCTCAAGGTCTCTCTTCTGCCTCCTGAGCACCCTGCACTGGTGTCCCGCACCTTTCACTTTCCAATCCTCTGCTTTAGGCTGTCCATGTACTTACAGTTTTATCACTTAATACTCAGAGTCATTTTCTTCTGTCCATGTGTTCTACTTTCAGACCAAAAACACTCATTAAAGTGATTTTTTTCTTCCTAAGCAAAACCTGCTGGCTTAACATGAATTTATACCATACCAAGGGAGGAGGAAATGAGAATGACTATAGTTGATTTTTGTTTAATATTCCTTTTAAACTATATACTTAACAGAGAGGGTTGGGGCAGAGAGTTGGAGGAGGGAGAGAGAGTCAGAGACAGAGAGACAAATAGTCACAGAGGATGAACACACTGAAATATTCTGGAAGAGCATTGCCCACTGATATGTGCCTATGCTTTCACCCTTAATATTCATTCTCCTTACCTCAGGATGATTTTAAAAATCACAAAACAATACTTCCCAACTTAAAATTCTTTGGAGACTTTAGTTAAGCCAATCACCTTCCCTGGACACTGCAGACCCCTGCAGGCCCTGATCTTCCTGTGTGACCCCTGCTCCTGTTTCTGTTGATCCACATGCACTGATCTGATGAGCATTCATCTCTCCTCCAGGACCTCAGCAATGGCTTAGCAATCTTTATGAGTCTGGCTTCTTTTCTGGCTGTCTTAACATCAACTGTCTGAGGCTGTGATCACAGTAATTCCCCATTGAGATGAAAATAATAATTTACTAATGCCAAAATCCAGACCTTTCCCTTTAGTAGAAGTAAAGTTCTACCTCTGGATTAATCCCATGTGCCCACCACAACTTCCCATTGTCTGTGTCAAAAATAGTTGGCCTTCTATGACACCAGTTTGTTTTCTAACAATTTCTAGACATGTTATAATAAAAGAAAACTATGTTTTCTTTTCTTATCCGTGCCAACTCCAACTTCAATGAAGGCTGTAGCATAGATTTTGTGTTCTGCCTCTACTCCTGGATCTGCCTTGGGAGCCCACACTTAATTTTTATTTTCGTGTTGTTTCTATTTATTTCCTTTTTGCTCTAAGCCTTGTAAGCTTGCTTATATCTGTAAGGAGTAAGGTTTTTCCTCCCATCACCAGTCTTGTCCCGCCGCCACGCCTGCCCCAATTAACACACTGAGACTCTGTATTTGATATTATGTTGTTGTCCAGGAACTAGTTTTTTATTGGCTAGTTTTGTCTTAAGTATTAACCCATTTCTATGTATTTCCACGTGGTCTTACCAGCGAGAGGCGGCTGGCGGTTCTGCCTTCCCCAGACTCTCCATCTTGACCCCTCCTTCCTACTTCCTCTTTCCTCCTTGTCTCCTAGTCCCTCCTATCTTTCTTTTTTTATTGGCCAACAGTGCTTTATTCATTAACCAGTATGAGAAACATATATACATAATGGCATCTCCCATCATATATCCTCTTTGAAAGAAGGATGGATATCCTTCAAACATTGAACTATAAATTAAATACTATGCCAAACACAGCTTCTCCTGAACTTCCAGGTTCCCATGGTCATAAAACTGGTGCTAAGCTGCCAGGAAGAAAGAAGAAGGGGAAAGATGAGGTTTCCTGATCTGAGAGCCTCATGGTCAGGCTCTCCTCATTAATAAACCTCCAGCAGTTACCAGCCTCCCATACCTGAACCCACTTCCACACTGAATCATCTTGTCTGCATTGTCTCACCATTGACTTCATGCCATTACCCTGAATTCTTTTAGATGGGCTTTGTGCCTTTTTGTCAGAGTTCAGGGCCCATCTCTGGCCAGTGACCATGTGGGTACCAATTCCAGTAAATCCCATTGACCAGCCTCTCACATTCTAACTGTGCCAGATCTACCCACATATTATGTTGAATTTGTGTTAAGTAAAGACCCGTCTCCCTAAGTAGACAATCTTAAGGGAAGATTCCTGATGGTGACTTCTTTTGAATCTCTTGAACATGTCACAATGATAGGGACCTTGTAGTTCATCACTGAGTGTTTCCTACTATCACACATTCCTGATTTCAGTGTTTCCGTAATGGCTCAATGGAACTATCAAAATTAACAAAGATTAGAGGAGAAAGGGAAACTTCTGCTCCAATGTAATTTCAGTTGGGTCTGTAGAGAAGGCTCACCATGAGATCAGAAAAGACACATGGAAGTGAGCACAGGACTTGAGAGGAAGCTACAGGTGATGAGGAAAAAGGTTGTCTCTCCCAAGGAAGGGTATTTTTAGCCTCAAAAAAAGGAAAACTGGAAATCCAAGAATAACAGCAAAAGCCATTGGCTGTAAATGTGGAGCAGGAAAAAGGAAAAAGAAGAAAATGCCATTTGCTACTCACCAGTGCCAGACAATGTGCTGAATGCTCTATATGTCCCAAGGGCAGGAAGCTAACAATCCCCTGAAGTCCAGTTGTCCTTAGATTATAGAACTGAGAATCAAGGCCAGTCTACTTAGCAAGGAGGCTTCAAATTCACAAATACATATAAAGAAGGGTCCAGATAGTGATATGAACAAAGAGAAATAAATGCCTCCCAATAGAAGGACATATAAAGAAAGGAGTGAGAGACAAGACAGAAAAATTCTCAGGCTGAGAGATTAGGAGCAGCAGAACTGGATGCAGCAGATATGGTTGCAGACTTCTCAGAAGACACTAAACACTTCCATAGCATACATTTTAACCCACAATGGTTTTAAGTGCAGACATTTTCCCAAAATCTGAGAAATATTTCACCTTGAGTTCTCATACTTACAAGAACTTTTTGTGTGTTGTTGATACAGAGTCTCACCGCGTAGTTCTTGATGATCTGGAAATTACTATGTAGAGAAGACTAGCCTGAAATGCAGATATTTGTCTGCCTTTGCAGTACTGGGACTAACAATGAATGCTAGAAAGAATAAAAACTTAATTTCAAGTTTCCTTGTTTTCTTCTTGTACTATATTATAATGGAACAGCCCCCAGGAAGGAAGAAAACACATGCACAACACATCTCATTTTCAAAAGATGATCCATTAGAAGAACAGAAAGACAAGCCATAGACAGGAAGAAACCATCTGCAAAAGGAAGAATAAGATGAAAGAATCACATTTAAAACACATTCCTGTCCCCCCCAAACTTCAAAATAAAAAGCAAGTCAAAATTTTGAATGGGCAAACTATCTAAACAGATGCTTTACCAAAGAACAGATGATAAGTACATGAAAAGATGTTGGTTACCATTTGTTAGAGAATTGTAGGTTGCGATGAGCTGCTACTGCTCACTAATTACATAAGAGAAGTCCATTAAGTAGATAACATCAAAAGCTAATGAACAAGTGAAGCAACAACAAGCTTTATTCTTAGCTCATGAAAATGAAAAATGGCACATGCTTTGGAAGACAGCTTGGAATCTCTCAATAAGCCCCAGATATTCATATACCATAATCTAGCAATCGCAATCCTGGATGGTTATCCAAATACACACACACACACAAAAAAAATGCCAATGGCTGTTTATAAATCTTATTCAAAACTGGAAGCAACCAAGGTGTTTTGCCATATGTGGGTGGATACAGAAGCTACAGTATGCTCATGAAGTAGAAAGCTTCTCAGTAATGAAAAGAAATGAATTATTAAGTCTCATGGCTTTGTCACAAAAGAAGAAAAAAGGAAAGTTACATGCACATTGCTGAGTGAAAAAAGCCTATCTGAAAAGACTGAAATGGTCTGATTCTAGTTACACAGCATTCTAGAAAAGGAAAAACCAAAGAGTTAGGGACAATACAGTGGGCACCAAGAATCCAGAAAAGACAAAGAGATGACTAGGTGGGACTCAGGAGAATTTCAGTGTGATACAACCATTCTGCATGATACTATAACAATAAGTATATGGTACTGTGCATTTCTCAAAATCCATAAGAATCTACAACAAAAACTACAGTACTTTATCACACCTAATATATATTAGTTCACCAGTTATTATAAATATCTCACAATAACTCAAGGCATCATTGATAACAAGAGAGACTGTTATGGTGAGTGGTGGAGAAAGAATAACATGCACTTTCTCAATTTTCTACAAACCTAAGCCTTCCCTAAAAAAAGTAAAGTGAATTAATTTTAAAAGTATTATGCCAAAGCAAATCTGTCTATTGAGCTCGGTAACTAGTCATCTGGGATTATTGACATGTGTATATTTAGTTAAATTATAATTGCATCCTTTCCCCTTCAAACATCTCCCATGTCTTCCTCTTCTGGTCCCTCCCACAAACCCCCTTAATCCCTCTCAAATTCATGACATCTTTTTCTATGATTACTGTTGTTATTAATATGTATAAATACATAGCTATTTAGATACTACCTGCCTTGTCTGTTCAGAGCTGACCTCTTGGGTAAGCATGTGTACTTAATGGAAATTTTGCTGAGCCTTAGCCAAGTTTAATTTCTCTTTGCCCTGAGGCTACCCTTCACTCTTAAGATCAGTTCCACAGCTACACATCATTTTAAAATTCTGCTTATGACAAGTGCATCCTTTTCATGTTTATTTACTCTCTTAATAACTTTTTGCCAATTCTAAATTAGAGTAAATTTAATTTCAATGACATGAGATTTTTAAGGGTGTAATCATGAGAACAAACGGTGTTCTTTCTAAAGATGTTAAAAATAGAACTGCCTTCTGAAAATACTCATTTCCTTTTGCCCTTACTCAGAAAATCTCTCATTAGGCTCCAGGAAGCAGTAGTAGTACCCAAAAGAGAATAATTAAATGCCTAGTGATTACATAGCTCCAAGCAGAAATTTGATTCATCTGAGTCAAATGTCTATTACCCCAGCCCAAGTCACAGACAAAGAAATTGCGTATAATGTCCGTGCTGGAGTATCACCACTTGCTCATTATGACTTTATGTGGTTTCATGAAAGGAGAGGGACAGTCATTGTGTTACAGTGTTTGCAGAAACAGGAAAAGAAGAAGAGGAAGCAATTGAACCCCTGGAAAGCTACACATCAAGTGCAGAGGGACCAGTGGGGCCAGCGGGATATTGGGGAAATTCCTCCAAGTCTGGAAAGCAAACAACTGAGATGACAGCAGAGTATAGTGCATTCAAATGAGTTAGAGCAGGGGTGAAGCAGCTGGACAGTGAGCTGTGTGCTCCCTGATTCTGCTGGTGGTCTTTGTCCTGTGTAAAAATGCTGAAGACAGACACTGCAACTCAACTTTTCAATGAGAAGCAAGACATGACCATTTGAACAGGAACACTCAAACCTCTCCCACAATGGTCATCCGTTCCAGGAGGCAACCAGTAAGATGGATTCTTGTTTAGAGTCAGGAGAATGACTAGGCAAAATAATAAGAGCCTCAGCTCTTGAGCTAGGCAAGGTGATTCATACCTGTTACCCAGCACTTGGGGAGGCAGGGTTGGAAGCGTGGCTGCAGGGTCAAAGCCAGCCTGGTCAATAAAGAGTTTCGGTCGGGCCAGCAAGCTACATAGTAAGACCCTGGAAAGAAAGGGGTGAGAAAGAGGCAGAGAAAGAGACAGAGAGAGGGGAGAAGGAGAGAGGAAGAAAGAAATGAAGAGATGATTTGTGGGAGGGAAGAAGGGAGGGAGGGAAGGAAACAAAGGATAAACAAAGCCTCATCAGAATCCTTTTGCTTTGCTTAGTTCCTGTGAACCAGAATAGGCTGTGAATAGTCGTCTTTCCACAGCTCTTATGTGCCATGCAGGGTTCAGTGTGTGCTGCTCCACTGGGTAACTCTCTCTAGCATAGCTTTACAAGGTTGAAATTCACTGGATGTCAAGGTCTTGTTGGCATCTCCTCTGCAGTCCTTGTTTTTGTTTTGGAATAAACAGGTATAAAGGACTATAATGGTGGAAGGAGATAACCAACTCACTCAAGTTGTACAGTGACCTCCATGATGCAAGCCTGTCCCCTAACACACAGAGAGAGGGGGGTGGAGGGAGAGGGAAAGCAAGAAAATAAATTTAAACTAAAACTTAATTTATACCCATTCTTACTGAATAAATTTTATTTGAAGACACATAATGGGGCTTTTAAAACTTTCAGGTTTTGGACTAGTCAGTTGGCTTAGTGGATAAAGGCATTTGCTGCCACGCCTGACCACCTGAGTTTGATGTCTGGGACCCACACAGTGGAAGGGAGATATAATTCCTTCAAATTATCCTCTACCCTCCATATAAACACACACACACACACACACACACACACACACACACACCAAATATAATAAAAAATTAAAACTTCCATTTTAGTTAATTAAATAAAATATTGGGGAACAAATGAATTTCTTCAATAAGAAATCAATTAGCCCAAACACACTCTATGGTTAACCATGGTTAACCTACAGTAACCATTTTTATTTCTGTGATATCTCTAGCATTCGGGATTATAAAACCAAGTCAATGTCTTTTTTTTTTTTTTTTTTTTTTTTTTTTTTTAATGTCATCCATCAGACCTCCATAATCGCATATGTGAACATAGGTACAGGAAGAGAGAGACCTGAGGGGACTGACTTGAACCAGCTTTGATTCCCTACAAGCTTTATTTGACTCTTTTTCTCAAGTGTTATTTCTCCAAAACGGAATCAACGAATCTGTTCAGTTGTACACTAGTGAATGGGCATTTACCCAAGTGAACTTGAGAAGAACGCTACCGTGTAGGTATGTGGGAAACTGGGGTGGGTATAGGTCCCACTGGCATAGCACCAATGGGGGCCACCCCCCCACACACACACACCTTTTAACACTCTAGTCAACAGCCTGATCCTGTTAGAGGTGAGTTTACTGGCATCACCCAGGGCAAGAAGAACAGACTCCGTGTGGGAGTAAAGGGAATTAACAAGAGTGATCAGAGTTTTGGGGGTGATGAGTAGCCGAAGCTGTGGTTTAACTACCAATTTCAGATCTGAGTTGTTGCCCCCACTGAGAACGAGAAACGTGATGCTTGTTTGATGGAGGCTGGGTGGGTCTCAGGAACTCCCACCCTCAGATCACAGAAGAGGAAATGGCACTGTCATTTTCATAGGGGCCTTGTTCCAGAGATTTCTCCGTCATTGTCTGGTTATCAGTGCTTACGTTTTCTTCTCCCCACCCTATCCCACCCCCTGAGTCTGGTTAAGCTAACCATCACCAGGCTCATACACTTGACATCTGTCATTTATTCCTGGGGGAACATGGAAACTTTAATTTACAGGTATAAATGAGCAAGCCACCTGTCAATCTCTTACAAAACATTCTCCAAGACCAGTTCTGATTTTACCCACATAGTAAGCCCCTCCAACCACCAACGACTTGGGCCCTTTTGCTTTGCCCTGTTGCTGAGTCTCAGGAGCTCCGTATCACTGTGAAAACAGGCGACACTATACGTCGCGCAAACCGCATGCTTTGTTGCTTTGTTCACCTATGATCTTTGTTCCTTTGATCATGTCTGAGCTCAATGTTCTTAGGAAAATAAAATAAATAATGGAAGGAGAAAAAATGGAGGGGGTTGGAAAGACAGATGTAAAAGGCTATTACTTCTTTATGTTCAAACAAGTGTTTCCAAAAGATAAAAATTCAATGCATGTGTACTCACAGTCACTGGAAATAATCAAAACCAGAAGGCCCAGTAGAACAACTTTTCCTCAGTGGAAGTTAGTTATGTATCAGACATACCTCTGCCCAAGACTGGGCCTATCAACACTGCATCATGGATAGGGGGTGGAGGTGGCTCATCAGGTCCTTAACTAAGCAGTTAAGGGTTTCTAGGAAAAGAAGAATCCCTTTCCTCCTTGGTATAGTTCTGCTACATTGCCTTTAGTTTCATTGTGTTCATGCTGCAAGGCAACCCTAATTAAATGTAGTGGGGCACTAGAGCATTTAACAACTAAAAAACAATTAAATAATTTTAAAAAGACATGAAAGTGGAAGGGGATTTGCTGGTTAGAGGGAGGTTACATGGGAAGCAGGAGAGGGACAAAAAAGATAATGGGAAGGAGGGAATGGGATCAAAATAGCACACACACATATATGTGTATCCATAATATAAATATATATACACATATATACATACACACATACATATATATACATATATATATATGATTTAGACATATATATGTGTCTGAAATTGTGAAAGAAAAACTCTTAAAACCAGACAGACGTGTTGGAGAATTCCATAGTGTCTTCCTCAATAGAAAGATCAAGCTGTCTAGCTTAAAACCCAAATTGGCCACAGCTATACATATCAATCCACACAATAAACAGTAGTATAAACCCTGCAACTTTCACCCACTCAATAAGTATTTAGCAAAACTGCATGGGAATGCCTTGAAGAAAGAGACTATTGGCTGTTGTGAATTAAATTGTCACTTGAGGCAAACAGAAGTCTGTGCCCACTATTGCAGAATGACTAAGAGACCAGACTTAGAACCAACTGGTCCCAGCGGGACTGGCTGCCTATGCTCATTCCAAGAAAGAGAGGAAGGAAGGGAGGGAGGGAGAGAGGGAGGGAGGAAGGGAGAGAGGGAGGGAGGGAGGGAGGGATGAAGGAAGGAAAGAAGGAAGGAAGGAAGCCAAATTAATAGTGAATAACTTCTGTGGTTTTTTTTTTTTTTGAATATTGAAAATTTAATTTGAAAATCAGACTATAGATGAGGGATCTAAAAGTTACTTTACTATGAAAACAGAGCCCTACTTCTGTGTCAGCTTCTCCAGCCCTGTCATTTCTGGGTCTGGACCTCACTTTCCTTTTCTGTTTAAGAGAAATGTGACTATTTAAAAGGATGTACTTCCAGGTTGGGATATTAGACAGATAACACGATCACATTCCCGTAGTTTAAACCCCACAGGTCTCTTTAGCATTGTTTCTCTGTTCCTAAACAAACCAAAAACAACAACAACAACAACAACAAAACAAAAAAAAAGATGTGCATAAATAAATGAATTGTGATTAGTAAATTCTTTTTTCTGAGTTAGAAGCAGTGTATTCTCGTGTGTGTGTGTGTGTGTGTGTGTGTGTGTGTGTGTGTGTGTGTGTGCTTGAGCACTCGCACATACATGCATGTGAAAGCCAGAGCTCATAGCAACCTCAGGTATCATATCTCAGGATCTGTCCACATGTGTTTGAGACTCTTCCTGGCTTGGAGCTTGCCATGTAAGCTAAACTGGCTGGCCAGCAAGTCACAAGTGTGCCTGTCTCCACCTCCCCAGTGCTGGGACTACAAGCATGTGCTAGCACACCCAAAATTTTATACTGTTTTTAGTAATCAGACTCAGGTACTCTTAGCCTCTGAGCCATCTCTCCAGTCCTTATCCATATTTTGTAATCCTTGCAAATAATGTGTTCCACTTATGCTCATCACTACTGAAGTCCCATCAGGGATTCAATTCCCTGGTTATCGTTTAAAGTTTTAGTAAAGAAACACATCTATAACCATGTATATTTTGAAAACCATATTTCAATATAATTGGTCTCTTTGTGATCCTGAGTGCTTTGTCCCATACATGACATTGTTTTGAGAAAATGCTTGTGGGTTTTATCCCATTGCCAAGTTCTCACACTAGGAGAGTTTAAAATCTGATTTAAAGTCAGACAAGAACATGGATCCTGGCTAGCTTGACATAGTTTTAGTGACTATATTTTTCTACATGTCTAGTTTGCTAGCCATTTGGTCACTTCCTACCACTACTCAGATCCCTCCAATAAGTCCCTTTTCTACATCTGTAATCTAGATTTCATGACATTCATGGCAGCCAAGACTCCCAGCTATGAGTTTAACACTTCCTAGAAAAAGGCTTAAGGAACTGGTATATGCTGAACCTCATACATCACAGCAGTTTCATATGTCTCTATATGATTTAATAAAGATCAGGATAAACAAATAGGCCGAATAGATGTTTATTCAGGGAGAAACAACTTACAACCTAGACAGATGAACATCAGCAAGTTTCACTGGATGCTCTCCTCTCCGCAAGAGAACGAACGTTCCTCCTCCTCCGACCTCCTTCCGTAGGTCACTTCCGCCCCTGGCTCCACCCCCAATGGGCGTGGACATGTAGTGAATATCCCACTACATCTCTCTTTGCTGAATCTAGTGTGCTCTAAAGGATGCTGCTGTGTAGTTCATAGGAATGGCCAGCAACAGGCCTAGCACCTAAAAGTGGTGGAAAATTCTCCATTGTGAGGTGGGAACAATTTTTATACCCTTCTTATAAAATGCAAAAGTCTTG
The DNA here is from genome assembly GCF_943737965.1 of Phodopus roborovskii. Classification (NCBI taxonomy): domain Eukaryota; kingdom Metazoa; phylum Chordata; class Mammalia; order Rodentia; family Cricetidae; genus Phodopus; species Phodopus roborovskii. The sequence goes on from NW_026126433.1 coordinate 33,217,467, forward strand.
AATGGCTGAGTGATTATTTACTGTACCTTTCTCCATGCTGGGCTGTTCTTACTCTCTTCCATTCAGCCATGATTTTGAAAGAAGTAGGCAGCAAAGATGCTGGGTTTAATTATTCAAGAAAGAATATCAGTCCTGCCATGACCACAAGAACTCCAAGGAGCAAAGTTAAATTGAAACAGACATGTAAACTGGCTTCCTCTTATGTGCTATCATTTCTGCCCCCTGGGAGTCACTGGACAGAGAATGGGATGAGAAGGAGCTCAGCATGAAGGAATGCCACAGCTAATTGACAGTCCTCATTAAGGCCATGGAAGTGATGACCTCCATCACAGCACCCTACTGATGTGCTTGGGGAAAGGAGGGAAACATAATAGCTGCCAAAGAGGATGACACCTGCAGATTTTTATGAAAAATCAGACCATGAAAGAGAGTTAGACTCTGAGAAATGCCTTCTGTTTGTTGGCTGGCTCTACACAGGCTCGATTTTTACATCCAGCAGGCCTCCAAGGTGCCTCAGGACCTGGTCAAATGGCTCTCCTAAAGGCATGAGACTTAAAGACAGTAACAGTTAATAATCCTCTGGGCAATGTCCTGTCATGACTAACTGAATAAATGAAACTGAGTCCATTTCGAGACTGTGCAGCAAGAGTTGTGCTCCCACAGATGAGTGAAAAGCTTCCCAATGTAAGTTTGCCTTAAATAAAAAAAAAAAATGACACATTTAACACCCAGAACCCAGTGACTGTTGTCATGGTAAATACTCTAGCACCCATGGCCTCTGGTGTTTCTTCTTTCTAGTCATAGTGTCCTTTTGAGCAAGGGTCACTCTTACTCCTAAGAGGAAAGTCACTCTGACTCACTTTCTGAAACTGAAAGCATACCGTGTCCACATGAGCAGGGATGCTTACTGTAAAACCACAAAACCACATCAGAATTCTTCAGCTGCTCAGGAAGGAGATGAAGCAGTGGGCTGAACAAATAAATCCCTTTCTCCAGACACCCCATCCCAGGAGCTTTCCTGGGCTCCTTTGCTAATGGTGTCTTGGAAGTGTAGGCAGGGATTTTGGCTTTTAGTTACTGCAAACATGAGACAAGGGCCCTCCCAAGGCTCCTTCAGGAAGCACTAAGACTTTGATATCACTGTCTCTTCCCTTTTCTTGTCTTCTTCTCCAAGCAATCATCCCATATCTAAAAGTGTGATGCATTTAGTTTGTGCTAGATGGTAGGAAGCAGTTAGGAAGTAGGGCTTTGCTCTAGACTGGGTACATTCAGGATTCAAAAAAAAAATATTTTAATAATATTATTCTCAAATGTATGGATCACACACCCAGACTGATGAATCAGGAATCATCTATATTAACAAGTATGATGATTGATGATTCGGACTGTCCACCCCACTGCTGGCACATCCTTCCACTACTCCGGGGGCTAATTATGAATTCTGTGATTTTTCCAGTTCTCTGCTGCCACCTGGTGATGACTGACAACCAAACAAGACACTAGGGTTTCAACTGCCTGAATTTCTCCCACTCTCATGCCAACACATGGAGAATCACTCAAAGACCAGATCAGTGCATGAACACTCTGTGGACACTCAGCACCCCCAGAGGAAGCCTGGTGGCAAGGATGTACATACAGGGTGATCCTCACCTCTCTCCTCTCTGCTGTCCCTCCTTTGACTAAATAGTTACTAATGAAGACAGATGAGCCAAGTTCTTCACTGTGTGTATCCACGGGGATTGCTAGGGAATCAGAATAAAAGGGTCTGGCCCTCTGAAAGAGCTATAGTAAACTCACTGAGACCAAAGCAGCTGGAAGTAACATTCTGTCCCTATAATTCTATCTATAGCTGGTCTTGGGAAATGAATCAAGGCAGGTATGGCAGGTGTTACAACTGCAATGCACACAGCCCAATACATAAATACATGTAATTTGAAATTTTTAAATAAATGACTGATTACTTTCTACTTATATTAGGTCACATATTTTATATAACCTTCAAAATGAGTGTATTATGTATAGTTGGATAAGTATATAATCATGCATATTACTTATGAGATATAATGTAATGTTTTGATCTACTGTATAAGTATTGCAGAAAAAGTCAGGTTGATGAACACATCTATCACTTTGTAAGATGACCCTTACCTACTCTTCCATCTTCTGCCTCTCCCAATCCCTATTGCTTGCAACAGAGTCTAGATGTGTGAAAAAATGGTTCTTTCGCATTTTTGAAACACACAGTACACTCCTACTATGTTCACTGTGTGATACAACAGGTTCTAAAACTAGAACTTTACAGTCTTTGACTAACATCTTCCCTTCCCCCATCCCTCCCCAAGATAACACAGAGGGGATGAAAGTGGACACAAGCTAGACCATGTGTCCAAAGGTGCCCCTGATGCGGAGGAGACAGAACCTCAGAGGTAACGGTCCCCTCAGGGATTGCTTCTCCTGACTCTCACTGTGCCGCCTGAAGCACTGATTCCTGGGAAAGAAGAGATACTTCCCATTGCTCTCAGAGCCTTCATGGTGTGCCCATGTGCCACAGTTCTAGGGACCCTAGCTCCATCAGACTGGATGCCCAGCTTCTTTGGCCTTAATAAACACCCTCTTCTTTAATCTGATAGCTATAAAAAGGAATCAGAAGACAAAATCCAAATCCAAATACCCTTCCAGTTCTAACCAATGAAAAAATTGGTAATTATTAGAATTGGTGTGTAGGTACATAAGTAACAGTATTGTAATTACAACCTAAAAGCCTAATGATGCTTTTAAATATTTGGAAAAAACTTTAACTTTTGTTCTTCTTTTACATCCCTACCCTACTGTTCTCTCCCTCCACTCCTCCCATCCCCCCTTCCCTCTTTCCCAGATCAACTCCTCAGCAGAGGGGGGGGTGAGGGATGGGGGGAGGTGGGGGCAGATTTAAAAAAAAAGCAGATCTTCCAGAGATATCCACCATCGTGGCCTAACAAGATACAGTAAGACTGGACACAAACCATCATAACATGGCTGGATGTGGCAACCCAGAAGAAGGAAAAGGTCCCAAGCACAGGCAAAAGAGTCAGAGACACCCCCATTCTAATTGTTAGAAGTCTCACGAGAACACCAAGCTACACACCATAAGGTATATGAAGAGGGCCTAGCTCAGACCCATACAGAGTCCATGATTGTCACTTTAGTCCCTGTGAGTCCCTATGAGCCCTGCTTAATTGATTCTGAGGGCTATGTTCTCCTGGTGTCCTCAAGCCCTCGTGCTCCTACAATCCTTCCTCTCTCTCTTCTTCAGGGTTTCACTGGCTCTGCCAAGTGTTTGGTTGTGGGTCTCTGCACCTGTTCCTATCAGTTGCTAGATGATGTATCTATGATGACAATTTAGCTAGGTACCAATCTATGAGTATAACAGAATACCATCCAGAATCATTTCATCAACTCTCTCTCTCTCTCTCTCTCTCTCTCTCTCTCTCTCTCTCTCTCTCTCAAGACAGTTTTGGTTCTTCCCTAAGTCTCTGGGCTGTCCAGCATCTGCTTTCTGGCCATCCAGGCATGTTGGGTATGAGCTCTGTCTTGTGGCATGGACCAGTCATTGTCTGGCCACTAGGCAGATTGGAGGTAAAGATTTTGTAACTGGGTTCATACCACTGCAAACCAAACCTTGCCTGGTTGCACAGATGCTAGCTTGAGCTCCATATCCCCCACTACTTGGAGACTACTTAGAGACTAAAGTCACTGTCATAGATTCCAGGGAGTTTCCACTACACTACATTGCCTCACCCCAAGCCCCCAAATTCCAGTCATCTCTCCCTCAGTCTCTCCTACCCCCTACCTGGAGGGTAAAATCTTCTGGCACTAGCATACCTTCAGGGTCGTGAGATGACCACACTGATGTAGCCAAGATGCAAGCAGGACCCTTGGAATGAATGCTCACAGCCCTAGCTGAACAGACTGGGGACGGTGAGTGCACACTAAGCCAGAAGGACTCAAGAAGTGCAACTCCCAAGGGTGTTTGGGAGAACTTCAAACATATGGGAGAGGGAATTAGAAAAGGGGGGACTTAGCTCTGTACCCCATAAATGGCAGAGACCAGGACAGATGACTTTATGGAACGCAGACTAAGTGACAGCCAAAGAGATCACTGCAACCTCAGATGTGTTGATAAGTTCCTTGCTTTCTTGTCTAGATTTATCTGTTCTCTATATATCTATCAGCCTATCTACCTACCTATCACCTATCTATCTATCTATCTACCCACCTACCTCCCTATCATCTATTTATTTATTTAGAGTGTGTGCCTATGTCTCTATGTACATCCACTGGGGTGTGTGTGTGTGTGTGTGTGTGTGTGTGTGTGTGTGTGTGTGTGTGTGCCAGAAGAAACTGTAAGCTTCCTTGACACTGGAGTTAAAAGCAGTTAAGAACCTCTTGACAGGTGTGCTGAGAACCAAACCGAGGACATTTACAAGAGCTACAAGTACTCTTAACCACAGAGCCATCTCCCTCATTTATCACTTTCTAAAGCATGGAAATGCCAATGTTTAAAAATCAAGGAAAGCCCCAACATCCACCTCATTTGTGACCTGATGGAGTACAGGTGTGGGGGGGGGGGGATAAGGGGAGCCTTTGGACTCAGGGCTTCAGGATCTCCATGGCAACAGGATGTCCAGGAAGAGTCCCACTAGGACCTAGCTTTAATAGTGTAGCAGAAACCAGGGACCTGGAACCAAACCAATGATTCTTTTCCTAAACTACATGTAAAAATATATGGATAAAGGAGTTTACTGCATGACTCACTGTGTCACACTGCAGCTTCCATGACAAGATTTTCCCCTTCTCCCTTTATTCCCCTCTCTTTTCACTAATTATTTTTTTATTTTATTTTGGGGTGGGGAAAGTGATTGGCAAGATCAGGAACCACAATATGAGAGACACAGAAAATAAATTAAAAATAAATAAAATCAGGTAAGTATAAAGTGCAAAAGGAAGCTGTAGGGCTCCCGAATGTCTGTTCCAGCTGTAGAGGAAGTTCACTGAGATGTGCACTCTCTGGGATTGGCAAGTACTTGTTTGAGTAGCTATGTTAATCTAACTTTGTGATTTATTTTTGTTTATATGTCCTTAATAATAAACTGACTTATAAAGACATTTTCAAAACTCAGTAAATTTTACTAAAGTTTGTATTTCTGGGAAGATAGGGTCATGCTGGGTCTGTGTCCTCACCTACAACACACTGAGCTCATCCAGGTCCTCCAGAGAGGACAAGCCTATAAAGATGCCCACCTAACTTGTAGCAGTCCATCTCTTAACCTTCCTTTCAGAATCCCAGTCTTCCTACTCTTATTGACTTGAGAACTGTTGAAATTCAGAAGGCTCCTTTCATTTATCTTTAGATTCTGTCACCTTCCTCACCCTCACCCTCCCCTTGATAGACCCCTGATAAAATACTTTGCCTATACTATAGTAGGTTATCTAAAAATGCTGACTTTATTTTTGAAGGGTTACTAAATGGTTATTGGCTTCTACTGCCATCTACTGACCAAAAGTAGAACTATGCCTAGAATATGTTGTAAATCTACTAATCCATTCAAATTTTAAATCCTTCCTGTTTTTAAGCCATTATTATTATTATTATTATTATTATTGTTATTATTATTATTATTTTGGTCCAATCAGCAATAATGTTCAACACATTTTACTCTTTATCAAATATAAACTAGACAAACTGCTCTCAGACCTTGAATGAACAAGTTGACCAAAATTAATATATATTATCCACCTTCCATTTTAACTTGTCATTGCTCATATATTTAGAACAGCATGGGGAAGAAGGAGATGCCTGATCTGTACTTGGCACTCAGTTGGGACACACACACACACATATCCCTTGTCCATTTTACAGCATATGTGTTTGAATACAAATCTAAAACAAGACTGGTGCAAGGCTATAGATTTCCACATATAAGGTTCTCATGTACTTGCAAGTGAAGGCAAAAGAAATTTTATTTTACAAAAGGATGTTTAACACATTTTCTAGATAATTAAAATAGACCTGTTTCCAGGTCAGTATTCCTTAATTAATTATTTTTAGTTTATTATTTTATTGTTTGTTAATTGCCATATCTGGTGATCAAACCCAGGGTCTTGTGTGTTCTATATAAGCATTCTACCACTGAGGTACACCACTCAAATCTGTATTTATTTTAGAATTCCTAGGTCTCCTGGTTTACTCAGCTATTTTCTATCCCATTCTCATCTTCCTAAGCAAGAGTATTGGGGAAAAGGAAGAGAGGACCCAGGGGCCTGGTGACATCCTAGCGCAGGTGGGAGAGAGAAGGGAGCTTCCTTTCATCAGTCTTTTTCCCTGTAGCAACAGAAAAAAATGTTTTTCTATCTCTGTTAAGCATAGTTGAATTGCCAAGGACCCCAAGACCAAGAGGACAGTGTTTCACAAAGCATACACTGTCTGGCTAACACTGAGGATCTACATCTCAGCCAAAGGCTATCTGGATGTAACAGGGCACATGGAAAGGTTGCTGGCCTTCCTCTTGACCCAGAAATAGAGGTAACAAGCTAAAGGTACAGATGTAGAAGCATTTGCCACATCAGAACATATGTACAAAAGGTTTATTAAAAGAAAACAGTATAGAGATAGAGATGCACCTGGTAAATTCAGACAGACAGAGGCAAAGAGAAAGACTGGCTTCTGAGAGAGAATCCATTCTTTTGTAGTGGTTACTCAGTCTTTTCTCTTGTGCCATTCCTGCAGGGCCCATAGCAATAAATAAGCAGGCATTCCACTGTCTCCTTACAAAGTGAATGCTACTATGTCAGCCATCTTTCCTCAGATTGGCCATTGAAGGCAAGGGCCGTGTGTCATTAGTAGTGAAGTTCTGTATGTTTGTATGAGACATCACAAGTCCTCCAGATGGATATCCAAGTCAGGTCTGATTCTTAAAGATTGGGAATTTCTGCTTTTATTTGGGGCCTTTGTGTCTACACTTCCATAAGCTTTCTAAGCAACTCAAATCTTGATGTATCATTCTAAATGCCAAGGAAGGGCCTCTGTAATACTTCCTCCTGTTCTCAGTTCATATGAAATTATTTTCAGAAAAGTCTGGGAAGAAAATGCAGGTGCTGACCACAGACTTGGAAGCCCCAGTCCTGATTACAAAGGGGGAGACAAAGGAGGCCATGTACTGGGAAGATGGAGCGTACCCCATTTGGGAATCTTCTGCCTGTGTTTTCTCTGTAATCTGTCTGTTGCTTTCTGTTTTGTGTCTCAGAAGAGCCCTTTGTCCACCTGAATTCCCCAAGATGGAGATTTGAGGTGCAAATGTCTCCTCCATGTTTCTCAAGGCCAGCTGTGGGGAAAAAAAAAAAAAACTCTCCTCCCTCTAATTTCTGCCTCCTGGGGTTTCCACTAAGCTGTGAGCAGTACAACTGTAGATTTCCATAACAACAGGGAGAATGTACAAAGATATGGGTTTCAGAATCCTAATGCCGTCCCTGTAAGGACTGTGGCTAAAAAATACTTTCCCCAATGACAAGTTCGTGGAACTTCTTGGAATCAGAAATCCCAATGTGCAGTTTCAACTGGAGGCTTTGTATGGTTTTCTAATCACACAGGCACACTCCTGCTTTGTGATTAGCCGAGCCTCGGGGTTCTCCCTGACATCAAACCACACCAATCAGCAAGCAATCTCACTGTTATCAAATAAGAAAAGCAGATTAAAACTATCCCCTCTCTAGTGTCACTACTCTAATTGTCCCTTGCTTTCAGATCTCCACCAGGTGAATGACATCAAACCAGCAATCAATTCAAGGTTAGTTCCAAGAGCACTAACCCTGTGGAACACCTGCTTTCTTTGGGGTTGCCACCTCAAAAACAAGAGCTGTCTTACCTCCTGCCATTCATGTTACTGAAATGCTTGGATATGTTCCTGTTCTTACCATGTCAGCAATGCCATGAACACGTGTTTTTTTTTTCAAGGTCAGTGGAAGTTTAATACATTAGTCATGCTCTAATATGGCCTACTTCCTAAACATGTGGTTTGCTTTAGAACATTTGATTTACAGTGGTGTCTACTCCAGAACTGGGTAGCTCACCTACTTATCAGTCACATCCACCATCTAAGCTATCTCTACCTTTTCTCCTCTCAGTTTATCAGACCCAACTTGGTCAACTCAGTAAGATTTTTTGCAAAATATATTTTTTTGCAAAATTTCCAACCCCAGAATCAAATTTGGTTTTCTCACTAAGTTTCCTAGTATCAGGAAAACCAAGCAGTGGTTATCAGTACAGGCTTCTCTTGAATTCCCCCAGCTCTGAGTCTTGATTCCTGATATGATATGGAAGTTCACCTTGTGAAGCTATTGTAGAATTCTTTAAAGGCTAATACCAAGATCAAACTAAGTAATGCCTATAATTGCCACTAGGTAGTATCAGCGAGCCAGAGGTTCATGCAGTGATGGAGAGGAAAAGGAAACAGAAGGAAAGGGGTAGATGGGTAGATGGTTACATGGGTGGATGGTTAGATAGGTGGGTGGGTAGGTGGTTAGATGGGTAAGTAGATGGTTGAATGGGTAGATGGAAGGTTACATGGGTAGATGGGTGTGGGTGGATGGAGGGGTGGGTGGATGGGTGGATGGATATAAACAACATTGGTTGCATATTTACCTGCTCTTCATAACAGACATCTATCAGTTGAGCACCACCAGCCTGGTGGGGAAGGAGAATGTTCCCTGAGCTTTCCCATCATAAGTTATCCACATATATTATCTTTATTAAACTGAGATGTACAAGTGGAAACTATAACATTTTAAGGCATTGAACATGGAAGATGAAATCACCCATATATGTAGGTGTCTAAGTACAAGCTTGTGCCTCACTCCAGCTCTACCATGTTCATTTAAGTCACCCTGGAATTTACATATTATACACCACTTACTTCTTTGTAATGCAAAGATAGGAAGGTTCAGCTCAACTTCCCCACAACCATAGCACAAGTAGATCTAGAATTTAAATCCAAATCTTCGTGATTTCAAAGCCTTCTGCTATTAAATGACATATTTTATGTGATGTTTCCTGGGGAGCCTAAAAAGAAGGGAACCCCTTCATCTCCAAGAAGATGCTTCAGCTCCCATTTCATTCAAGCTTCCTTTTCTGATAGCAGAAAACTCGATTTATATGACCAAGCAACTCAGCACAGGGCTAGGGCTGTGCCTAGATCTGCCCAGAGCTTTGCAGTTGTGATGAGTTCTGGGGAGACAGAAACAGTGGCTTCAGGTCACAGAGACTGTTTATGTAGTCAGGCACTCAGCTAAGCCCCTTATAGTGGCACCTTTATAGGCACCAGTGCTGGTTGCTGATAGCATCATTGCCATCATTAGTACCCTTTTCCCTCAAAACAAAAACAAAACACCCCTAACAAGGAAGTCTGTGTGAATTTGCCTCCATCCTCAGATCTAGGAGCTGAATGAGTTGGATTCATGGCAACAATAGGACCTGAGTCATAAAGATAAGTCTTCCAAGGGCTTCTTAGAGGGAACATGAACACTGGTTACTTTATGCATTGTTGTGTCTAAACACCTGACAAAGACAGCTTAAAGAAAGGAGGGGCTTGCTTAGCTCATAGTTTGAGGGTCCAGTCTATAATAGAACAGGAGCCAGGCAGTGGGAGCTTGAGGCAGCTGGCCATTATCTTATTCACCAAGCCAGACAAAGTTGAATGGTCATGTTCAGTCCACTTCCTCCTTCTTATTCAGCTTGAACCCAGCTGCCGGATAATGCTCCAATATTTAGGCATCTTCACATCTCGAATGACCCAAACTAGATGCTCCCACATAGACAGGCCCAGAGGTTTGTCTCCTGCATCATTCTAGCTCCTGCTAAGGTGACAATATTAACCATCACAGGATATTTCTCTCTTCTAGCAGAAGAGGAAGTCCCCTACCTGTAAGGATGTAAAGTCACAGGGTCACTGTTACTGCTCTGAGGTCAGGCAGCCCTAAGACAGAGCTAAAACAACAAGAATGGCATACCCAGAGAAATGCAGAAAAACAAAACAACAAAAACTAGAGGCCTTGGAGTTTCTAGCTCAGACAAGACCTGAAGCTCACTCAGTGGAGTTCAGAACTCCACAGACATTTTCTTTAAGTTAGCTAGATCCAAGGCTTCCGTTACAGGGAACCAAAGGCATCTTGGCTTCTGTTTCTAAGAACCAACATGAGAAAAACCAACACTTAGTAAATTCCTTAAGTTAGGTCATTTGTAATAATAAGATATATCCCAAAACAATCTGGCCCCCAAATGCTTTGTTGTTGTTGCTGTTTGCTTGTTTGTTTTTCAGCTAGGATCTCTCCTGCTTTCACTTTTTAGATCTGGGATGTATAGGCACCCACCATCATTAGATAGATAGATAGATAGATAGATGGATAGATAGATAGATAGATAGATAGATAGATAGATAGATAGATAGATAGATAGATCCCAAATGATTACTTTCATATTCAAATATTCTTCAACAAAGGAAGCTTCTCATTCCCTCTGGCTTTAGCTAGTTGATGCTTAGCCCCCTGGGACGCCTCGCCTCATGCTTCCTATGGAATCTCCCTTAAGAATCCCTTGCCATGTCAGTTCCATAGGGCTGCAAGATTGTACTGGCTTAATGCTTTGGGCTCATGAGAATGAGCTGCTGTATTGAATCTCGGATGTGAACTTGGAGGATAATTCAGGACCCAGAGTCTGGTCAGGGGACTTCAGTGTTTGTCTGCTGTTTTTAGTTAGCAGCAGTCATTCATGGACTTTGGTGACATCACAGAAAATGTTGTCTAGTCCCTGGCATTGCCCAGCAAAGCAATCAAAGCAAACAGAGTGGCATTGGCCTTGTAATGACACTGTTTATATAGCACTTGCCAAGAAGGTGAGGGGTTGATCACCTAGGGACCACAGCACCATCAAAACACCTGCCTGGTGACAGTTCAAAACCACTCCCTCACCTCTCCAAAGTCCACCTGGAAAAGATCTTAACAGATTCCCCACCCCATCCCCCACTATACCCTAATTGCTAGTTGCTCACTTAGCCAAATCCATGGAAGGACTGATGTGACTGGATGAGATGGGGAGGGAGGGAAGAAGGGTGAGAAGGAGGAAGAATGGAGCTGAGATGAGCAGAATCATCAAAATATCTTCTAATGAAAATGTCTTCTCCAAAAGTCAAATTAACATAGGGAAGAATTTACTCCTTGGGCACAAAACTGCATAGTCTCTGTTTCAGCAATATGCTCACTCCCACAAGCTTGTTATTCAAGCTCTTTTTTATTGTTATTATTATCACCCTGACCTTTTGTCTTTCTTCAGAGCCACCTCCACCCTCTGGGCCCCTTCCCTGCAGGCAGCCTCTGCACTATGGAATTTGAAAGGTATACCCCAACAGCTGGGCTTTTGATGTGGGCTGAGCTGCTGGCTTTCTTAGTGCTTTTCAAGCTAACTTCAGCTATTTTTTTTAACCAGTCTAGCTGGTTTTCTGTTTGCTCTTTAGGTCTCCAGGAGAATGGCAAAACTTGGTAAAAAGTCTGCTGCATTCTTCCATCATGTGACAGAAAATCTCAGATGGAGAGGAGGGCATGAAGCTAGGAGGGGGCATCAGAGGAGGAGGGAAAGTAACGCCCCAAGTGCCACTAGTGTATGCCCAGAGGGAGAGAAAGACTTCTCTGGGCTTTGGCTATGGCTCTGAAGGTAAAGTCCAAAAGTGTTAGTAGCAATCTAATGCTCAGGTCAGTGACATTCTTTACAAAGTGGCTATTTCAGGAAGTCCCACTCCTAGCTGAGAAGCTATTGGGGGGAATGTGGCCCCTGCAGTGCCACCCATGCTCCAGTAGATAACCCATAGACTTGCAGGTGAACTCTGGAGGGGGGGGGGGTGGCGGTCTATGAAGTGGGAGGAAGATACGGGGGTTGGAGAAGGAGAGGGAAAGAGAAGGGTGGACTTGATCAGAAATTTCATGCCTGTATGAAATTCTCAAGCAATGGAAAGAACTTCATCTCTTGGACTATGGGCAGGTCAGTCCATCTGAACAATAGCTTTTGTGACAAACATCAGAACACCCTGTGTCTTCCAGGGGACCTTCTATGCTGTCCTTGTCTGTCCAGGGCCCTCCTCTGCTGAATTGTAAGTGGTTATGTATAACCCTGTGGCTCAGGCATCAAGGAGGGAAACTTACACCAACTGTTTTTCTACCATGGCTTGCTTTCTTTAACCAATGTGGGAAATTTTCCACAAATACTAAATTTCCATGGACAGAATCTCAAGGTTTGGAATAGGAATTTAAAGGTAAACTGACCAAATGTCTATTGATAGAATGGTTTCTACAACGTAACTCTTCACTGCTGTTTATAGAGCCTGCTGCCTTCCAAAACGAAATGTCCTCTACATAAAGAACTGTATTTGGTTAAAAATACTTCTTGAGCTGGAGAGATGCTCAGTAGTTAAGAACTCTTGCTGCTCTTCTAGGGAACCCAGTTTTGATTCCCTGCGTCCATGTGGCAGCTCACACCTATCTGTAACTACAGTTCTAGGGGATCTGATGCCCTCTTTTGGCAGGCACCAGGTACATACATGGTACACAGGCCTGCATGCAGGCAAAATACCCATATACATAAAATATAATTTTTTAATTAAAAAAATTTCTCTCCCTTATACTTCAGTTAAATCTAACCATCTGCAACTTGCACCCAGGGGCCCAAATTAGCTCCTGGGTCATATGGATGCAAAACTAGACTCCCTTATGTCAGGGTCCCTAAGTCACTGGCTGATGTCTATAGCTTCGTGTATTCTCAACTTCTGCAGGGGCACCTATTCCTAGCTCCCTAAACATTTTAACAGAGGATGGGAAGACAACTCAGTGGGTAAGAGTGCTTGCTGTAAAAGAAAGAGGACCTGTGTTCAAATCCCAAACACCTATGTAAAAGCACCTATAATCCCAGCACTGGGCAGGAGGGAAGAGGCAGATCATGTCTACTCAGTGATGACCCAGGCTAGACAAAATGGCAAGCATCTCATGCAGTAAGAGACCCTGTTTCAAAAAGTATGGCAGGAAGTGAGAAGGAGGATACCTGACATTCTTCTCTAGCTTCACATGTGTACCTCTCTCTCTGTCTCTCTCACACACTCTCTCTCATGCATGCACACACGCATACATGCTACATACCCCCACACAAACAAAATACACCCAATCTACCTAAGAATTCAAATACCCTCTTGCATCCTAGTTACCCTCCAGTAGCATGCCAATTTGCCCAGAGTATTCCTGCCTAGAACTAACTACAGTGGACACAGAGCCCCATGTCTAGTCAGAAAAGTACAGAGAAGGGAAGATCACAGAGACCATCAAACCTCATTCAGATCTGCCATATGTAGCCGCTCTCTTTGACTTTTCCCCACAGCCTTGCCTCCCCAGGAAAGTTAAAAGTCATACACAGCACAGCACAGTACAAGTATCCAGTTGTTCTTGGAAACAGCACACTTTCAGACCAACCAAATGCAGGCACAAGGGACATTAAGCGGCAGAGAGGATCAAAGGAAGAAGGCAGGCAGTGATTGGGAAAGGTAGACATACATTAACCCTGTCTGGTAAGAGCAGGCTGTTGATAAATGTAGCATTTTCCTCCATGAAACTCTGAATACAAGGAGAAGAAGCAACCTGATTGATGTTACCAACTTCTGGGGAATTAATAAACCTGAGCAAATGCAAATCTTTGCAGGACTATTTATACCCTGGATACACAGAACGATGGATGATGGTTGACTTCTCTTTCAGGCTGTTACAAAAAAATGAATGCAGGAAGCCAGGCTTTAAGATATCCTATTCTTGGAAGTGATGCTGTTCTGTGAAGCCCACAGCAGAGAGGAAGGTCAGCCAACAGTGGAGACAAGCTTGTGCTCAACACCACTCAGTCTGTTCTGTGAAAGCATGAAGAAGGTCATGGGGTGATAGATACAAAGACATTGTCATTCCGAAACAGAAAATTCTTCCAGAGTCAGGCCTCTCTCCTGTAAATTACAATGGTTCTGAGAGAACTAAGAAAGTGAAGAGTACCTGAGTCTCATGTGCTCAAGCCATTCAAGCCATCTTCGAACTCCCATCAATAAACACATTTTCATGTAGAGGACCCATGAAAGACGATAGATTTCAGCTGGAGAAACCCAGCCCTGGGTCATTTCAAGAGCTGACTTTGTAGGTAAATGAAGACAAAAGAGAAACTCTATAGCAGTCACCTTAAAAAAAAAAATCTGAAGACTAGGGTTATCTTCTTTTTTTTTATTAGAAGGAAATTGGTCATTTATATCTTCTCTTTGAATTTTGCACATTTAACTGGTGTAATTCCTATCCAGTTTGATTTTCTGTTAATGTGATAAAACACCATGACCAAACATAACTCAAAATGGGATAGCACTTATTTCCATTTATACTTCAAAGTCCATCACTGAAAGAAGCCAGGGGCAACAATTCTAGGCAAAATCTGGAAGCAGGAACCATGGAGGAACATTGCTTACTGGATTGTTTTCTTATACAACCTAGGTCCTACAATGGGATGAGGCCCTCCACACACACACACACACACACACACACACACACACACACATCAGTAATCAAGAAAATGTCCTCATATGTTTGTCTACAGACCAATCTAAAGGAGTGGATTCCTCAATTAAGGATCCCTATTCCCAGATAACTGTCTTATGTCAATTTGACCAGTACAATTCATGTCATTAAAAAAAAAAGTTTATATCTAAGAAGATTTGGTTGTGATCTGGGATGTAGAATGTGGCTAAAAAGAGAACTGCATAGGAAGAGATCATTTCAGTTGTGTGGCTGTTTTCTGAGAGGTAAAGAAATGTGGGGACTAAAATTTACGTGGAGATGAGCCCTGGGTAATTTCTACAGGAGATGGGGGGGCTTTAGATCATTTGGACCAAATGGTACAGTGTGTCCTCACTGCTAAAAGCAAAACAAAAGGCAGTACCATAGAGGCCATGTTTTTGTAACCCAGTGTGTCGTTTAACTGTCATTGCAGTCTGGTTTTGCCTAGAAAATAATATATTTCAATATGTAGATTTCTGCCTCTGAAGCCTTTTGTCCAATAATGACTGGCAACAAAACAATAACACACAGAGATTCAATAACAGTAAGAGAGCTTGCTTCTTTTACATTTATTTATTTATTTATTTATCAATATAATCTCACTCTGTAATCCAGAGTTACCTGGAACTTTAGATGTAGTCCAGACTGACTACACAATCTAACTCATGGTCCTCCTGCCTCCGCATCCCAGGTATTTGGATTACAGGTTCTGTATCCTTTCCCTGACTCAATCTTCCTATACCATCATGCCTACCTCTCTCCTTCCCTTCCCCCTAACTCCCTCTCCCCTCTCCCATGCTCCCAATTTGCTTGGGAGAATCTTGTCCTTTTCCTCTTCTCCAGGAGACCATGTATGTCACTCTTAGGGTTTTCAATTGAGTAATCTAAAATGGCTGAAAGACACTTAAGATAGTTCTCAACATCCTTAGCCATCAGGGAAATGAAAATTAAAACAACTCTGAGATACCATTTTATTCCCGTCAGAATAGCTAAAAATAAAAAACACCAAAGACAGTTTATGCTGGAGAGGATGTGGAGAAAGGGGGGAAACTCCTCCATTGTTGGTGGGAATGCAAACTCACACAGCCATTTTGGAAATCAGTATGGTAGTTCATCAGGAAAATGGGAATCAGTCTACCTCAAGATCCAGCAATCCCGCTCTTAGGCATATACCCAAAAGATGCACATTCATACAAAAAGGACATCTATTCAACTATGTTCATAGCAGAATTATTTGTAATAGCCAGAACCTGGAAGCAACCTAAATGTTCCTCAACTGAAGAATGGATGAAGAAAACAAATGTGGCACATTTACACAATGGAGTACTACTCATAGGGGGAAAAGAAAAACAACAGAATCTTGAAATTTGCAGGCAAATGGATGGAACTAGAAGAAACCATCCTGAGTGAGGTAACCCAGTCACAAAAAGACAAACATGGTGTGTACTCACTTATATATGGTTTTTAGACATAGAGCAAAGGATCATCAGCCTACAATCCTTACTGCCTTACTAGGAAACAAGGAGCATCTAGTATGTTTCTTTTACCTTGCTACCCTTTCAGTCTTCCTCTTTTCCACTATTTCTTTCCCCTCCTTTCATTTTCAGCTATGGTCCTGAAAAAAGGTAAATGAGAGCAGGAAAAAAAAGGCCTAGCTGTCTCGACTTTCTTAGCACCATTTGATGCTGTTTTTTTTTTTTTTTTTTTTTTTTTTTTTTTTTTTTACATTTAAGAATTACTCCATGAGTCTGATGCTGATGCTACAAAACCTTATTATACAGATTCATATCTTTCCCCCATTATCATTGTTTAAAGTATTGAACTCTTCACAATGAAGTAGAATAGAGATGTAAAAAGAAAGTCAAGCTAATTAGTTTTGCTTATTCCCTTTTAGCAGCTCAGGGAAGAAATTGGAGAAATAAAGCTAGAAATTATGGGCACCAGGAAAAATCCATTCACCCCTTACTTATTCAAATATCAACAGCTATACTTTTGGTTAAGACATTGTTGTAATTTTTAAAAAGTAGCTCGAGAGAGAAAGACAACATGCAACAGAGTTCAACCAGAGGCATTTTTTTATTACAGGAAATGGATTGTAAAAAAAAGGGAAAGGGAACGGGGACTAGGCTCCAGAGACAGGAGCAGCAGGAGAGAGAAAGAGGGAGAGGGGATGGGTTTAGAGAGAGAGAAAGAGAGAGAGAGAGAGAGGGAGGGAGAGAAAGAGAGAGAAAAATGGGAGGTGGGCAAGGCCCTTTTAAAGGGGCACATAATGACTATGCACAGGTGGTGCTCTTAGTGGCTGCAGCTGAGGGCATATCCTGTCCAAACCCCAAGGACAGGCCAGTACAGATACCTAAATACTAACAGACATGGGATAAAAATGAAATGAAATGGATGTTGTTGCTATTAAAGAATTGTTTGAGGGGGCAAGAAGGATGGCTCAGCAGATGAGATCACTTGCTGTGCAAGCATGAGGACCTGACTTCAAACCCAGCTAGGTGTGGCCGTGTATATACCCATAACCCCAACACTGTGGGAGGCAGAGATAGAAGGGTCACTGGGACTTCTGGCTGCCAACCTAGCTCCAGGTTCAGTGACAGACTCTGTCTCTAGGCAGTAAGATGGAGAGGGACAGCGTAGCACACTCAGTGTCCTCCTGGCCTTATTCATGCTTACAAACACGTGTGTGCACACACGGATGTAGACAAACACAAATAAGTGTTTGAGCAGCAATTAAAGAGCAAGAAAAGGGAGATCAAAAGGCAGTTGATGACTAAAGTGAATTTCCACATGGCAGCAACTGTGTTCCCCTGTTATCTAAGGCCAATAGCTCTCCACTCATAAGAATGTCTTAAGTCAATCAATGGCGTATTTCAACAAAGGGCCATGCTGTAAAACAGGTTTTTCTACCCAAAGGTGATCCAAAAGCAACCCTCAGTGGGCATCATTCTTCAAGTTCTGAAGGTCTTCTTTTTTCAAGATAGCAATATGACCAAATACCTTCTTGAAGTAATGAACTGCAGCTCCCAGACAACTATCTAACCATAACACGCCACACTGTACAATGTACACTAGACTACAATAGCCATTGCTTCTATACAATGCTCTTAACAAGAACAAATGAAGATGGCTTGTCTTAGACACTTCTACCTATCTAAAGCATTGCTTATTAAGTGCTGCCCATAGGTCCCACCCAAGAGCCCAAGGATGAATAAACTTAAGGAGGAAAAAATGCATCTTTATTTTCACTAATATGTTGTATTTTCATCTTAATGTGAAAATACCACTTTAAAAGGAAGGGCCACAGCATGAGAAAGAATTCTAGCAAAAAAAAAAAAAAAATCACAAAACTCTAATAAACATCAAAAAAGATATTCTCTAAACAAAAATCTAATAGCTTAACATTGGCTAGAATTCTCCAGTGAGAACAATTTAGCATTGTATGCTCTTGAACTTATTTTTTTAATTTCTTTTATTATCTTTTTATTATTGAAAATAGATTCTCCTCTCATACAATACATCCTGACCACAGTTTCCTCTCCCTCCACTCACCCCAGTCCCCCACCACCACCACCCTCCCCAGTCCACTCCTCCTCTTTTTCCACTTCAGAAAAGATCAGGCATCCAAGAGATGACAGCCAAACAGGATACAATAAGACAAAGAAAAAGCCCTCATATCCAGGTGGACAGGACAACTCAATAGGAGGGAAAGAGTCAGAGATACACCCACTCCTGCTGTTAGGAGTCCCATAAAAACA
This sequence comes from Phodopus roborovskii, assembly GCF_943737965.1. Taxonomy (NCBI): domain Eukaryota; kingdom Metazoa; phylum Chordata; class Mammalia; order Rodentia; family Cricetidae; genus Phodopus; species Phodopus roborovskii. Next base: position 33,235,868 of record NW_026126433.1, read on the forward strand.
CAAAGCTAACAGCCATAAAATATAGGCAGAAGACCTGATGCAGACCCATGTAGGCCCCATGCTTGCCGCTTCAGCCTCTGTGAGCCCATGTGAGACCAGGGGGAGGGACCCAAGGGAGACCTCTAATTCAGATTCTCTCTCCACATAATGTCTCCCTGTGAGTCTCTGCACCCGCTCCCATTTGCTGCCAGAGAAAGTGGTCTCTGGTGACCACTGGACAAAGCACCAAACTATTGAGTATAGAAGAATATCATGCATCATTTAATTGGTGTGTGTGTGTGTGTGTGCCTGCATGCACACATGTGGTGTGCACGTGCACACATGCATGTGTTTGTGCCAGTTGGAGTTGTATGTATCGTAGGTCTTTGGGCTATGCAGTCTCCAGTTCCTGGCCATCTAGGCAGTATAGGGCATGGGCTCTCCCTCATGGCATATGCCTCAACTTAAAACAAACATTGGTTGAACACTCCCAACAAGTTCTGTACCACCATTGCAGGCAAGACAGATTGTAGGTGGAGGTTTTTGTGACTGTGTTGGTGTCCAGGTTTCTCTTTCCATAGCCTGAAGAGTACCTACTCACATCAAAGAGACCACAACATAGGGTGAAGGCTCCATGCAGACACCAGATTGACCTTTTGGATTTAAAACCATCATAATGTAAGCAATATCTACCACAGGATCACAGAGCATCTTTTCAGATTGTCCATTTCTTCATTCCTTTTTTATAGGAAACTCACTAAGTTAATTCTCTCACAAAGTCAATACCAAATAAACCACACACACGTGTGCGTGCACATGCGCGCACACACACACACACACACACACACACACACTGCTTGTATCTTTATAGACCCCTCTACCAAACAACAAGAAGGATGTTTGTTACCTTTGTATTGATTTTGCCCCTCATGTTGTCTAAAGCTTCCCAGTAAAATAAATGCCCACTGTGGTTCTGATGCTGGCATTAACACCAACATCTCAGTTTGAATCCAAAACTTAGCCTTCCCTACAGTTCAGTTATATTTTTATCTCTTGAAAATCACAGCTTTTAAATCCTTTTAAAAATAGGAAAGGAGAGAATTTTGGGGAAAAAAATCATTTTATTGGCCTTAGGCCATATCAAAGCTACTCTGTTTCCGTGTTGTTCAAGTTCTGTCTCTCATTCTGGGAAAAGCAATCAAAGGGTATCCACATCTTGAAGCTTCTCAGTCATTAGTATTCATAAATACTTCGGTCCTAATAAACTACAAGTAAAGAAAGGCTTTTGCACCCAGATATCACAAGCCATGACCACCACAAGATTCCATCAAGCTTAATAGAAATAACCAACCCCCATGGTATTCTGATGATTCAGTTCTCCCAAGCCTTAATTACCAGTTATGCAAATATTCCTGAGCCACAGAAGGACTTTGCCTTTTAAGGAGTTACTCATGAAAGCAACACCTGATATTTAAAATAAATGTATTTGCTAACCACACTCAACCTTCCTCCTCCCATAGTCATCCTTGTTTCCATGTCTCCATTATCCATGTTTGATCACCCAGTGAAGCCTCCAGAGACTTCCTGAAGGTTTCCAGAGAAAAGCAAAGCTCTGAAGAGTTGCAAGAGGGAATTGGGAGCCCCTATCGACAGCACCAACCCAGAGATGAACCTTTGGAATCTGCACCCTCAGACAGTGCTCACAGTCTCCACCCACCAAGACTTGATTTGGGCCTGACTCACTGGTGCTGAGGGGAAGGGATGAGTTTTCATAGTTCCCAGTGAGAACAAGGAGAGCTGAGTGTTGTGACTTTAGTTCTGCCCTTGACCTTCTGGAAGAGCTACAGAACATTTTACTAAGCAGTTTCCTGAAGGGTGCTCAATAAGTTCCCACAAAGAACTCTGACCTTTGGGGAAATAAAGCTACACCCACAATCATCATGAAGCTCAACCTACAGAGACAGAGTAAGAGGCTAGGAAAAGCTTTCTTGTGAGGCTGAGGACATGGTGCTTGCTGCTTCTGCAGTGGACCTGAGTTTGGTTCCTAACACCCATGATGGGTGACTTACAACTGTCTGTTACTCTGGTTCCAATGAAACTGATGCCCTCTTCTTGCCTCTGTGGGAACCTGCACACACACACACACACACAAACACACACACTTACTTACTTACAAATATTTAAAAAGGAAGGGCTTTTTGGAGGCTGGGAAAACAGCTCAGTTGGTAAAGTGTTCGGCATGCAAGCCTAAAGACCCAAGTTTGATTCCCAGAACCCACAAAAGATATATCAGGTGCTTGGGCTTGTAATCCCAGTACTGGCCAGGTAGACGGCGGTATATCTCTGTGGTTCCCTAGACAACCAGGCTGGCCTATTTGGTGAGCTTGTGGCCAAGTGAGAGAGACTTACTTTAAAAAACCAAGACAGACAGCTCCAGGAGAATGATACCTGAGATCATTCTCTGGCCTTCCCACACATGTACATACACTAAGACACACATGCAGGCACACTCAGTTCTACATGCACACAGAAACATACACACTCAGGCATACATCCACACACATTCAGACACAGGTGTACATACATACATACACAAAAACCAAACAGCTTTCTGCCTATGGAATAATGAAAAGAGGAGGAAGAAGAAAAGAAAGGAGAAAAAAACAAAATACAGCAAAAGAAAAAAATGCAAAAATATTTGGATTTTACCTTGAAGTCATAAATTCTCAAAAAAAAAAAAAAGAAAGAAAGAAAGAAAAGAAAATTTAGAAACAAAAATTGATAGGTGCCTCTTAAAAATCAGAACACTAAAAGCAGCAGTAATAGCTCATTTTTCAGAAAGACAGTCAACAACTATGTATCAAGCCTCAAAACAGAAACTGAGTGTTTGTGACTATATCAAACCTGGATATGTCTTTAGTCATTTTTTTAAATGTGGCTAAATATACATCTATCTTGTAACCCAGAAGTTTTAGATACTTGAACAAGAAAAATAGATGCCTATGTCCATAAATACTTATATACAAGCATTTCTAACACTCTTCCCATAATAATCAGAAACCAGAAACAACCCAAATGTCATAAACATAGAATAGAGGGGTGATTATTATGCCATGTTCATACACTGGAAAGAAAAGAAATGAAGTTCAGGTGTGGAGATCAACTTGAATGATGTGTTAGCAGACAGAAGACAGATATGGGAAAATGTAGTGGGCCCTGTTCCAAGTCAATGAAGGGTGGCCCTGTGAGATTAATGAGCTGGAGACAGCAGTGAGGGAACTTACACGAGGTTGTTGGGAAAACTCACTTCTTAGCATCCATGGCTTCTAAACATAAAATCTTGTGTTTTATTATTATTGTTGTTGTTGTTGTTGTTGTTGTAGGTAAATTACACCAGAAGAGACAGACAACAGAAATAGACTTTGCTTTATTGGCCAACAGGAAAAGGCTGACAGTGAGTATGTGAATAAATTGATAACAAGCATTATTGGTAAGTGCATGATATAATAGAATAAGAGAGACTCTTACTAGTGCACTAGAAGGCCTTAAATTCTTAGAAGATGGCCTGAGAACAAAACACAGCAAAAGAAACAAGCCAGGTGAGAAGCAACCAGTGAGGATCCACTCCAAGTAATAGGAGTAGCACGCAGAGCCATACAGCAGTTCCCTTATGCCAGGGAAGCTGGCACATGATGAGGTGAAGGAGGAAGGCAAGATAGGAGGACAAGCTGACCAATCAGAGGATGCTCTTATCCTTGGAATAAAGGAAGATGATGTAGTGGAATGGTACAATTGTACTGATGTCTTAACAAGACCATTCTGATGCTGGGGTAAAATGGACCGAAGGGGCCCAAGTGCTTTGTGACCTGGTTTCTCTCTTAATAACTATTAGTCTACTTAAAATTGGATTTAATTTTTCAATGGTATATATCAATTTTACCCTACTGATGGGAGATGTCATTCTGTAAATATGTTTCTTATACTGGTTAAAGAATAAAGCACTGTTGGCCATTAGGAAAGCAAGTTAGGCAGGACTAGGAGACAAGGAGGATTCGAGGAAGTAGTAGGGAGGAGTCAGCATGTAGAGATTGGAGAGACGCCGGCCCCACTCTCCGGTAAGATGACACCATGTGGAAATACTTAGATTAATAGAAATGGGTTAATACTTAAGACAGAGCTAGCCGATAAGAAACAAGTAACTGGCCAAATACAGAGTCTCTGTGTGTTAATTGGGGCTGGCATGGCGGTGGGACCAGATCGGCGGGAAAACCTTACTCATAACATATCGTGCCGCAATGTGGCTAATAAGAACTTCCATTTGCAAGCTTAAAAAAAGGGTTTTAGAAACCAAAAACAGAAAAGCAAGGCTTCTTGGTAGCAGCATTTTTCTGGGTTGGACTCTGTTTTGCAAGAGACAAGCAAAGATTTGCATGGCTCCTCTAAGGGAGGTTTCCTGACTCAGCATAAGTGGCAAAAATCTGCAAGGCTTTTAAAGAGCTCTGCTAACAATTCATTGGTGTGTACTAGAGCTGGCAATGGCAGTGACCACATCTCCTACCTAGCAGCATGCTGCTAGATGGCAACGCAAACTAAGACAGTGAGCACAGCTCTCAGTTCTGGCAGTAAAGGTGCCTGCCGCCATCTTGGATAGACCATGGCTGAAACAACTGTGACTTTCATTTTAGCAAAGTTGTTGTTTAGCAGATAAAAGACTCATGGCCAGAAAAAGATAAAGATTTACAGTAAAGACAGATTCACATTAAGAAAAACCGTTAAAAGACAGTGTGTTTTAAAATATATGTAGACTTGGGAAAGAAAAAGGAATAAAATGGTTTTAAAAAGACAGAGAGGAGCTGTGTGGTGGCACACTCCTTTAATCCCAGCACTTGGGAGACAGAGGCAAGCAGATCTCTGTGATTACAAAGTAAACCTGGTATGCAGAGTGAATTCCAGGACAGATAAAAGTTACACAGAGAAACCCTGTCTCAAAAAAAAAAAAAAAAAAAAAAAAAAAAAAAAAGAAAAAATAAAAAGTAAAAGAAACAGAGTAATAAAAAAGCCACATAAAGATGGAGAGAATCTGGATACTGTATGGTATTATATTGTCTTTGTACCGTTTGATTGCTGAGGAAATAACAACTGTTAAAACAAGTGCTGCAGGATCAATCCAATTTATATATTTTAAAAATGTTTTGACTTCAAAATTTAAGTCTAAGGACAAGTTACTGGGGAAAAGGATTTCTATTTTTGTTTTCACAGAAAATGAAAAGCTGTGGATTCCTTCCAGACTAATGTGGTTTGATCAAGCCAGACCCCCTGAAACAGAGTCACAGGTTGGGACATAGCAGCCTTGCAGACTACAGCCAAGATATCTGCATCTTCTTAGGATCCCCATGACAGCACCCCCTACCAGCAGGAAGCAGTTTGGAAAGAACGACACCCAAATTCCCAAATATTGTTTATAAATGTTTATTTTCATTTAAATGGGGTTGGTTATAAATGGTTAATGACCACAAGCAATCTCTTTTTAAAGGTAAAAAGGAAATTATGGTATAGATATGAATATTTTGTATTGGGATGGATTTTCATTTATTGATACAAATTTAAGGTCAATTTTGTGATATGTATATTTCTCTTCTTGTTTAGACATTGTGTTTATATAGCTCATTTAAAAATGATATATAATGTAGTACAGATTATAGATAATTACCTATGATAGTCAAAGCTTAGAGTTAAGTTAGTTAGGTTTTTCAAGATACTCAGAAATGTATTTGAGATAGATAGGCATTCTTCAAGCCTTTCAAAGACCTACAGAATATGGCATTTAAAATGGTTTAGGATTTTTCTTGACTGTGAGACAATAATGCTCCTGGCAACATCACCTGCATCAGAAAGGAAGATGGACATCAAAGAAATGCATTATAAAGTTTACTTCCAATATGGCAAAACTAGCCATTTGGACAAGATACTGCTCTTGTCTGAACTATTTGACTTTATGCTGTATAAACTGGACATGCAGGACCCACAGAAAAGTGACTGCTGATTCAAGATGGACATTGCTACAGAGTTCCTGCTTCATGGAAGAGTCTGCCAGACAGTCTGCAAGACACAGAGAAAAGTGACTGACAAACTGCCAATAAGAGAAGACAGTTTAAAGTTTCCTACTTTGCTAAAGAGTCTGCCAGACACACTATGGCCTATGGGCTGAAGATGGAAGATTACAAAAGAACTTCAGGTGACTGACAAGGCAAGATGTCTCTGTCATTTCTAAAGTTTATATATTATCCTTCTGTGGTCTTTAATGGAGTTGAAGACAAATAGTTATGGTTATAGTTTTCCTTAGTTAGGATTAAAGATAAGTTACATAGATTTTAGGCACATAAAGGTAGGGTAGATAATGGAATATTTTCTTCAAATCTTGCTAAATGTTAATGGACTAAATATTGTTAACTGTGATTCTTACTTGATAAGTGTTGTGTTATATATTTTGCTTTATTAAAGTTAAAACCCTTCTTTTTATTTTAGACAGAAAAGAGGAGATGATAGGAGATGTCATTCTATAAATATGTTTCTCTTATTTGTTAATAAATAAAGCACTGTTGGCCAATAGGAAAGCAAGATAGGTGGGACTAGGAGATAAGGAGGAGAGGGGAAGTAGTAGGGAGGAGTCAAGGAGAGACTGGAGAGAGCAGAAGCCGGACCCACTCTCCGGTTAGATGAGACAATGAGGAAACAGATTAATAGAAATGGGTTAATATTTAAGACAGAGCTAGCTGCTAAGAAACTAGTAACTGGCCAACAGCATACAATCAAATAGAGTCTCTGTGTGTCATTTGGGGCTGGTGTGGTGGTGGGTCAAGGCCAGCAGGAAAAAAATCTTACTCGTAACACCCTACCACTTCAATCTTACAGTGTTGAGTGGAAAACGGAGAGCAAGGGTGGTTCTCTACTCGTTGAAATGCGTAGGGCTTTTACTAGTCATTTAATTTTTATTCCTTTATAGGAAGAGAATTACTCAGCAACTTTCAAGTAGAGAATGGAACTCGGATAGTAACAAAGCACAGACTTTACTGTTGAGATTAAGGAAATTTCTAGAGGGGCTTCCAAAGAAGTAAGGTGAAAAGAAGGTCATCTTAACCTCCCCATCCCTTGCACTGAGCCATCCAGAATCAGAGGGTGGAAGAGGACAAAGTATAGACCTGCAGCCAAAACACCTGAGGAGGCATTTCACACACATCTTAAGCATAAAGCACCCGAGGTAAACAGAGGAGGAAAAGCCCTTTTCTCATCCATCCTCCCCCACATCCCATTTGTCTCAGCTCACAAAGGGGAGGCAGCTCCGTCTATGGGGTGCACCTGGAAAACACCCATCATGACTGCACCTGAGGGGCCCAGATACCCAACTGTCTTACGCAGCAAAGACATCAAAGCTCAAGTTTGTTTGATTGTGCATTCATAGGAACATTGGGTGGATTCCACCCCCACAGGGTTGCCTGATTAAACAAAAAGTAAAAGTTGACAAATAGGGGGAAACGGTGATGGGCTCTGACATCTTCTATCTGAGTGGAAATCTGTGCTCACTCAGCAGACCTGAGGTGGGGAAGCACCCCTCGGGGGAGTGATGAAAAGAAAAGCAAGAAAAGCACCAGCAGTGCAGGTTGCTGCAGCCCTCAGCTACAGCAGGTGTCCTCTCCCTTAGAAACCACGGCTGAGCGCTGAGCAAGGGAATGCCCACCTCCCACTCAAGTGTGGAAAGAAACGGAGGGTTCCCACCGGGCTGTGCAGCATTTACTTGTTTTGAGAACAGTATGAAGAAAACTAAGAAGCAACAGCAATGCAGTCTAATGAGGCAGGGGAGAAGGACCAGTCACAGAGAAGCTTCAATGTGGCCACGGTGGAGCCTGAGTCCACACCTCTGCTAAGAAAGCGCTCTTCTCTGAATCCCAGTGTCTTGCCCAGTGTGAATGAAGCCCCAGCCACAATATCAGCCACTGCTTTTACCACTACAGGTCATCTTCCCCTCTCTGTTTCTATCACTCTCTGCCTCTTCTCTCTCATACATACATAGATACTTTTTAATTGCAACTTTTTTGTCAAATAAAATAGTCTGAAGCCTTATTAATGATTCCCACAGGATACAGAAGGTATAAAAAGTTTTGTTTTGTCTCTTAATTAAAGCCACAAGACCTGAATCCAGTATTTAAATTCAGACCTAGACTAGATTAAGGCAGAAATAAATGCTGGGTACTGATTATACAAAATCAACCCTAAACATCACACCGTTTCAAGACGGAATGTGGGGATTTTTATGTATTTATTTATTGGCTTTTCTGAGACAGAACATGCTGCCCTGCTACTCACTGTGCAGTCCAGGTCTGCCTCAAAGTTGCAGTGATTCTCCTGTCTCAGTCTTGGTGTGCTACCAAGCCCAATTAAAAGAAGATTTTTTTAAAACCTCTTGTTTGCTGTGATAAACACCATGATCAAAAGCAACTCAGAGGGAGAAAGGATTTATTTGGTTTACAGGATCAAGGGAAGTCAGAGCAGGAAAAGAAACAGGAGCCTAAAGGAAGGGACTGAAGCAGAGACCACAGGGAAACATTGCTCATTGGCTTGTTTTCCATGACTTATTCAGCTTGCTTTCTTAGAGAACCTAGATCCAACTACTCGGGGAATGGCACTCTACACAGTGGGCTGGTCCCTTCAAATCAATCATTAATCAAGGAAGTGCCTCCATAGGCATGTCCACAGAGCAATCTCATGGAGGTACCTCTCAATTCTTCAACTGAGGTTTCTTCTTCCCGGGTAACTGGTTTGTGTCAAATTGACAAAAACTAACCAGCTCATCACTATAGCAAATCAAGATTCAGGATGCCTCCATCACTGCTTCAGAAAATGTGATGTAAGACAGTTTCAGCTCTCATAAAAAGTAAGTCTCACTCACAGGGTTTGATTTTTGAAAGCACAAGGAAACTCTCGACAAGCTGAAGAGAGAATCTTCTCTCACCATCATTCTCCCTCGGTGTCTTTTGTTATTTCACTAGAGATGCCTCAGAGGGGGGGATGAGAGCACTATGGTTTGTTGTGCAATATTATTTTAAGATGTGTTGCATTTGTTTATGCTGTAGAATATTTCTTTAACAATGCAAAGATGTGTTGCATTCTGTTATGTTTACATTTGTTTAACTCTTTGAAGCTATATTACTTGGCCTGTCTAAAACACTTGATGAGTCTAATAAAGACCTTAGCAGCCAGTAGCAAGGCATGAGAGGGATGGGTGGGTCTTACAGGCAGAGACAATAAATACAAGGAGAAAAAGAGGGATCAGGAAGCAAGAGAGATCAAGGAGAGGAAGATGCTGGGGCTAGCCACACAGCTAGCCATGGAGCAAGAGTGAAAGTAAGATATACAGAAGTAAGAAAAGGAAAAAGCCCAGAGGCAAAAGGTACATGGAACAATTTAAGTTAGGAAAAGCTGGCTAGAAACAAGCCAAGATAAGGCCAGGCAATCATAAGCAATAGTAAGCCTCCATTTGTGCAATGTATTTCGGAGCTGGATGGTGGGCCCCCCAAAAGAGCAAACAGTATAAACAACCAACTACAATGATACCTCTTTATTCGAAAAAATCTTAAATAACGAGCATGACCTAAGTGTTGGTTTTTATGGACTTTGAGACCTCTAGAACACCACACCAGGGAGTCAGCAATACCAGCATGAAAGGAATGTAATGGCTGGTCCACAGGGCCTGGAGAGTTCTCAGTAAGGTTTGTGTGGTGATAGTTACTTCCTACCTGTGTTTGCTGAGCAGCAAAACAGAGTGTGAGTGTATCTGGAGGCCACACATGGAAACTGACTCCAGAAGAAGCCAGTGTGGGAGAAAGCAAAATGTGATTACCTCTGTAAGGACCTCTTGGTTCATCAAGTTAGAACCAGTCCTTAAGCCTACCCTACTCACTGCTGTGGCTACAGAAGTGAGCTTGTGCCTTACTTTAAAGAAATCACACATACCATAGGAATCCAGTTACTTTGGCAGAACCATCATGATTCAGAAAGGCAGCATTGATCATAATAAGTGTTTGTGGAAGTACATCTCTGTGCCAGACACAGCATTGGATGCTGGAGACAGGCAAGGAGCTCTCCTTGAAGCTGAGTGGGGAAGATAGATATTAAACATTCAAATGTATGTAATGAAGAAATATATGTTGGGCAAAGTACCACATGGGCAAATATTGGGGCCCACAGTTATGTAGAAAGAAACCTAACAAAGAGTGGGAAGGGAAATTAATTAAGTGAAGAGTATCTGCATGTGAGATTGGAGATTGGGAGTTACAGGCAAAAGGACAGCCCAGAGGAAACAGGAAAGTCTTGAGAAAATGACAGTCTCTAGTGAATGCTACTGAGCAAAGAAGAATAAGGTACCAAGTAAAGCTCCAAGGCAATAGAGACAATGTAGCTACGTGCAGATAAACTACATTAAGAAAGTGGCACTAAAGCCAGGCATGGTGACTCCTGTCTGTACTGCCTGCACTTAGAAGCCTGAGGCAAGAGGTCAGCCTCGCTACAGTGTGAAGCTGTTTTTCCAAATGAATGTGTAACTAAAGTCATACTAGTGTGACTAGGAAGTCTTAAGCAAAGTCATGAATGGTGCAGTTGGTGCATGATTATAGAGGGCTATCCAGTAGCATAGAGAATGACTCCTGGAGGGTAAGAGTGGAGATAGGGAGCATTAACCAGGCAAAAGAGGAGCAGGGTAGAGAACTTTCCTAGTTGATGGAAAGCATGCGAGGGGCAGACTTGATTGTAAATGGAGTTCTTAATTGGTCTAGATAATAAAAACCCGGAGTCAGATATAGAAGAAAATGCTGAGCGATCAGAGAGAAGGAGCAAGCCACTGCCACACCTTACCTCCTTTTCATCTCAGCAGACAAGAGAACGAGTTCCTGTTTCTCGCTGCTCATATCCTGTTTCTGCCCAGCTACCTTACTTTCTGTCTGTCTGTATAGACCTCCAGACCTCTATGGTTAGCTAGTGGGAAGCACCATTCTTTGACATTCAGACAGGCTTTATTTGTACAAACAAGATATCACCACATATCCCTCTATTGTGTCTTAAAAAATTATAACTAATACAAGAAAAACTATATGCAACAAGTATAATAACTATATACTATATATAGGCAATAAGTACATCAACAATGCATAGTCCATTAGCATTTGACAAATTCAGAGAAAACACCCTATTACCTATTTTTTTCCTGATGAGTCCAAAGTCTTGTACCTAACTTACCATCTTGTACTTAATTTACTGACTTGGTGGCCACAGAGGTAAAGAGAAGTAGGAATGACTTCTAACAATGTGGTCTATGAATGGAGACCAGTTCCGTTACTCAGATTCAGAACAGGGAGATGGAGCATGTGAGAGGGAGGGTTAAGAGGACTGGAAATTCAGCTTAAGGAATATTCTTTTCATGTAGTATAAGGGGCAGCAAAGATTGCGTTAATCTCATTACTCAGAGGGAGAGAGAGAGAGAGAGAGAGAGAGAGAGAGAGAGAGTTAAATAGAGAAACCTGGGGTGGTTTGAAAGATAATGGCCCCCATAGGCTCAAAGCCAGGGAGCACTATTAGGAGGTGTGGCCTTGTTGGAGTACTTGTGCCTTAGTTGTAGGAAGATGGTCACTGGGGGCAGGCTTTGAAGTCTCAGATGCTCCCTAGGCCCAGTGTGGCACTCTCTTCTGCTGCCAGAACTCTTGGCTACCTCTCCCCACACCATGTAGGCCTACATCCCACTGTGCTTCCTGCCATGATGACAGTGAACTAAACCTCTGAACTGTAAGCCAGGTGCAATACAATGTCTTTTCACAACAACAGAAACCATAACTAAGACAAATACTGAGTTTGAGTATCTGGAATAGTTATATTCTTGAGCCTCCACAACCCACCCATACACCCAGAGCCTTCTAGTTGTTTCTTTGGCTGATACAACTACTATTTGTGACACAGTTTGTCCCCAAAAGAAAACCAACCTAAAGATATGTTACATTCTACTGCCTAAACTTTTCCACGTTCATTTCAGGTTCTCTCTCTCCAAGTCACAGTGTCTTCTAATTATAGTCCCTTCAAAAACAGTGCGGGTACTTAAACACAGGGCCTTGGTACCAGAATTCAGCTGTTCACAAAAGAGAACAAAATAACAGCAATTAATGTGAATTGTTGACATGTGGATGTGGGTATGTCACTTGGCATGATTAAATAACATGATTAAGCAGGGTGTGGTGACACTCATCAATAACCCAAGTTTTCCAAAGGCCAAAGCAGGTAAATCGTGAGTTGGAGGCTAGCCTGGACAACTTAATAAGATCATGCCTCGAAATTTAAGGAGACCCAGGATGGACCTCATTGGTAGAGCACCTGACCCAGCATGTGGGAGGCCTTGGGTTTGATACTCAGTACCTAAAAACCAACCAACCAAACAAACAAACAAAAAAAATCACATGTGTACTCTTAGGGAAAATTTATCTTCTTCATATTTTCCATTAAATATGTTGAATATCTAAGAGTCATTATATACATGGTACAAGCTAGTGGTCTTGATTATATTGTCCTTGTAAAACAAAAAACTTCAAAATACTTATTAACCATGTGAAAGTATTTTAGGGCTCCAGGGAACAACCTTTATTTGGTTTACATGGTTTGGAATTTAATATGCTTTCCTACATTGTAGGAATAGATTCTAGGGATTTTTGTTGCTATTATTTTGTTGTTGTTACTTTGTTTTTTGGGTTTTTGTTTGTTTGTTTGTTTTTGTTTGTTTGTTTGTTTTCAGTCTTTTACTTTCTGTTCAGGACTGGATGAGGAGCACAAAACACATAGATCTATGGGAAAGAAAAATCTATCAAGCTAAATAAAATATATCCTCTTTTAAAAGATGTCTTCTGGGACAGCAGGGCAACTGCACATCATATAAACTCACAGTAGTAGCAACTGAATACACAAGACCTGTGCAAGCCCAAGCCAGACCAAACCATGTCACAAAGCAGAGAGCTGGGCAGAAAGTGTCCCACCCCCTAGCTGTGGAGCTTTTGACAATTTTTTAGCTGCTGGGAAAGGGAGCATTAGTTAGAATGTAGCTCCTGATAACTCAACCATGATCCAGTGGAAGGCTACACTTCCAAAAATATTTGGGAAGTACAAACTGGCTATGGGAGTGGAGACACAAAGATGGACAAGTGTTATGTAATATTTGTTTAGCTAGGCAAAGATGTGTTACAAAGATGTGCGTATGCTGCAGTTGTTTAACTATGTAAAGATGTGTTTCTCTGCCAAAAGCGCCTGATTGGCCTAATAAAAAGATAAACAACAGGTGTCTAAGCAGTAGCAAGATAGGTAGGAGAGTACGTAAGAGAAAGAATCTGGGAAAAAGAGAAGGGAAGAGGATGAGGGAGGACAAGAGGGAGAAGCCCAGGGCTAGCCAGTCAGCCAGACACCAGCCAGCAAGACAGAGTAGGACATACAGAAAGAAAAGTATGTAGATAAAGAGAAACAGATTGAGTTAAATTATAAAAGCTACTGGGAGAATGTAAGATAAGGCTGAGTTTTCATAACTAATATTAAGCCACATGATTTGGGAGCTGATTGGTGTCCCAAAAAAGCCTGCTACAGGCAAGTCTGGAAGGTGGTGCTGATCTGGGAAGAACTGAGGTAGGGGTGATGAATATGATCAAAATATACTGTACCAAATTCTCAAAAGAACTAATAAATGCATGTAATTATTTATAATTGACAAAATCCATACATAGTTTCTGTGTCAAATTTGCTGTTTTAAAAATATGTTCATTGTAGAATGGCTAAATTAACCAACCATGTTTTCTATCCAAAACCTAATAAGACGGTGAGGGCTTTTCTGTTTGACTTCTCCAATAATCCTTGATGCATTGCTGCTTTTGCATAATTTCTCCTAATTATTATAAAATGGCAGCAGGACATGTTGAGATGAATCATCCTCAACCCCACGTCTTGTTTACCAGATTTCTCTCAGTCTTACCAACTTAACACCTTAGGTCGTTAGGAAAATTCTTTAAACCTCAACCAAAGCCTACCTCAGACAAGGCCACAGTGCCCTGCCAGGAAATGTCTCTTCTCAAGATGGGCTCACATAAAAGATGCCACAGACTTTTTTGTTCAGGGAGCAAAAGAGAGTTTGGCTTCTAGTACGAAATTTGAGCTCTGAAAGACAGACTGCAACGGGGTTCAAGACCTCCAGGACAATTCTGATAAATGACATCTCCTTTTGGACAAACAATGCCTATTTGCCTGTAGTGACATCATGGAAGGGTACCTAGAGTGTACTTGGAAGGGGCCAGGTGGTCACTAAGAGGGCATTGGGGATGCCATGGCGGCTGTGACAGTGGCTGTGGAAGGGTTACATCTTGGGGCCTCTCTTTGCCTGTTTTATTCTGCATACTGTGACCATACACACACACAGAGAGAGAGAGAGAGAAAGAGAGAGAGAGAGAGAGAGAGAGAACGAGAGAGAGGGAGAGAGAGAGAGAAGAATAAGTATGTAACCTACAAATAGCATGAGTGGTTTTGAGCTGGGAAATCCACCAAATTCCTTGTTTCATTTTCCTTATAAAAAGTTAAAAGGCTACAGAAGCTGAAAGATGGTGCATACATGTTAATGTGTGGAAGCATGTATACATTTGACACACCTACAAAAACATTTCTTTCTTCTGAATCCAGGTCAAACCTCATGGATGAAGATCACACCCTTAAAATTATAAGCAGCTAGTAGTCTGCCAAGCCCCCTGAACAATCTATCTGAACAATCACCACACTCCCTCTCTCTTCTGCTCATCATGGGTGTGCTTCCTTGTAAAAACCACCCACAGGATCAAAGAAGTGAGGGTACCTAGTGTTAAGATGATGACCCATTTCTTGTTTCTTTTTAGTGACTTAATATTGAGTTGAGAAGTCGTAATATTGACCAAAAAATGAGACTTTAAAATGATTTGTCCACTTACTACTTGTTTCCAAGCTTCTCTGTAAAACAGTTTCTCAACTCTGGGGACAGAAGGGCCAATAAATTGGTACTTTCTCAATCCAAGAACATTATTGTATTCTGCCTTCATTAAAATCTTTCTGCCAAGTCCATCTTATCCATTTTTCCAGTGTGAGGACTGAATACACACCTGCATCCCAGAAACAGATTACCACCTTGTACCACAAAGAATCTCCCTGCTATAATTCAGACTGGATCTGATTTGGGAAGATTATATGGTGCTTAACAAGGCCAGGACTGCCTTGGTTCTAAATGGAATATCCTAGTGTTAATCAAAACTTACCCTTTACCGGTCCCATGTCAGCACATATCTTTAAACTATTTACTGAACAGATTTCACTTTTTATTCTAGTAACACATTAAGCAACAATCCAAGAATACAGATATAAAGAAAGAAAATATTCAATCCAGTTAGAATCCTGGGTTTATATATAAAAAAAATAAAAAACAAAAACAAAACAGGAGTAGTTGACCATCAGTTTTGAATAAATTCAGGAAAGAGTTGAAAGGACCGTATGACACTGTCTCTTAGATCTTACTATTCAAAATTTGATCCTCAACAAACAGTATCAGCTTTATCTGGAAGACTACTGGAAATGCAGAGTCTCAGATCCCACTAAAGGTCTCCTGAGTCTAAAGATGCTTTTCAGTGACATTCCCAGGTGAAATGTCTGAATTTATTGTAGACGATAATGCAGAGGCCACTAAGGGGTACTTCTTGCTGACTTGCTAGCCATGGCTTGTTCAGCCTACTTTCTTATAGAACCTTGAACCACTAGCCAAAGGATGGCACTACCCACAAGGGGTTGGGCCCTCCCCATTAGTCACTAATTAAGAAAACTTCCTACAGCTGGATCTTATGCAGGCATTTTCTCAATTGTAGTTTCTTCCTTTCAGGTGACTCTAAAATCAATTTGACCTAAAATCCCCCAGAAGTGTGTTTAACAGAACAGAATCTAAGATCAGACTTCCTGACCTCCAAGCTTAGTGCTATCTGTGTTTCCTGGGCCAAATAGCTTGGCTTTTGTTGTGTTTCAGTTTCCTCTTCCATGCAACAGAAATAATAATAATAAAAACAGAACTTATGTAATAGCTTTTTAATGAAGAATAAATAAGGCAATACCTATTAAGAAAAGATCATAGTGCCAAGCATACAGTGAGAACTCAATAAATGCTATTATTTCAATTAAGATTGAAATAATATTTTAGTGACAGGATGTAAGTGACAGAGGACATTTGAATGGAATATGAAGAACCTACCTGGATAAGCTGGCCAATACAGACCCTTAGAAGAAAGGGCTTTACACAAACACCTAGAGAGTAGGAGTCACAGGACAACTGATAGGGTCAAGTGGGTGAATGGAAACCCAAGGCAAGTGAGGACCAGGCAAGTCTTCAGAATCCAGAAGTTGGTGGGTATTTTGCATATTCATTTTGCATATTCATAATCAATTGAAAGCTACTGAATCCTTTTGGACAACAAAATGGATTGAGCAGAAATGTTTGTTAGAGCTATCGGTTGGGAAAAGTCTGGGGAAAGTCCCTGGGACACATAAAGATGAATCCACCATCAAAATGGTCATATGAATAGTCTGACTTGAGGCATATTGCCAGAGTCGAACAATTCTCGGTATCCTGCTACTCTGTATTTTCTCCTAAAACCTCCCCCCTTTAACTCTGCTAGAAGCCGTCAGTTTCCTGCACTGGGGTCTGCACTATCATGGCTGGTTTGTCTGATCCCACAGAGCACCTGTTATTCCCTTCTGTGATAGAGGCCCTTCCATCTCAAGGAATCACTAGTAGCTGTGTACCTTTCTTTTCACTTCTTTGAGGGTAAATCCCAATCCATCTCTGCAACATAAGCACTATCAAAAGACCAGCTCATGGTAATGCATCCAGCAGATGTTATCTAGAATGGCAGAACCAATATTTGTTCACCATTTGTTTTCTTACTGAAAACTTTGTGTAACCAGTTCCCTTTCCTCATGGCAGTGAGAGACCCTGAGGCTTACTCCTGATTTTTCTTTGAGATATTATTTCTTTTAGTGACAATCTTCAGAATAATAAAAGAAGGAAGAAAGAAGGGAAGGAAGGAAGGATTTTACTAATCAACAGGATGGGGGTAGGCTCTTACTTGTTAGCTTTTTAATTACTATGTTTGTTTTCCTTTAGCCCAAGCTCATTACCATAGAAACCATGGACTTATACAGCACCAGTGTTTTGGGAGTTATTTTGCTTAGTTTGGGTTCCCATGGCTCTTTGTAGTTCTTTTCATCTTACTTAGAGAGAGGAAACTAACGCACAGGAAGAGCTGGCCACAATGAGTCAGTGATCAGCAGCCTTCCTGTGAATGAGGTCTCTGCAACTGAGGCAGCCACACCCACCCTTGATGTCATCCTCACCTTCCCACACTTGCTTCTGCAAGTCCTCCAGGGTTCAGCTTCATTTCTTCCCTTGTCTTGTCATCTGATCTTGTCCAACTTCAGTTAACCAAGGCCTTCCACCCTAGAACACTGACCTAGACAAACCTCTCATCCTGTCCACTTTGGGTCCTCTCAGATCCACTTACCTCCCTATTGCCACTTTCTCCTTCTGCCCCCACCCCATGCCCATGAAGTCCCTCACCCATGCTCTTTGAAACAAAAACAAAACAAACAGAAAGCAGTCATCCAATCTCCCCCATTAATGTACTCTTCCAAAATAGTAACAACAAATCTCATCTAGCAATTGTTCTAATGAAAAATTTAGAGCATTTATTCATCTGACAGATATATCTGTTTGGTTGGGCCCACCATGCTGGCATGGTCTTTGAAGAGTTAGAGCTCATCTCTACCCAAACTTCAAACTCAGAAGACAGGACAGAAGACATGAAGACAGTTCCCCAGGTTGTCCAGATTTGGGTACCTAACGCTTACACAACCTGGGCAGCAACTTTCAGAAAATAATGAACTCAAAGGTAAATTATAAGAATTACATATAAAACTAAGCATTAGAGTTGGAACAACAATTATTACAAGGTATGCTTTAAAATAAAAGTTGACCATAGCACAAATACCATGAAATGCACAACCAGAGCAACAAGGAACTCCAAAGTTCCTTTTCCAGCTCAGTGACTGCATTTTAGACTTCCTTTCTCTCTTCATTACCTGCCTTTTGTTTTTGGAAAAGTTGCCTGTCATCATCTCTCATTTCCTTACCACAGAATCACTTCTTAATCGTAGAGCTCAGTCTCCATCTACATCCTCTTACTGAAACTGTCTCATGAACCCAGTGGTTTTGGTCACCTAGTCACATGTTCAGGCTCCTGATCTCTTTAGCCCCAGACTTTAACAACCACTTTATTTCTCAGAATTCTGTTTGCCATTTGCATGAAAGGGGCTCTATTGCCACAACTCTCCACTGCATAAACTAATCTTCCTTTTCCACTGGCTTTACTCCATCATCTGCCATTCTCAGCCTTCATTATCTTCCATTCCATGTTCCCATCTTCTCTCAAAATTTCAAACATCCAGGTAAGCCCTAACCATGTATCATACATATCATAACATAACCATGTATCATATATATCATAGCATAACCATGTATCAGACATATCATGTCATCTCTCTCACATGTCAGTTCTGCCATGTGGACTCCACATGAAAATATCTTGACTTCAATCCCAGAGTGCTCAAAGCCATACTAATTATATCAGTTCTCAAACTGAGATTTGGTATTTCTAAAAGTAAAGGTATCAGCTTCCTTGTAATCAGCTGTCTACTATGACTCCCCCCTTTCCCTGAAGGTTTTAGCCATCACAGCCTCGACATAAGAAATGCTGTCTTCCTGACCTGCATTAAACAATTTTATTTTTTAGTTTGTTCCTCTGGAGAAGAGGAAGTTTCTCTAAAGGATTAGCTAGAAGAAAGAGTATCTTCAACATACAGAGTGAGGTTTTATTTAAATCTAGTGTGTCTGTCCCATCTAGACAGGGAGCAGAGGCTCCAGGCCCCATCATGATAAAGTACATTTGTGGTCCATGATGTGACTGTAATTCTGCCACCCAAGAAGAACTGTGGCAATTAAAATGGAAAGTGAGCATTTATGACTATGAGAGGAAGAAAGAGGGCAAGAAGGAAGGAAGGCAGGTTGACTGGGGGTGGGGGAGATGGGGACATGACTTTGTTAACAAAGTGTATGTTACATAACTATGAGGACCTAAGTTCATTTCCAGCACTACTGAGTGTGGCAGTGTACATTTGCACTCGAAAATTGGCAAGCTCCATATTCAATAAGAGACTCTGTCTCAAAATGTAAGATGACAAACAAATAAGGAAGATGATCAATGTCAACCTCTGGCCTCTGCAGGTGTACATACACTGTGACACCGTGTACACACAAAGAAAGAAAAAAAGACAGATAGAGAAGAAGGAGGATAAGGAGGGAAGGGAAGGGAAGGGAAGGAGGGAGGGAGGAAGAGAGCATGGAAGGAAAGAGAAAGGAAGGGAGGGAGGATGAGAGGGAGAGAAGGAAGGAGGGAAGGGAGAAGAAAACCTTTACAGTTGCGGAAGTGTGACACAAGAGGGGAGAGAAGAGGAGGCAATAATAAAGGCAGAGACTAGAGAGGAAAAGATAGAACATTAACATAAAACAAGAATCTCTAATCTTTGTGGAATAAAATGAGATTTTCAATACTTTAAAGGAAAAACTATACATTATTTTGATTGGATATTGAGGAAACATGGATAAAAATAGACAAATTCATCTCTAGGGGAGATAAAAAGTGGTTTCTATCAATGACTGATCAATGTGCCTAGAGAGCTTTTGTTGTACAGATAGAACTCAGCCAAAAGCTAGAGTGGAAGGTCAAGAGAAGTGGAGGGCTAACCTTATTCTGAATTAGAAATATCTAAGTTTGTCTTTTATTAGGTGTAGACAATCCACAGTCTATGTGTATATTTGAGTTTTAAATAATTCTGTGGCATAGACAAAGGGTTCTTATAGTAGTCTACATCCTGATTTACATTTTAAAGCTGAAGATACTCATCATTGAAGATCTACCACCACTACCAAGGAGAGTCAAGCATGTCTAACAGAAAGACGGTTGGTATGTCAACGCCTGTGGTTCTGCCTCCAGTCCTTCTTTATTCTATTCACTTTCATCTCATCATCATTATCTTATTTTGAGACCTGAATATACAGTTCCCTACCATATGATTTCAAGAATAAATCCTTCAGTTTTAAAAGTTGCCATTCTATTATCATTTAACAAACTTCCCAAAAGGCAGTGATGAAAAGCATTGATTCTCAAGCTCATGAACCAGCAGGTTGATTGCAATTCTGCTACCTGGAGTGAGCTTACTTGGGCAGCTTTCTTCTAGGCTGTGGGTGAACCTCAGATCTTTGTGTACACATGGGCTATGGAGCCCAGATTGAAGGGATATCTTCTTATTATTGTGAAAGTAGTTTTCCCAAGAAGAAATGTGCAATGCTTAAAAAAAAAAAAGAAAAGAAAAAGAAAAAAGAAAAACGAAAGAAAGGAAATAAAAGATCCTAAGCAAAATTTCATCTGCTTCCCAGTAGGCAAACCCAGTCACTCAAACATATCAAAGGCTCAAGAAAATAATTCCTATGGAAGAAAATACTTGCTGAGTGATAGTGTTTTCAAGTCTCTTTTCTTTCTCATTTTTTTTTTATTTAGTGACTGGCACAATTTCCCATGCAGCAAGAAAGCGTAAGTTCATCCAGACTTCAGCTCACCTATAGCAACTACTTATTGCCAAATCTAACCAAATCTCTGTCATAAATTTTCAACTACCCAGGCTTTAATTATGCAAAGAAAGTTCTATTTTTCTGACTCTTCTTCTCAACCATCCCAGTCTACTGCTAGCCATTACATCACTCTAAAATGAGAACCTTAGAGTAATCAAGTATGCCTAGATGATAAAGGGCTCTTGGTAGAATTTTAAATAATAAATATAGAATAAATAACAAAATTTTCAGAAGATCACCAATGGTTGGAACCATTAGCTCAGAGATTCTCAGCCTCAGTACTACTGACTTACTCTTGAGATTTTATTGTCTTTCTTCTATACAGGTAGACATTTCCCCATCTTGAATAAGAAAATCTGACCCTCAACCCTTCCAAATTCATCAAACGTGTGCTTAGCTCAATTATTGGATCCCACTAAGACAGACTACTGATAGTCCAAAAACACAAGTTCTTAATTCAAAATAAGATGCTGACAAGTGGTCACCAAGAATATGATTCTTTTCTTTGTTCAGGATATACATGTGCATTGAGTGCTACTATGGACCAGCTATTGGCAGTTCAAGACCTGAAAAGAAGTAGTTTCATCCTGGGTGTTTAGAGAATAATAGAACCACACATTTGGGAATGTTTCTAGTATATCCCTTCCCGTAGATAAAAACCATCCTAGTTCATTGTGCAAGGGGATTTATAGGTAAGGAGAGAGGAAAGGGGCATGTTCTAAGTAAATGTTTTACCACTGAGGCCCAGGCAGAACCCTTCATGAGATGCCCTATTTCTACGCTGCTTGCAGCTCTTTCACAAATACTCTGTGCTCCAGCTCCTTGTGTCTTTTATCAAGAAATGTGTGGTGAGGGGGATGGGCACCACATGACACACAGAGCTTTTGGAGGTCAGGCAGCAACCTTTAGGAGTCCCTTCTTGCCTTCTACCTTGATGAAGGCCCTCTTGTTTACCATGCTACACACTCCAGACTAGCCGTCTGCCTGACTGTTTCTCTCTGAGAGGCCTTCCTCCTTGCTCACTAAAGCTGACTTAAGGACTGCAAATTCAACACAGAGCAAGGCATGCATCCTGTGTGTTCACTTCATCTTTAAGACAGAGGTATGTAGATTCTAGTCATTATTATTTTTTTAACGTGAATAATAAGTGATGGATAACCAAACTGTGCTGTGGCCTTTATACTCTGCTTTTACAATGGAATCCACGAAAATAAAATAAATTGAAGAAACTTTAAGGTGAAAGATACTTTTAAAAATTTAAAGCTCTGAGATTTTTTTCAAAGAAACAAAAATTTAGCAAGCCTACTAATCTAGAATTCCAAACTCATTCCTTCCCACAACCTAACTTCTTAAAATTCCTCATTATCTGGTGTTGTGAAATGTTCAAACTTCACAGGTGAAATGTAAGCCTCCAATACCACAGCATCCCGCACGTGACCCTCTAGAGACCCCCACCATCCAGAATACACTTCTGTTTATTTTCAGTGTGAATTGATGAAAAAAATTGCATTCATATTTTTTTTAAAAGATAAAACAAATATAAGTGAAAAACTTTCCTTACAAACACCAGTTTTCCACCACTGATATCAGAAGACAAAATTTCATAGTCATAGTCAGTTTTGCAGACCATCAAAAGGTAGGTACCTGGAAGCATAAAAAACTACACCTGGACCTTGTAAATGCTTCATTTGGAATAGAAGAGGGGGCAGGGGAAAAGGGTGTCTTCATTATATTGATGTTATTCAGGTTTTGTTCACTTCTTTGCCTTTTCAGATGCTAAATTCTCTGTTGAACAGGGCTGTTTTGTTGCAAACCTGTCAGTCATGGCATTTCCCCTTACTAAACAGCCTTACCCTGGGAGCCAGTCTCCAATTTGCTCAGCTGTGAAGAGAAAGCAATAGCTGTCACACAGGTTGTGGTTAGGAAGTACATAGAGTGGCCATGACGAGAAATCATGCGTTACAAGAACCTGCTGCCTTAACAATTGACTTCCCCCCAACACCACAGCACCATCTCAATTCTTAGACCCTCCCTCCACCTCTCTTACCTGAAAATCTCTCAAAATATGTTTAGCACAACACATTTTGCCAGTCAGTGGTGGCACACGCCTTTAGTCCATCACTTGGGGAGATAGAGGCAGGCTGTGAGTTTGAGGCCAGCCTGGTCCACAGAGAAAGTTCCAGAACAGTTAGGGATGTCACACAGAGAAACCCTGACTTGAAAAACCAAACCCAAACAAACAAACAAACCACCACCCACAACAAAAAGCCCAAAATCTTTGCACTTGTGACCAGAAAACATAGAAATTAACTGGAGATGGTGACAGCACTAGCCAGAGTGGCAAAGGATGGAGGTGTTTATTTGATAGCCCCGGGGTTTCTGGCAACCATCTGGAACACAGGCTAGCTTGTGAACTGCTTTGGTGATGTGGTATTGAGTGAAGAAGCAAAGGGCTGAAGTCCTGCCTGCCCTCCTACCACCCACACCAAAGCCTCTGGAAATCTGGTGAGCACAGCAGAGCAGGCAAGGCAGAGTGGGGAGGTGGAAGGGCTGGTGGAGGGCAAAGGAAGTGAGAAATAACAGCTGCTTAGCCCCCTCCTATTGGGCCCAGCACCTTTCCTAACTGCTAACGTTTATTACACATTTGTAACCTCAGCCATCTAAAAGGCTGAGCTCCAGAGGGATCAGGATTAGATGGTTTGAGGTCAGAGATATGGAAGCCATGCCCAAGAAAATAAGAAAATCCAAGCATTTAAGTCTAGAATATGTTTAATAAATGTTCCTGTAAAGTGTCCATATATAAAATTATACATTGTTTATGGGTTTCCTGAGTGTGTGAGTGAGTGACTCTGATTCTTCTCGTGGTTCTTCCTTCTGTTGGTTTATCTTGTCCAATTCAATGTGACAATTTTTGTTTTCTCTTAAATTTTATTTCATTATATATTTTTAAAGGAATGAATGAATTAGCAGATGAATGAATGGATGCATGAATGCATGCATGAATGGAATGAATGAATGAAAACCTAGCCACTAGAGTAAAGGTTAAGGTAAACAACCGAACTGTCACTTATATCTTCTGGGAGAGGAAAAAATCAATTTTCTCCAATAGAATGACACTGAGTATATAAACCACTCCAGGGCCTGATGTTCAGGAGTAGTTGACTAACATATAATGGACTCCACAGTTTCCACAGTTTTTATTTGGTTACAGCTTTATTTGTTTTCTTTTTTGGTGGGGTGGTTATTTGTTTCCTTGGTTTTGTTTTTGTATTGAGTTTTTGTTTGTTTTTTGAGAAAGAACTTAAAGTTGAAAGGGTGAGGATGGGAAGAGGATCTGGGAGGACTTAGAGGAGGAAAAGAATATCATCAAAATATATTTAAATGTTTAAAATAAAAATATAACAAAGATAAAACAATAAAAATCTTAATAAAATAATAAGCACCAAACCAAAAAAAAAATCTGTGTGAAGGCAAATAAACACTGAGCCACATAGCTCTTGACAAGCTGATTAGAAAGTCTACAAAGAGAGCAATTAAACAAAAATTAATTACTAGAGACACTTTGGAGGAAAATGTCATAAAGACATAGCTATTAGAGCTAGTTGTCCAGTTATAAGAAGGTCCAGAGGACAGAGGGGCCAGATATCAGCATAAAGGGAAGCTGAGACTAAGACAGGACTGTGCTGTCAAAGCATCGAAAACACAAAGATGTTGCAGCTATGTTCAGTTCTGGATTCTGAAAATCTAAACCACACCATACCAATGCAAATTTTAAAGTCACTGTAGAGGCAAACACAGCAGAAATTTTATATTGGAGAAAGTGTATCATTATAAAATGAGGTAAGCTATAGAAGACAAAAAGAAATGTGTTTTTAAAACTTAAACATTTCTACATGGAAAAAAATAACAGACAGATGACATACTTGGAGTAAACATCTATAACACATACAACAGATGTCATGTGCTATATTAACATGCAAAGAATTTTCATGCACCATTGAAGAAAACACAACAGCCTAATTTTTAAAAGATAAAATTATATTGTACAATTCACTGGCAAAACCAAAAATAAAATTCCAACATCCCAAGTATTTTTTAATGTAAATTGAAATAAAGGAATGATATGAAGTGATACATGTTTAAATAATTGTAACTACTACAAATAGTTGTAGTAGGCAGTGTATGCTTAGCCCTATTAAATTTTTCTTTCCTAGGGAAAGACTAGAAGAAATATTGATATATAAACATAATCACTGCAACATTTTTTGAAAGAACAAACATTTGAAAGCAACCTAAGTACCTTTAGGAAAATGATGGATGGTGTGATGGACTGTGTATACTAAGATGAAGGAAATGCTGTTTGTGTGGAGAGGATATATATATATATATATATATATATATATGTATATAGTGTGTGTTTCTCTTATTTTACATATAGATCCCAGTTTCCTCTCCTTCCCTCCCATGCTCCCCGTGCCCCCCATCCCATCCCCTCCTCCACTCCACAGGGAGGGTGATGCCTTCCAGGAGGGATCATCAAAATCTATCAAGTTATTTGGAGTAGGGACTAGGCCCTCCTTCCTGCCTTTAGGCTCAGGGAGTATCCCCCCATGGGGAATATGCTCCCAAAGTCCTTTTGCACACATCCTGGTTCCACTGTAAGAGGTCCCTTAGACTGCCCAGGCCTTCTAACTGAGACCCATGTTTAGGGTGTCTGAGTCAGTCCAATGCTGGTTTCCCAGCTATCAGTCTGGGGGTCCATTAGCTCCCCCTTGTTCATATCAGCTGTCTCTGTGGGTTTCTGTCTTCCCTCTCTGCATCTGGATTCCAGGTCAGCTCAGTGTTTAGCTGTGGGTGTCTGCTTCTGTTTCTATCAGCTACTAGATGAGAGCTCTATGGTGGCATATAAATTAGTTATTAATATATCTCATTATCAGGGAAGGGCATTTAAGGTAGCCTTTCCCCTGTTGCTCAGATTGTTAATTGTAGTCCTTGTAGGTCTCTGGACTTTTCTCCAGAGTCCATTTTCTCTTCAAACCTATAATGGCTCCCTCTATTATGGTATCTTTTTTTTTTCTCGTCTATTCATTACTCAACACTCAATCTTCCTAGTCCCATATGTTCTTCTCTCCTCCCCTTCTCTTTCTCCTAACTCCCTCTCCATTCACTGCCCCCCCCCAATATGCTCAGGATATCTTGTTCCTTTCCCCTTCTGTGAGGGACCTTGTATGAATCTCTTAGGTTCCTCCTTGTTTCCTAGTTTCTCTGGTGGTGTGAATTATAGCCTGGTGATCCTTTGCTCTATGTCTAAAATCCATATATGAATGAGTACATACCATGTTCCTCTTTTTGTGACTAGATTACCTCACTCAGGATGGTTTCTTCAAGTTCCATCCATTTGCCTGAGAATTTCAAGATTCCATTGTTTCCCCCCTCCCCCTCCCAATGCTGAGTAGTATTCCATTGTGTAAATGTGCCACATCTTCTTTATCCATTCTTCAGTTGAGGGACATCTAGGTTTCCAGGTTCTTGCTATTACAAATAATGGTGCTATGAACATGTCTTTGTTGCATGGATGTGGATCATTTGGGTATATGCCTAAGAGTGGAATTGCCGGGTCCTGTGGTAGACTGATTCCCATTTTCCTGAGGAACTGCCATACTGATCTCCAAAGTGTCTGTACAAGTTTGCACTCCCAGGAGAGGAGATATTATATTGCTTTTTACTGAGGCACTTGATCTTAGCACAAGAATAAAAACAGTTGTGAACTTAATTGAAGAAACAGACAAATAGAAAAATAAGTCTAGGAAATAATTATGGTAAGTGCTATAAAGGAAACAGAGAAAGGGTGGGCGTAATCCTTGATTCATCTTTCCAATGCACCCAACACCCAATCATCAGACCCGAAAATTCAGCCATCAAAATATGTATCAACATTTTCGACTTCTCTTCCATTCCCCTTCAATGAGTCTTCTACCAATAAAGTTGAAGTCCTTCATCCCAGCTTGTAACACTGCTTCCTTCTCCAGCAGCCATCTCTTGTCATCCCCATGAGTCCAGTCACATAGTTCTTCATTCTATTCATCCTACATATGAAGTACACTCTCGTTTGAGGTCCATGGTCTACTGGCTTTCAGTAAGAAAAGAGGAGAAAGACAGCTGCAGTGGGGAGTCTGGAAATCAGATGTTTGATGTCACAATGACAGGTAGACACCACTACTTAAACCTTAGGAATGCTCTGCCATGTGCTGTACGGTCCCCACCATCATGGATTGCTTAATCCAAAATGTCAAAAACAGACCCTCAAAAGGCTGTTTCTGCTCTCTAAAATGATCTCTTCCTAGTGATTGTACTGCCGTTTTTTATTTTATTTATGCTATTTATAATTTTGTTATTGTGATAGTGGTAGGGATGAAACCTAGTGACCCCTAAGCTACGTCTTCATCTCCACACTGGTTTTTTTTTTAAATGACCCTCTCTTTACTATAATCACTAGCACATATTGACTATATAAAGTAAGGGGGTTCATAAAGGCATTTCCATATAATTAAGTAATGTATTTTGACTGTCTTTCCACACAATATCATTAGGGTGAGGGTTCCTAACCTCAGAGAGTCCTCTCTCTAGTGTCATTATCTAGTCTCTTTTTAGCTTATCTTCTATTTTAATTCTCAAAATGGAATTTAACATTGCCTAATAATTTCTAAGTTTATGTGTTTATCTTCTTGTTTAGTTTTTTCTCTCATTTTTGAATCTCATTCAGGATTAAATTTAATAAGAATTAACCAGAATTTGTGGATGTACTTAGTAATAAGAGTGCTTACCTAGCAAGTTCACAGCCCTGGGCTTGCACCCCAGGACCCAAAATAAAAATTAATGAAAGAATAATCAAAACTACTTTTCCTGCTCACTATACTATTCTCAAAACAATGCTTGATTCCTGGCATGTACTTAATAAACGGTTGTTAAAAAACTGAATATTGGTGGTTATAGTGAGGCCATAAGGCAAACTGATATGTGAGTAACTGTTTCCAGATCTGAGAAGCCTAATCTTGAGTTCTAACACTGCTACTCTGGAGCCACTTAAAAGTTACTTGATCTCTGTGAATGCCTAGCAGATTTCTCACAAGCTGCAGTCAGTATTGCTTGGCTAAGGTGGTTGTTATGAGGATGATCTAACCTAAATATAGGCACCTTACATAACTCTACTCAAAGAGAGGCAATGCATTCTTTCCATATACATAATTCATGATTTGAAGGCAACACAGATCTTATAGTAAATTTTCTATTTCTTTTCACTTAAAAGTTTCTGTATTTACCCATCCAGTGAACCATAAATAAAGCTTGAATGTAAGGCAGAAAAGTCATCCCTAAGCAAATGTGGATTTGCTATGTGCTCATCTTGACTCCTGGCTACATTCTCTGCTAGAACAGAAGCAATCTTCATATTCATTGAACAGGTTGGAAAGCTGGCTGCCTAGCCAAGTTAGCAACAACAGGACCCCCAAAACACAACTCCAACCGAAGTCTTAGCAGACTCCAGCCTTGCTAGTTTCTTCTTGTCATCACTGTTCCCAGACCCCTGCAGAAGCCTTCTGAATTTCTTAGAAAACCAGAATACAGCACCCAATGATGCAAAGAGGATGCTGAGGTTAAGACAATTTTTCCATTAGAGCTCACACTTCAGAGTTCTGTTTAACACCTCTGTGTCTCTTTCTCACCACCTAGTTAAAGGGTGTCACCTCTTCTCAATGAATCTAATGTCTTTTCAGTCTAGACATTAATATTTTTGGTGAAGGTCTAGGAATCTTAGTTAATTTATTTCAGACCAGAGAAAGTCTCTTTGTAGATTCATGAAACTTCTCTTCCAATGATTGACAACTTCTAGAACTTTTTCAACCCCCCAAAAATGTATACACATTTCCTTCTACAGATTAGAAATAGAGTAAGAACAGTGTTGGGCTAGAGTGGATGAAGTATGAAGTCTAAAAGAGATGAACCCAAAAGATCTATCCATGCTCATAGAAGCCAAGAAATCAAGAAATGGCTGTTGTCTCATTTGCAATGGTTCTTATCTTACATAATTACATATTTAAACATTTAAAAAGTTGATAACATCAAGGGTGTCTCTTACCAAAACTTCACATAGTCTTTGAAGTGGTTCACCCACAGAAAGTGGGGCTGCAATATGAGAATGAAGAGGTTCTAACCCCTCTATGGCAAGCTGTAGTGGAGGAGGGGGATTCCCTTTGCAATTCACATCTCCTGACATGATCCCAGGTTTAATGAAGATGGCAACTACCATCAAGGATAACACTAAGCTTAAATGTCCTATTACCCCAACTAAATGTTTAAATGTCATCTTTTAAAATTGTATTTTAGGACTTAAAAGACACAGTCATCAGGATAGCAAATTATATCTGTAAGAAAATTAATGCAACTGTAGGTTATCAAGTTAGGAAAATTAAACCAGACTCAGGAAGTCAAATGGACAAGTACAATGTTTTATTTCAGATTGAGAACATAGATTTAAGTATATGTATCTATTTATGACAAGAAAACAGAAGGGGGAAAAGGACCATGGAAAGAAGAGAGAGGAACAAGGGAATGTAACTAGAAATTAATATGAGCAAAATACATGATATGGATGTATGAGTAAGTTGTAAGTCCCATTATTTTGTATGCTAATTAAAACATGGCTAATCATACTAGATTTTGTATATAATGATAACAGAATATATCCAGTATCTCATCCAACATGTATAAAGTCTGACGTAAACCAGTTGTTCTTATGCGTATAATAACTATAAATTAATTTTTTGCTCTTTTTTTTTTAGAGACAGGGTTTCTCTGTGTAGCTTTGTAGACCAGGCTGGCCTCGAACTCACAGAGATCTGCCTGCCTTTGCCTCCTGAATTCTGGGATTAAAGGCGTGTGCCACCAAAGCCCATATAAACTAATTTTTAAAGACGATGGCTAATATAAAATTGTATTCTTTTACTTTCATACCTCAAGAGATAATAATTTTTCTATCTGTAGCTCATACAGGTTATTTTTACACTTGAACGTATTTTTCTTCACGGATCCTATATAAAAAATTAAAGAGAAGGAAATCTTAATTTTCTCTGTGCATGTATGTATAAATACACTGTGTGTGTGTGTGTGATGTGTGTAGGCACATACGTCATAACACATGTGTGGAGGTCAGAAGACAACTTTGTGGAGCCAGTTTTCTCTTACCACCTTTACATGCAGATTAACCTCAGGGAACTAGCTTTTTCTAGGCAAGTACCTTTGCCTGTTGAGCCATCTCACATGCCCAAGAATTTATCTTATCATGACTATGAAGAAAGTTGTTGAGGACTACAACAATTCCTCTAATCTCCCTCCAGTAGTCTTTGCAAGTCATGAAGTGGTTTCCTCTCATTTGGCATCAACAGCATTTCTGTAAAGGATTAAGAAAGGGATACAATGTAAAAACCATATATTGGAGCAAGTCAGGGTTCCAGCACTGTGAGAGGGAAGTGGACATGGACATCCACCTCTAACCTAGCATCTACCTGTAGCTGATACCCACTGACAAAAGAAAAATAAATTTTCTCCAATGAAGTATCATATAAAGCACACTTCAGAGCTGATGAACAACATCAGACAAAACCCAATGGTATATTTATGGGCTTTTTTCCCTTTCTCCGTTTGCTTTGTTTGGGCATTTTTGGTCTTATTAGTCCTTGACTTGTTTATTTTGATGTCTGTTTTGGTAAGTACGTGTGTGTGTGTGTGTGTGTGTGTGTGTGCTGTGTGTGTGAGAGAGAGAGAGAGAGTGAGAGAGGCAGAGATAGAGAGAGACACAGAGAGAGAGAGTTTGTGTGTGTAAGAGAGAGTTGGTTTTATATTTATTTGTTTGTTTTAGAGGGGGATAACATTAAGTTGGGTGGGTAAAGAGGTGGGGATGATCTGGGAAGAATTAAAGGGGAAAAACATAGTCAAAATATATTGTATGAAGCACACACACACACACAAAGATTAGGAATCACACAGTGCTCATGGGACTGGATGGCATAGCTCTACATGTGGAATGGGGGTGGGGGAATGGGAGGGGAGGGTGGTCATGGTGCATGTGAGGGAGGAGAAAGGGTAAGAGGGAGGGATGGAGAGAGGGAGGGAGGGTGAGAGGGAGAGGGAACTGGGATCGACATGAAAAATAAATAATAATAATAAAAAAAATCACACACACACACACACACACACACACACAGTTAATAAAGTGTCAGAGACTGGACTCAACCCAGGCCTTCTTACCATGAGTTCAATCTTTTCCTTTCTTACCTTGAGACAACTGGGTTGCCATTGATAGCGTAGTGGTTGTTCTGGGAGTTCAGATGGAAGCAGAGAGAACATAGCTCTTAGGAAGAAGCTAGAGAAAACTAAGAACTACTCTAAGACCCTGTGATTTCTATCTATAGTGTTACTCTGACTCTGTTTTTGATTGCTATAATGCAATACCACTTATTGAATAGCTTATAAGATGAAGAATGTGGTTCTAAGGAATAGGAAGCCCATGGGCATAACTATGGGCAGGACATAGTGGTGGCCTTTGATAACAGTCTTAGTGCTCTTCCATAACTTGGCAGAAAGCAAAAGGACAATAGCACATGTTTTTAAAAAGCAAAACCAAAATCATAGTGCACATATTATTAGTCTGGTCATGCAAAAAAAAAAAATGAAAATTAAAGTAAATCCATTCACGAAGGCTCTGCTTTCATGACCTAGTCATGTCTTAGTAGGTTTGTTCCACATTCCCAAACTATCAATTCATGGATCAAGTTTCCAACACTAGAATAAAAGGTAACAACTTTCTATCAAGGCTCTGCACTTGCAACTTCTCTGCTTGGAGTGCTCTATCCTAGATATCTGGGTGTCTTGTTTTCCCTATTTTCAATAACCATCACTTTCTACCACTACCACCTTACCCAGTTTTCTTCATAACACTTACAACCACATGACATTAAATATTTGTGTGTTTTCTTCTGGATAACAGGAACTCGTGTAACCTAAACTGACCTCAAACATGCAATCTTTCTACCCCAGTCTCCTGAGTATAGGAGTAATAGGTATATACCTGTATATTTTTATTGTCTCTCTTCCCCTTTGCCATTAAAATAAACTTCATAAAGGACTCTATCATTGCATTCCTTAGGAAAGTTTCTCCTATATGGTAGACTTTTAAAGAAAAGACACTTGGTAACTTCCAGTAAGATGTACCCACTTGTGTTGTAGTGGCACTTCTGTTATAGATGTAACAAACAACTCTTCAACTGGATTTGAGACTTGATCCATAGGAGTGAAGCCATTCCTGGTACTATAAACCTAGTCAAAGAATACTCACTGGGGCGGGGGGATCATAGACCCTAGCAGGAGAAGTTGGATGTTATGATTCTGCCCAGTTTTCATAGCAGCAAACTGCCTTGTAAATATTCATATCATACCCATAGACAAATGTTGCTTTTATCCTTAATCACAGAAGTTTTTTTTTGCAATGAATGGTGGTGAGTTAAGAGACTCATGTACACAAAGTGCTGGTCACAAATGGTGGGTGAATGCTCAACCTTCATTTACAGCATTACAGACATTTACAGCACATCTTAAGACTCAGAACACTATAAAAGAGTGGCTAGGAAGAGTCTAATGGCCAAAAGATTGAGAGAAGGAATGTAAAATGTTATCATCTGGGTAAGAAATAGCCATTTTAATCATAAATGCCCAATAGCTGTTTGCACTGGGGCTGTACAAGACTAGGGCTATTAACAAAAGTCAAACACAGATAGAGGAGTGCCTCATAGGTCACTGCCCTTGACTGCTAAACTGTTTGCTACTGACAGAGTCATGGAGAGAGGTAGTAATTGCTTTGGGTTATGTGATCCCACCAAGCTCAAATAGATCAAATCTAATTGTTTACATAGGTGGCCTGTGTTAACCTAAATTAATCACAAAACAAAACCAAAAACCACATATCTTACAAAGGGACTGGTAAGAGGTAAAGGAGGTTGGAAGGAAATAAGAAAGAGTATAGGGAGAAAGTAATCAGTATACATTATATACTTGCATGAAATTGTCAAAGAATAAAATTAGTCAGTAAAAACATTAAAAAGTACTTGTAGCATAAATGAATATCATATTATTATTTTAAATACCAGAATTTTGAGTGTCTACTCAAGTACATATTTGTGAGTTTGAAAATGGTGACCTCTAATACTCAATTTCACATGTTATACTGTGTGCACTCTGTCTCTCTCTCTGCATTACTCTAAACCTTCAGTAAACTTTGTCTACGCACATTGCTGTAGGGATGCTTTGGAGGCAATAAATTACTTTACTTTGGGAGTGACAAGTGCCCTGTTAGAGCATCCACAACTAGAATTTATGAGAGCCAGGAAACCTGTTGTAATGGGCAGTGCCCATTTATAGAGAAAGGGTGTCTCCCTTGCCAGTCTTAGAAAATGTAAAGATTAGAGCTCCTATAGAATGTGAGCATGAGATTCATGTCATCCTATAGAAGAAAGAGTGACTCCCCCCCAGCTCTGAGGAAACCTCTGAATGGTAGAGGATAAATGTTGCATTTCCTTATTCTGAAGATAAATTTTCAGAAGCATAGAGATGTGTGTCACAATTTGGCAGATCTGGGGGCAGAGGTGTGTTGCTGGAGATTCTTTCCTGCCAGGTCCTGCTGCCGCTTCAGCCCTAAATAAACTCAAGAAGCTATATTAATTATAAAACTGTTGACCATGGCTAGTGCATCTTACTGTCTAGTTCTGTCTTAATTATTAACCCATTTCTATTAATCTAAGTATTTCCACATGGTCTTGGCTTACCAAAAATGCCCAGACCAGTTATTCCTTTCACAGCTACATGGCGTCTCTCTGCTTACCTTTCCCAGAATTCTCCTTATCTAGTCCCGCCTATCTTCCTGCCTCTATTGGCCAAACAGTGTTTTATTCATCAACCAACAAGAGAAACATATACAAAACGACATCCCCCAACAGAGGTGATCAGGTCACCATTGAGAAGACACTCTGCTGCCTCCAAAGTGAACTGTAAGAAACAAGATGCCTGCTGAGCCACCTATGTGGCCAAGTCTGGTGGGGTTCCAGGTGAACCCTAAAGATCCCTGGCACTACCAAAGGCTGCAACACGTAAAGCTTGGCTCATTGCTGTCTAAAAATACGCTAAATGATGTGTCCTGTTTCTCATTTTCTAGATAACTTGGACCTATCACATTAGGTAAGAAAAAGAACCCCAAAGTAGAACTACCCAGGCACCTTTAAATATATATAATTTCACACATGGTCTCTCCACTTCTTTTGATAAGAACTAGGGAATGTCTAAGCCTTAGCCCATGAAGGTGAGCATCTACTTTGGTTTTGAGTGGCTAGGTTTCCCCCTCCATTTCCCTCTTCTGAAAGTGCCTCAGAATAGATACTCCTCTGATGATGGCCACAGGAAAGCTCTTTTCCTGTTAAGCTGTGGTAAGTCAAAACCTACTTCAGAGAACACAAAGCCACCAGTTTGAGGGGCTAAGAAAAGAATGGGTGTTGTGTGCTGTTAGATGTTAGAAAAGAAAACCTCAAACCATTGAACTAGAAGTGACTTTTCTATGTATATCTGTGCTGAACTTTGTCTTTAATCATCCTTTGTTAAGAAACATGAGAGATCTCATTTTCAATGAATACATTCAAAATGTTTTGGTTTTAACATTACTTGTGTTTTAAATTAAAGAAAAATCAAGGTTTCTAAAGGTATTGCTAGCATCTTTTCACCGGAACTAATACTATACTTGATCTTTGACAAAGGGCCAAGAATCACAATACTTCAAGTGTAGTGAGCTATTAATACAACCCCAAAGGCACCCCTGAGAGATGAATATAAGAGCAGCTTGACTGCTAGATTATAACATCCACCAATCTCAAGATGTCTCTGCCTCCATACTTACTTCTTCTTTGGTCTAGTATGATTGTCTAGAAATGCTCATTGACAAAGAAAATAAAAATATCCAGAAAATGTCCCATGATCCTTGGAACAGGCATCTTTGATGACTGAAGCCAAAATATAAGGAAAAAGATGAAGGGGATTTCATCACAAGGTCTGGAAAGACAAATCTATAACCAAAATACCAAATACCTCCCAGACATTCTCCTCGAAGGAACCCACCCACCCAACCAGATGTCAGACAGAACAGCCTGAAGATGAGAAGTTGATACTTTCCAACCTGAGACTTTGGTTTTGTCCCTCAGTTTATTGAGGAAACATTTACTGACTCTTTTGAATGATAGCTTAGGTTCTGCTGACTTGACACTTTCCCTTCTTCCTCCCCTATTTAATTTCTGGGAATGTCGGGTACTTAATAATATCTTTCTTGTATATAGTGTTAGGGATTGAGGTATGTTTCAGTTTTCTTTTTAACTTTTCCTCCCATCTGTGGCTTCAAACTCCCCCCTTGGATAATTTATACAAAGTTCTATACACATTAAAGAGGCTGCACATACATTACACATATATCAACTTTTTTCTGCACATCAGAGGGCAAGTGATCTACCAGACTGTAAAGTGAGCTAAGAACAAGAACAAAGATCAACTCCAAGTTTTTACCACAAGGCATGTATCTTTTCTACTTCGCTGTGGCTCTGCCCCCAGAGAAGATGAGCTGCCTTCATATATGTGGAAATTTGGGTCAGTTTACATTGGCCATAATGGTGGTAAACAAAACTCATGGTAATGTGAGATCCAGAGGAGAGCAGCTAGAGAGAAAAGAAGAGGAGCTAACAAAGATAGAAGAATTTGCCACACTGTTCTGCTCACCTTTGCAAATCTTTCTCAAAATGTTCCACAGTCATTATGAATGAAGAAACCATGGAGAAAAGAAACAATAAGCACATCTCACTGACTTCCAAACACTATACCCTTAATCCTTTTCTATATTCTACAATACAATTTTTATTTGTCATTTCTTCACTAAGATGCACAAAAGATATAAATACTAGTTCTCTTAAATGAAAACAGCATTAGTAGCTGATAATAAAAGGTTTTTGAAGACTATTAGAGTTTATTGCCAAGAAACATTCAGATATCTACCGTCAATTGTAACACATATTTCTAGTATGTATTTTGTAATACACACATTCTATTTATATGACTCTCTAGATTCTGTCTGTCTGCTCTCTCATACATACAAACACACACAGACACAATTGCACTGTGTAGGGAATGATTTGTGCCTCAAACTTCCCTCTTAGTTATCTTAGTTATCAAAGATTGGCTCAGAAAACACCAGTTGAAAGTAAAGATGCCGCCAATGAGACATTGGCCTCTTTCAGTCTCTAGCTTATCAGTCAAACCTGGCCCCATTTCCCATACCTTCTATATTCATATCATAACTATGTCTCTAAAAGATGGCCTCCCCTGAGGTAGCAAGTAGACCCACCCCAAAAGGTGAGTTTAAAAGTGTCCTCTTCAATGGCTAAAATGTTCTTGGTCATTTAAGGTCAGACAGTTCCTTCTCTTGCACAGGCATCATCACGTGGCAGCCCAAAGCTTTATGTTCCTAGGCCACAGTCCTCCTTCCATCTGGCTCATGATGGAGGCATTAAGGACCACTCCATGGACCTCTGGGAAGTGAAGGAAAGCTGACCTGTTGAACCTTGTGATCACAAGGTCCTTGTGGCTCATTTTGTCTTGATTAAAATCTCAATTGGTCTAAAAAAGACTGTCACTCAAGACAGTATTTCCAGTGCCCATAATGAGGAGTAATGGATAATTCTAAAGTGCTTTTCTTTTTTAAAGCTTATATAAGCCGAAAAAAGTCTTAGATTCCTCAAAATTAATCAGAGAGAGTTGAGATATGTTGACATATAAATGGTCAGCACTGGTAAGATTGAACACTGCCCCCAGATAGCTGCTGTGGGCCCACATCTGGCCTACAGTAGTGCAGTAGTTCAACTTCTTCTCCTCCATTAGCACCAGATCCCCAAGATACTTAGAGTTCCTCATGTAGACCTTGTGACTCAGGGGCTGATTGTTGCAAGAATGACCCCGGAAGTATACTTTGGAATACACAAAGTACAACCCAGG
The DNA here is from genome assembly GCF_943737965.1 of Phodopus roborovskii. Taxonomy (NCBI): domain Eukaryota; kingdom Metazoa; phylum Chordata; class Mammalia; order Rodentia; family Cricetidae; genus Phodopus; species Phodopus roborovskii. The sequence continues at coordinate 33,272,781 of NW_026126433.1, forward strand.
GTCACTGATCACAAGGCCACCTTTCTTATACTTCACTCCGGAGATCAGAGCAGTCCCATATGTGTCTTCCCACTCCAGAAGGACAGACTTTGAGCTGGGATTGCCTGTAATAAACCAGAGAAGAACTTTCAGCCAGAAGATCTCATACATCTGAAAACGAAGTTTCCAAGGGAAAACTATGGGCCCTTCCTTAACAAAAGCTTTATCCAGAATGAGGACTCAAAGCATGGTCCATCACATGGTTCAACACCTTTATCAAATTGTTCACCCCAATTTAATCATCCATGTGATTGGGGTGAATTTAGTGTGTGCCTCTGATCAATCTCAAGGAACACTATTAGGATAATTTTAGCTCTCTGGAATAAATGTTTTATGATCTAAACCAACACTTCTAAGCTTGCGAATCCCTCCATAAAGAGAAGGATCTCCAGAGTTCTATAATCAGACAAAATCTAATGATTATGTGATCCACTTCTTTGTTTAGTTTGGATTCCTTAGCCTCTTATTTTGGGCTAATCCCCTTCCATTTTGCTCACACAGCATTATGTATCTACACACAGCAAATACTCAGTAAGTGTTTGTGAACCATTTTTCTACAGTCTCCAAGTGATGACAGGAGCCATGGTATACCTATTCTTGTGATATTTACCTACATTTTTAAAGTTTATATTTCTAGTAGAGTTGCCCATACCATATTATACTAAACCACGTCTTCACTTTATAATCATGGTCTGAAAGCCCACAAATGCCAGGACTATCTCTTCTTAATCAAAACAGTGCACCCCCCACCATCCAATGATTGCTCCTCTTGGACTTACGTTGCAAGTCCCCTTGTGGATTTTGGAATAGTTGAAAAGAATGCACAGTTTTTTCTTTGTAAATGATCTCTCTTGGTTTATCTAATGGACAGAGGGATTCCTTGAGAGTGGAGATAACTGCTCTTTATGTTTCTATCATAGAACTGTCAGCCTGGTAAACTCCCTTCCTTACGTTTGTATTTCCTCATGCTGTAGTCACATCAAATATAATGCATATGTCACATGTACCCTTACTCTCTCCCATGTGTTCTTTAGCCCTTGAGGCCAGGTGGAATGATAGATCATAGCAGCTGAACCCCCCATTGAGAGGCAAGGGAAAACTTGGGCAGATTCCATTAACAGCCCTGTACCTGTGACTGTCACATCCCTCACATGAAGCGCCAACAATGCCAACTCCTGAAGTGTGGCAGATGCATACCACCTTCCCAGTGTTGGTGTCACACTCCTCTCAATTAAGGCAGCCATCTCCTCCTCTCATGAAAATGATGATTGGGGCTCCTGTGTGGACCAGACTTGTCTTTAACAGAGGTCACCAAGAGGTTGAGGCAAGGTGGCAATGAGAATCCTACACACTGCACACAGGAATGTATTTCCACTCTACCCTTAAGCCACCCTCCCCAGCAGGCTGTTATCTACAGGAGATGTGTACTGAGTCAGAGCTTGTGAGCTCCAGAGCCAACGGAGAATATGCTCCAGGTCTAATTTATCTAGCCCAGACAGGTGTGTGCATGTGTGTGTGCACGTGCATGCTCTTGCACAACCCGCATGGTGAAAATGATCATTTCCCATCGTGAAGGAAATGCAACAGAAAGTCCCTATCCTTGGTCATCAGTTTTATGTGCATCCTCATTACTGTCTATACTTTGAAACTGGCTACAGCTGTCACTCTCGTCTCCCTTCATATCTGTGTGGCACCAGGTTTCTGTATCACCCATCTAGAGGTTAGAGCTTTGAGATCAGCTCCATTTTCATGAGTGCACATTTTACAGCCAAGATCAAGTCATACACAACTCTATAACATTAGAATTGTCAGATTAGGCTTATGAAATTCCACAGATATGAATGGTCTTGAGTGGTTAATACAATTGTCAATAATACTTTCCAAGATCCTACAATGGAAATTGAGCAGTTGGTCCACATTTTTCCAAAGACTTTCTGTCCTTATCCAGTCCCTCCAGACACAAACCTGTTAAGTGGGCCACACACCTCGGCTTGTCTTTCTCAAAGGGCTGACTGGGGTGGTCTGCATCATAGAAAGATAAAAGACATGTGTAAATTATTATGATAGATGCCAACTACTATCTTGATTGGGACTCTAAACCTCACTATTTAAATATATGTTTTTCAGAGAGAGAAATATTCTAGTACACACTTATCAAGAAAAATCTAAACTGTGGAACTCATGTCTGAAATATCTGTAATTTAAAAACAGTTTAAAAAGACAAGACAGAAAAAACAGATGTATACACATAAGTAATGATAAAAACATAATGAAAACAAATTTCGCTGCACAAAGCAGCCATTTCATTTACTCCATTTAGAACTTGCCTTGGGCCCTTCATTGCCATAATTATAATTGGCAAAAAGACATTAGAGCTGACTGACTCTAATGGTGGATGCAATGGACACTGCAGGCTGACTGTAAATCCATGGTCTGTATACCGTGACTGTGTTGACTGATAGGCTACTGATTCACCTCCTGGGCACCAGTCTATAATCTACTCCCAAGTTAATTATATTAAGACCTCCTTATCAATCATGAGGTTGTCCACAATTTTACTCCATCATCTTTCTCTATATGTGGTATCAGTTTTACTCCCCCTATTCCATCCCATCAAACTCTTGAATACAGCATAGGTTCTATGACCTAGTTATGGCCCCTTCTTCCCTGCCCCTGGGCTTTTTCTCATGCTGTCTGGAATACCCTCCAGCTGAGATCTCTGTGTTAAATTCCTATCAATTCTCTAATGACCATCTTTCACTGCTCTTCCTTTGGGAAATCCTTGCACATCTTTTGTCAAATATGATCCTTCACCCTTCAAAGGCTAAAATCCCCCTTTCTTTGCCTCTCTTGATAGTTCTGGCTGCTCCTTGCTGGTGCAACTACAAAAAAAAAACAAAACAAAAAAAAAACCTGTCTTTACTTATTTCATGTTCAGGGAAATAGTAGCTCTCTAGAATAAGCACTTTATGATCTAAACTAGTACTAACATTTCTGGGCTTTAGGATCCTGGCTACCAAGTCTTCCCCTCATACCATTTTACTATATAGTTAAGTCACAAGATCATTTAGCCTTGTTTAGCATAGCATCAGTAAATTAAAGTGAAGTCATTAAAATTGATAACATCTTTTCAAATAAACAGTATTTCTCTAACTTCAAATATCTCAGTTAAGGTAAAAGTCTAGTACTGGGCTTCATTAATTCAATTAACTAATATATTCAAAAAACATTTATGGGAGGGTGCTTGTCCACCTTAGGCTTGGGACAAGACTATAAAACACACCCAGGGTGGAAAATATCCCTGTCTGCTGAAAACATTATTTAAACAATCATGACCTTTCTAGCACCTAGAACAACTTTTCTTGAAGAAAGTGTGAGGGAACAGAATAGGCAAGACTGGACCTCTTACACACCACAAACCATGAGAGCAGATGACCTGGCATTCTGCCATGCAGTAACAGGAAATGGAGCAAAGAACCACATGTTGCTTAACTTTATATTTCTCATAGACCCTAGCACAATGTTACTCCCATAAAATATACTCCTATAAATATCTGCTGCATGGGTCCTGGAAATAATCAGAAATATAAAGAAAGTCTTTTTCCTGCCCCCAGGCTCTTTGCATGTGCAACGTGGAATGTCCTCTGTGCTCCATGACCCATACTCTTCTCTTTGAGGGACTTCTGATAGCTTCCACGTGCATCAGCATAGACAACTTTATAAAGAACTTTTCCAGGCTTCTCTACTTTGGATCACCCTTAATACTATTTAGAATTGTATTGTTGGTTTCTTTTTGTTCCTCTTCTCCACTGTGCTATAAGATCAATGACAACAGGCATCCATCTTTTTCTCTCTCATTCTCAAACACCAAGACTCATCTCAGTCACAGGAGGTTCTCTAAAAACCTTGTCTGTAAGCAAAACATCCAATTATCTAACCACGGAGAAGGTAGAAGCATCAGAAGAAATAGGGCTGGCTAGATGGCTGGGGAACTTGCTGACAAGGCTGAGGACTGAATTTGATTCCTCAAACCCACAGGCAGAAGGAGAGAACAATCCCCACAAGTTATTCTCTGACCTCCACACACAAGCTGTGGCAATACATATGCACGTGTGTATGTAAGCACACAATAAGATAAATAAATTGTTGGGAAAAGTATTTTAAATGGAAAAAAGAAATCTATGATAGCTATAGTATCTTCCAGGAAAAAAAATCACTTGCTATATTGGTTTGTTCTTTCCTTAGAAGTTAAAAGCATGCAGATGTACTTTATAATGAGTATTAAACTAAAAGCAGCCTTTGATAACTAGTCTATTTATCTAACAATATAAAATGCACAATATTCATGGCATTAAAAATCCTACAAGGAGATACTTCTGTTTTAGTGCCATTCATAATGGTATTCTATTAATGTGCCACAATGTATTCAACTTATCTCCTATTCTTCCAAATTGTTTCTTTTTTTTTTTTAAGAAACTGATAAATAGGGCTGGAGAGATGGTTCAGAGGTTAAGAGCACAAGCTGTTCTTCCAGGGGACCTGAGTTCAATTCCCAGCACCCACGTGGTGGCTCACAACTGTCTGTAGCTCCAGTTCCAGGGAATCTGGCACCCTCACACAGACATGCATGAAAAACACCAATGAGTCTAAAATAAAAATAAATAAATCTTTTTTAAAACAGAAAAGCCAGGTGGTGGTGGTGCACACCTTAAAGAAGGAAAGAAAGTAAAACAGAAAAGAAAAAATGAAAAGAGATAAAAGAAAGAGATGAACACACTATATATATCAATTTTTATCTATACCTCCAACTATTTTCCTAAGAGAATCTTTTAGTTGTGAGATTACAAGGCAGACTAACAGTTCAACCCCTTAGAATGAACTTTCCTCGTGTTCTTCGGGGTACTTACAACAACTTCCATGCATGCTAGATGAAACTTGTGCCAGATACAGCCTTTTTCCTCACACATATTTTAAATTTTTTGTTTCCTTATTTTTGTGAAATTTGGTGGAAGAAATAAATACCCCTTTCTCCTCTTAAGAGCAAAGTTGCTATTTTAACTTTCTTGTGACAGGTTATCAATTTCTGGCCATCTACATTGATGTAAAAAAGATAACTGCTGGGGTAGGTAGACCTGACTCATCTGTCCATTTGACTTTTATTCACTAAAATGACTCCATGGAGTGGGTGACAGGGAGTGATTAACACATGTACACAAGCCACGTTCCACTAATTTTCAAAGTGATTTCACTGTAGAAGTCCTGAGAGGTTTCGTTTTCCTAATGAGTTATTTCCACTGTCCCTGTGCAATCTGGGTTTTCTGGTGCTTAGAGACTTGAATGCCGAGCTGAAAACCAGAGCACTCCATGGTGGCCCCTGCAAGAGCTCTTATTCTCAGGCAGGCTGACTGGCCACTTTCTGAGAATGGAGCCAGCTCTCCTTAATGAATGGCCACTGTTGTCTCTTGCCTTTCAGCTTTCTTCAAAGTTAGTAGGATAAAACTGCCCTTTGATTTTGCAAAGGCAACCGCTTTACACCATTTTGGGGAGAAGTGAGAGTTTCTCTGTGAGTCAGAAAGCCCTATATGTAACAAGACATAGGAGGACTGTTCTCCTCTTTCCCAGTTTCATACCAGAAGGCTTGGGCATTGCACCTAATTGCTCAGTATTTTGTATATCTCCTAGAAAATGGGAAGTAGATCCCTTTCCCCATAAGCTCCTTTCCAGTTCAAAGGAAGTATAAAGCTTCATGAACCTGAGTCCAAGACATATAAAGTAGATCCTGAAATCTCTGTTCAATCTCCTGAAACCATGCTCTCAAATTTTGTGTTTAAACTGGTCTTCTTCCTCTTAGCCTGAATGTAATATGTGTGTATGTGATGGTGGTTTATCATCAAACTCATCAAAGGCATCTTAAGTACTCTGTGGGAAAGGTGTACAGTCCTGTGGACAATGGCTAAAGTCTTCCCCAAACGTCTTACAATTTCAGAAGAAGCACATTAATGAAAGCAATGGGTTTACTTCTAAAATTGTTGTATCTTACATGATATTTTAAAAATACGGCTTCATTCTTGAGTAGTCACTTTTAGTTTAAAAGGAGGAGAGGACATCCCCAGAAACATTTATGTCTGTGTTTACTACCCTTCTGTCCTGAGGAGTCACAGCTACCACCATGTGAGATGGGACCAAGACACTTAGGGAAGGGGGAAAGGGAGAGGCCCAGGGCTGTGTGTGTCTCTTCCCAAAATCAAGCTCAAATTCATTTGAGTTATGTGCAGTGTTCATTCAGATACATGGCTATTGAGCAGTAAACTGTGTCCAATATTTTCTTGTAGTTCACGGAACCAGACTGAATTTGAAGTCTTAAGTTCCCCAGGTTCTTGTGAAGGAATTGTAAGCCCAAGAATGGGGGAACTCCCAGGCATCCTCCCAATTCTGTTCAGTGTTGAGGACTACCTTGGGGAATTCAAAAGACACACATAAAAGTACTTACGTATTTGCTTTTCCAAAGATGATACTTTAAAGCTTTGGTTGGTGAACTAGTGAAAGAGAAAGATTCATACAATAAGTGGGGAGTTATTTAAGCCAAGCAGGAAGAAAATCCCATTAGTCCCTAGAAAAAGAACTCAGATACTTGTGATCCTGGCCCGACTTAAACTTGAGCCACACAATGGTATTTGGAGTCGTACGAAGACTTCCAAGTCTTTTCAAACAGATTTATTCTACACTTCAAAGCAAGATTCAAAATTGATTTTTTTCCTTGAATCATTCTTGACAACTGAGAAAGGAACACTTATTTGCCTCAATTCTCTAAAAGATGGGAAATATTCTCTTTTACCAGTGGTTCTCAACCTTCCTAATGCTGCGACAACCTTTTAATACAGTTCATTGTTATTTATAGTGCAATTTTGCTATTGAATATCTGATATCCAGGATATCTGATATGCAAACCCCGTAAAAGAGTCATTTAACCACCTCCTAGGGGTCGCAACCCACATGTTGAGAACCACTGCCTTTGAGGGAGTGAGCCTGTCTCTCCAACTACGGAACAAAAATGATATACCAACCCTTCCTAAAGCGGAGGGGGTTAAAATTATTAAACATTAAAACAAACAAACAGAAAAACTAAATCACTTCAAGCAACACAGTGACCCACACGCAGCTCAGTCGTGTTGCACTCAGGGACTTGGGGGCGTTATTGATCCACGCACCAGGCTTACCTCACGGAGTTCTGCCAGCTCCTTCTGCAGATGGAAAAGCTGATACATTCCTAACCCCAATCCAACCAAAGCCGCCAGAACCATGAAAAATATCACCGGTAGCCAATGATCTATGCTGTGGTCCTTCCTCTTTAGACAGGGCAGTTGCAGCTGTGGAGATGGTGGTGGTATCGGTGGTGATGGTTGCGATGGAGGTGGTATCGGTGGTGGCGGTGGCGGTGGCGGTGGTCTCCTTTGGTCCAGCCTTCCAGGCACAGAGGATGGACAGGGAAAAATTGATCCTGAAGGAGCCCAAGGAGAAGTGGCACTGTTTTCCACCCAATAAATTTCGGGACATGCATAATTCACAGGCTGCTGCATGGTACCCTATCCTGGGAAAGGGTTTTCTTCTCTCAATCTTGCGGAGACTCTTGAAGTGTGGAGATCAGGACACCTGATGTTGACTGTTCCAGAGATGGTAAGTGCGTGCATTCTCTTTATAAAGTTTCCACAGTCAAGGGAAACACCCTCTTCTCTGTGAGACACCCACTCACTTTGCATCAGAAGCTGAGAAGCCTCTCAGAAAGCTCTCAGCAACCCCAGGAAGTTTCCACCCACAAATTTCTGACGAAAGTTTTCGAAATTCCAATTGGCATTTCTGTGCTGCCTGAGAAGGCTGGGAGGCAACGGCCTGAGGCCGGATTCAGCAAGACAGCACCAGATTCACCCCTGCAATTTAATTCCCTGTTGCTGATCCTTCTCGCAACTGAATACTACCTACCATAGCCTTACAGATCACCATCATTTCATAGTTAAGAGGGTAAAACATGCCCCACCCAATTCCTCAGATTAGATCAGGGGTTGCAAACCACGGGCCCATGTGTCTTGTGTTACCACAAGACTGCTTTCCTAGCAACAGCGTTTTTTCTTCCATTAATTTCTCACTTTCAAAATTGGGATGGGCACACATTAAAACTACATACTTCTATTCTCTTTGAAAACAGTAGAATATTAGGCATCCCTGGCCATCTCTGAACGTCAGTCAGATGCCACCAGGAACGTGCCTCAGGTTGTCCAGGCTGTCCCGCTGTGCCTCCTCTCCCATTTCCTCAGAAGGGGCTTTCCAAGTCTCTGTAATCATCTATCATTGCAATCCCTTTTATGGTCACCAGATGAGGTGCCCAATTCAGAAGAGTCTGGGAGAAACAACAAATAATTTTTATAGCATGTGTGCCTTAGCCATCACATAGAACATACTAAAACTTTATTCAACAATTACAGCAAAATCAACTATATATCTTATGCCTTTCTAAAACTGCCTGCCCTGCCTGGGTTGACTTCACTCTCTGGCCATATACACAGCATTATGTCTAATAACTTCTAAGAACTCAGCCCCCATTCCCATCATTTTCCCATATAAGCCATATAAATCCCAATGAATTCCCATATTCTGCCTTTTGGGAGATATCTGATATGCAAACCCTGTAATATTCATAGTTTTTACCTCGTGTTTTGGGATTTCTGAGATAATCACTCTGCCTCTCTCACATATGCCAATCCTACACCCAAAGTGCCACTTTCCTGCTGCTGTCACCCTGTCTTACCCAGCTGCAAATCCAACCTCTTTCTCCTGTGGTCACTCTGCTAGCAATCTCAAGATTCCCATCATCTAGGCCTGGCCTTTTTTTTTTTTTTTTTTTCACCTGAGACACAGTTCTTATTTTCCTCTCACTCACTATTCCCATGACTGTTGACCCTGGATGGTTTCTCCTTGCTTCTCTGCCTCAGACTGTCCTTCCATGCTTCCATGTCTCTCTTTGCTCTTCTTCTTTTAATTATTTTTTTCCCAGATACAGGAATCAGAAGCTGCTTATCCAACCCCTACTGCCTCCAATCATAGGTAGAGGAGATGAGTACCTTGCTGAAAGAGACAAGAGAGAAACTTCTGGTTTTGGAGTTTGGTGGCATTATCCAGCATTACACCCTGGCAAGAACCTTATTAACGAAAAGAAATCATCATTCAGCAGCACTGTGGCTGCTGAAGGAGAAACTAATGAAGAGCCACCAGGCTGGTGGCCTCCACATGCTGGAAGCTTGAGCTGACTTCTTTCAGTTCCTACTCCTATGATTCCGGGGAATCTGCAGGAAAGTTGACTGGATAGACTACAGACCAGAGCTCTGGAGGTGACTCAGCAGCAGCATCTAGATGGGGTTTCACAGTCAGAAAACCTGATGTTAACTTAACTAGCCTAAAGAAACCCCCCAAGGCAATCTGCCAAGTAGACAGGAAGATCGCAAACGTGAGCAAAGGCTTGAGTTTGTTGATGAGTGTGAGCCTACTAGGTCAACTTCTCTAAGTATTTCCAGGATGCTCATTTGGCAACTCAGTCCCTTGACACCACCACCAGTTACAAAAGGACTGCCCTAGCCTCTGCTTTGCTCTCTGCTTTGAAGTATTCGCCTTTCTAATTTTTACTAAGCATTATGCCTATGAAGATAATCTCACCATCTACTGCTTGTCTTCTCTCTGATTCCTTCTAAGAGAACATCAGCTATAAGTTTGTTGGGCAGTCCATTTTCCTGTTATGTGTATATTCTATTTGCCACTTAAAAGTTGTTTATATCCTCCATTCTGATTTACAGGATCTTCTTATACTTTATGGATATTTTAGTTACTGTAAAGCCACAATGATAATGATTTCTTTGTGTATCCTGGGTTGTCCTAGAACTTACTTTATAGAGACAAGCTGATTTCCAACTTGGTATGCACCTAGGTTGGCCTCCTATTGGCAGTTCCCCTACCTCCTTTTCTTAAATTATGAAATTACACCAAACTTTGTAAATGTCTTAAATGTATTGACACTTGGTTAGGCAAAATTTTTTCTCTTTGCTTTTTTTTAAATTTAACAATTGTTTGCCTATTTAACCTCCCACATGTTAGCAGAAAAAAACTGTCCTATATGAAAAGTGTCCTCCATCCTAGTAACTAATTGAAATAACTTGAGCCCAAAGGTCTACAGAGTGAGTTCTGGGACAACCCAGGACATACAAAGAAATCACTACCATTGTTAAAAGTATGTGTGGCGGTCCTACAGAAATTAGTATATATTAATTCTTCATGGATTAGTCAGAGAAATAAGATAATCCTGGTGATGAAAACATGATTCATTCATGCCAAGTATATCATATCTCAATGATATGCATTCTTTTTGTTACTGTTTGGTATGGATCCCTCCTTTATTACCACCATTCTTGATCCAATGGGTTCAAGAAAATGTACTAGACAAAGATTACTGTTTTTTGTGACGTAATATGTAAATGTCTAGACCTTGCTTATACATTAAATTCGGTAGTCTTATCTTCAAGAGACTGAACTGAAGTGGGCTGTCAACAGCCTGTGATGACAGTAGCAATGGGTGGAATTTATTCTTCAGCCTTTGTACCACATGCAACAGTATTGTTGTGATCTCAGAACTATTTGCTTTCCTTCTACAGCCCATGGATATCAGTCAGAGCTGGTCAGAAAAATGGAAGTTACTCTGAGTAAAAGGAGAAACAAAACCCTTAATATAATGAAAGACTTGGCTTTTAAAAAGTTATTAAGGCCAATTTAAAACCTTTAAAGGATGGAGGTCTTGGTACAACCAAAAATTCCAGTTCCTAACAGCACTGAGATTGGTGATATTTAGGCGGCCACCTAGAGATCATAGAAAAACACCCTATGGCCTCTGCCCTATTCACCTGTACTCCAGGAACCAGGAGCTTCTCCTTTTCATCTTCTAAACTTCACTCAGTTGTCACTTGTCAATGGACTCTAATTAGGGGATCCTACCTGTAATGGAGAATAGGAATGACAATTATAATCTCAAAGCTTTACCTTTCTGGAGGCTGGATGAAGTAGGGGGTGAGGGCTGAGAGTAGAAAGATGGAGATGGTACTGAGCATTAGCAAATTGTTTGTTATGTTTTGTGTCTACTTATTCACCATAACTGAATTCGTAAGTAGTTCCTGACTGATGAGTGAAGGCAAGAGAGTCCCAGGTCAGGAACAGGATCCTTTGATAAGAAGTGAGATTCTTCTGCCCCCTCAGCCAGGAATACTAACACTCCATGAGCCTAGGGCACTGTAGGTGTTAGAAGTCTGTCAGAGGGTGGCTTTACTCTTGGAACACAATGATACCACATGCCTCTTTCTTCCACTAAGGTAGGTCATATGATTCTTGAAATTGCTATTTCTATAAATTTGAATATGATCTTGTCACTGTACCATTTCAAATAGCCCATCAGTGGCTTCCCATTTGAACTCCATACCTATTTGAATGACTTTACTTCCAAGCCTGGGAAGTATTAGGCTGTAGTCATAACACAAGTTGACAGTTGGGCTGAAATCATAGCCCAAAGAGGGTCTAATGAGAATGATCATAAGAATATTCAAGACTAGTTTATAAGCAGTGTCAGCAAATACCTAAGAGTGAAGAGTCTAGTACCTATAGAGTAGTTAAGGAATGAGACAGGGTGTGAGGCACCTCACAAAATTATTAAGACTGGAAATGTGTGGGCCTTGTGGGCACCTGTTTTTGAGACAGTGCCTCATGTACCCCAGGCTGGCCTCAAACTCACTATGTATGTAGCCAACAACAACTCTGGACCTCCAATCCTCTTAGATGCACATCCTAAGTGCTGGGATAGTATACCTGTGATACCACACTTGCCTATCTTGAGGGTTCCTTTATGGGACTCTTTTTGATGTTTGAACTTCTTCACTTCAAAAACACTTGTCATGGTGGGTTTGTGGGAAAGCAAAGGCTGACTTAAATGTCAAGGTCGTTGCTCTTGTCACCCACTGTTTCCTCTGAGTACTTAGCAGACATTGGGGAGGGCATGCAGCTGGGTGCTTTGAGAGCTTTCTTACCTTAGAGGAATCTCATGAGAAATCACTTTTAAGCACACACTTAAACTGTTTGTCACAGATTGACTTACTGTCTGTCAGGGGCCTTGGAAGAATAGGGAAACTAGAGCCTCTTGTAGTGGCTGTTTTATAGCCCTCCTTGGAGCCCAATTTGAAAATTATCTCCACTACTGTAGCTTTAGACATGACAACTTTATTTGACTCTCAAGGAGTCTTCTTAGGTAAGTATTATTATGCCCACTTTGCAAATGATTCGGAGAAGTTAAAAAACGCATGAGTACTTGAACTTGAATATGAATTCGGATCTTTCTAGCAGACCTCATTGTACCATTAACTTCATCTTCTGACACCTATCTCCTCTCACCAACAGCTTCTCACACCTTCTCAGGATGCCTGTTAAAAGTAATGTTCCCCAAACATTGCTTACCTTTCTTACTGTTAATCAAATGCTTGACCAGGAGTCACTTAAGGGAAGAAGACTTCTGGTTTCATTTGTTTGTTTCTGGCTTACAGTTAGAAACAGTCCAATCTGGCAGGGATGACATAGCATCTGCAGTCAAGAAAGCACAGAAAGTGTGGCAAGCCTCTGAACGCTCTGCCCCAACCAAACCACCTCCTGCGCATATTCCATTTCAGAGGTACCACAGTCTCACACTCCGAGTAACTGGAAATCTCTTTCCTAAACTCGAGCATCTGCGTGTGGGATGTTTCAAGGTGTGAATTTTGGAATCTGTCATCTCTTAGAGGCCGGTTCATAGGAAATCCGAAACAAGATCTTATTGAGATCACCTCTCAACCTTTGGCTGAGGTCACTGCTAGCCTGTTCCAAACTAAAACAAGACTGCAAAGGCAACTCCATTAGACTGTGTTACTTGAGGGCTGAACGAAATACAGCTTGTGTCACTGGGTCCCACTGTCATAATCATAAAGAAATGGCACACAGAGAATGAGCTGCCCTGAGCAGTCATTGTCCCAGACATTTCAACGAAGAAATAAGTCATGGTTTGCCAAGGTTCAGGGAACAGAACTATACAAAAAGTCTCTGAGATCCCTCTTATCTCTAGACTATGGTTCCAAGTTGAGGGAGAGGTTGAGTAAAGGATGAGTCGAAAATGGGGTGGATGGAAGGAAAAGAGGTACAAGAAGGGGAAAAAATGAGTCATTGAGGAAAGGGGAGGTGAAAACTGGAGACTGGAAGGTAACTGGAGAGGAGAACATAGTGGGGCATTAGGTATCTTCTTCCCATATAGGTGCTTACAGGTCATGACCAGATTCCCAGGTCCCTCTAGCCCATAGGACAAAGTCACATCAGTGAAGATGGAGTCTGCAAGATGCTGTGACTGCATGTCAGTCCTAAAGTGATTTAATCCCCACCCCCACACAAAGAGGAGCCAAAGTGAAAGGAAAGTAAGCTACATGTGACATATCCAAGCCCCACAGGAAAACCACAAAATCCCTGCCTAGCTTCCTCCCATGTGTTATAAACCCTAATCTATCCTACGTTAGCCACCCAGAAGCATCAGCCCTCAAACAATGTGATAGCATAACCACCCTCCTGCAGCCTGTAACCCATGGACTGTACACCCTAGTGCTCTATTTTCTTATAATTAACCACATATTCTGTTACTGTCCACATGAACCTCCATGCTATCTCCTGTGGATGCTGCAGAGGCCACCTTGCTGTACTCTATTGCCAGCATTGGAAATCCATTTACATTGCCACTACAAAGATGAACTTGCAACTAACTATACACACCTAGTCTATCTTCCTTATTAGAGCCCTTTTTAACACACACTAACAACCTGAACTCATTCCAAGGACAACTGTCAGCTTGGTAATGTGGTGCTACTATAGGCTCAGGCCATCTCATGCCTGGGGACAAGTCAAACTCAGAGGCAGAGAAAAAAGAAGATTGCCTTCATTGTCCATCCTGGTCCAACTTCATACTCAGATGTTTACCAAGTATCCATTGCCGCCTCTAAGCAGAGTTACAGGGTTCTTGTGAGTGCTGGATACTGAGTTGCATCCTTTGAATAGACTACCACATTTCTTAGAATAAAGCAGTATGTATCATACTGTAAATGCCCTGCTTGATGGAAAAGGGTGCAAGTTCCAAAAGATGCAGTAACTTTTACAAAGTTACATAGGCCACTATCAAATGACAGTGTCTGGACTCAAATCCCAGATAGCGGGATGGCTAAATGGGTAGAGAGGTTCTTGATGCCAAGACTAAGGGTCTAAATTAAATCCCACATGGTGGAAGGAGAGAACCAACTCCGTCAATCAGTCCTCTGGCTGTCATGTGTGCACCATGGCACTTGTGCCCCCTCCCACACACATATACATACACACACATAATAAAATGAAAAATATTTCAATGGTTTAAATGATTCAATTCCTGATGTCACAGTTTGCTTGCTATTGTTTCCATAAACACCCTGATCAAAAGCAACATGGGGGAAGGAGATGGTTCATTATATCTTACCTTTTAAAGTCCATCGAAGAGGGAAATCAGAGAAGGAGCTCAGGGCAGGAACCTAGAATTAGGGACTCAGGTGGAGACTTTGGAGGACTACTGCTCACTGGCTTGTTCCATGGCTTGCTCAGAGTGCTTTCTTATGCAACCCAGAAACACCTGCTTAGGGATGGTAACACTCACAGTTGGCAAGACCTGGATACATCAACCACTAATCAAGGAAATGCCCTACAGACCAATCTGATGGATGCATTTTCCCAACTGAGGTACCTTCATCTCATATGGCCATGGTTTATGTCAAATTGACAAAAACCCAACCAGAACACAAAACAGCCCGAATGGCTCTGGTGTCCATAACACTGCCATGTAGGAGCAGAATCCCCTTACCCTGTTTCTCTGGAGCCCTGTTTACTTGCTCTTTGCTCTGAGACAGGGCCCTTTCTACTTCTTCAGTCTTCCAAACGCTGATCTGCTGCCCCAGTCTCCCATCTGTGCCACCTACTGCCTGAGGTTTGCTGATGCAACACCCTACGAGATGCCTTTACAGGTCTCAGAGTACCTCTCTGCTGTCTTCCGTGGCCGCATGGGTCAGCCTGCTGGACTTCCCCGGGCCAGCATCAGAAACCCATCTGTATTACCACTACAGAGGCAAACGTTTGCAACTTTACTGTTTACATCTGGTTCACCTCTCCTGGGTGGAACCTTTTGTAACATACCTTAAGCAACCTGAATTTATTTCTAAGATCAATGCCAGCAGGACGAGTCAGCTGCTTCATCAAAGATAAATAACTCTTGAAAACCACCAATCTAGCCAGGCATTGGTGGTGTATGCTTTTAATCCCAGCACTCGGGAAGCAGAGACAGGAGGATCTCTGTGAGCTTGAGGCCAGCCTGGTTTACAGAGCAAGTTCCAGGACAGGTTCCAGAGCAATACAGAGAAACTCTGTCTCGAAAAGCCAAAAAGAAAGAAAGAAAACCACCAATCCAACAATGTACTTCCTCCTTTGCCCTCAGATTTCTCGTGTATCAAGGGTATTTGATCATAAAGATGAGGAGAGCTCAGCCCTGGACTCCTGTCAATATATATATATATATATATATATATATATATATATATATATATATATATATATTGGGGATTCGGCAGGATGACTGTGCTGGGGTTTCTTTTCTTCTGAATTAGCTCACTCATAATGGCACACATTCTTTATTCCTCTAATGCTGCTCTCTCTCTCTCTTTCTGTCTCTTTCTCTCTCCTCTCCCCCTGCCCTCCCATCCGTTTCCCTGCACATAGCATGTGGCCTACCCTGCTTCAAAAGCTTCTCACCAACACCATTCACACAGAAGGAGGCAGAGAGTAAAAACACATAATGAACTAGTTTCACTTCCCCTGTCTCTTTTGGATGAGTCTCTTTGCGTTCTGTCAACAGAGTAAAGCAGGAGAAGCCAGCAGATTGACAGGTCACTGAGAAGGCAGCCAAAGAGGTGGCAGCAGGTATTCCCTGTGACAGAAGGTTTTGGGGGGTAGAAGCTAAGAGGTATGACCTCTCTGTGAAAAATCTCATCTGCATTATATTCTTTCCAGTTCATGGAACTCGGTCATATGTTCATTCATTCATTTACTCACGTATTTGCTGTGAGAACATAAAGTATCATAGTGTCAAATGTAGGACCTGCTTCTAGATAAGCTTACCTACTACAACTCTCTCATTGTCCAGGTGAAAATCTGAAATGGAATAGTCTTCCCAAACTGTATCTAGCACTATGGCTAGTACCGTATTGTCCCCAACAGGGAAACAGGAAAATATTAAACATTAAACTCACTAAGTTTTAAGGTCTTTGTGTACAGATCTTGCAATCTCTCCTTCTCTATTGGATTATTTTTGATGAGCAGTTGTCTTGGTTACTGTTCTGTTGCTGGGAAAAGATACCATGGCCAGGGCAACTCTTATAAGGAGAACCTTTAACTGAGGATTTGCTTAGGGTGTCAGAGGCTGAGTTCCTTAGCATTATGGCAGGGAGCATGGCAGCATGCATAGCACACATGATGCTCAAGAAGTAGCTGAGAGCTAGATACATCCTGATCTGCAGATGAGTGGTAGGGAAGAGGGGAGACTGGGCTTGGAATGGGCTTTTGAAACCTCAAAGTGACACACTTCCTTCAACAAACTTCTCATCCTTTCAAATAGCACAACTTCTTGGTGACCAAGCATTCAAATCTATGGGCCTATGGAGGCTTTTACCATTTTACCACATTACCATAGCAGTCCCACTTTGCGAGGTCAGCAGACACTGATGGTTAACAGTGCCTCCAAAACCAAGTATGCCCTTCCCTGGATTACAGCGCTCTAAAGGTACCACTGTTTGTTACTCATGGACTCACACTCACCTCTCTGAGTCATCTAGACATGTTTCCTTTTACATTTTTTATGCAATCCTTCTAGCACCCAAACTTCCCTGCTGAATATAGAGGAAGCAAGAAGGCTTGCAACCCAGATCACCACAATGTTGTTAATAACGACGACAACAAAATAAAACTATTTAGAAATGAAATAAACTACACTGGAAAGAAAGTGGAGAGTTCAAAACAATGAAAAAAAATGAATTTCAGTGTGTGTTGTGGAGAGTAGATGAAATACTGGGACAAACCAGGTAAAGAACCTCAGAGATTTCAAGCCTCCAATCTCCCAACACTGGTTAAGGCCATGTTCTGCCCACAGGAGTTCCTGGAGAAGAGCCTTGAACTACATGAAATTTTCCCTCCATTCAGAAAATATAGGCAATAATTCCGTTTAGATAACTGATTTTAGAAGCTTACATATTTTCCTTAGTTAACAAGCAGAGATTATACTTCTTATTTTGCCAAAATGAAAAAGAATTAAATGGTTTTTCCTGTTGGTGATTGCTGCCAACAGGAACATGGCTATCTTTAATTAAACCTGCTTCTATATGGCAAACAGAAGATAATACCCAACTTTAAGAACACAGCTTTTAAAGATCAGATGAAGAGAAATGAATGTCCTCACAGGAAACACTGTGATACTGTTACATATAGGATCCTTATCAAGGATGTTCATTGTAATATAAATTTGTCCTATAGCCACCATCCCATCTATGCTAACAACAGTCCAATTTTCTTTGAAGAACTGTCTGTCTTTTCCATCTGTCTTTGTGGTCTAGTTGCTAATAATGCAAGATGAACTCCATTCAACTACAGTCATGAGCACAGGACCCATTGTGTTCCAATACTGTCCGAAACCCTAATAATGTCAAGTACTCTAAGATGGTTATTACGGGGCTATGTTGGTATATAGAGTGGGGACTAACATATAAAACAAGATCTTGTGCTACTGGACTTGTTGATAATATAGATGCCAAAACTTGGGCTGTTTCTGTGTGGGAGAATCTGAAGATTTATATTTTCTATTTTTTTCCAGTAAGTCAATTTGAGTTGGTTTCCTGTGATTTTTGAACAAAAGATATTCAATACATACCCACAACAAAGACACAAGCTTGAACAGACTTCAGTGAAAGGGCAGGGGTAACAATTTTTTGGGGCAGCTGGCAGGATCACTGTCTGATTGGCCCCACCCAAATGGGGGTGCTTGGTCTTAAACAGGAGACCCCATTGCAAAGCAGCGCTCCTCAGGAGGAGAAGTCTCATCTTGGCTGACACCACGTCTTACACCCACTTAACACTCCACTGAGTTTTCGTGTGAGAATATGAAACTGCTCTTGATGAGGTTTTGCTTGTTCGGCTCCCACAATGCTTTCTGGGTCCCTAGAATACAACTTTTAATTTACAGGTATTCTAAAATGCTTGAAATTGTAGCTCATTACCAGATATATTTTCTGTATCATTGAAACCTGAGTTTCCCCTATTTGTAAGGAGAATCCTGGTCTGGCAGCCCTTCTTGTCTTGTGACTGCCTCTCTCCAGTGTTCACCCACCCACAAGCAGGGGAGACTCAACAAAAGCACAGCATTGAACCTTCCTGGCTTATTATGAGTAGATACTTTTATATTGTGTCCCATTTCCTGAGTGATTTGTGCTAACCATTAGTCTATCCTCTCCAACCACAGTTGAGGGCCAGTGGTGCAAATTATAGATAGAAGAGCCTCTGCAAAACCAACTTGGATCACCTAGTTGTCTCACTATCTACTGCTGAGCATCGTGTGCCACTGTGGAAATATAATGGGATGCAAAAGTATTCCATCCTTAATGAATTTAGGCAGAAAAGCATTATTGGAGTCTTATAGAAAGCTCTTTGATCATAAAATAGTTATATTGGGCAGTCAAGACATCACACATTTCTGAAGTCTGTGTCATACTCTATGCTCCATGAAATCCCCTCAGGTTTGAAATGTGACTAGAAGAGCTGTCTGACTTTCCCATGACAGCATGTGACAGCCATAGGACACAAGTCCCTCAAGGAGAAAAGAAGGTGACAAAGGCTGAGTCCTGGGACTCTATCATTGACCATTGAATGCTTGTAAGCTAAACTCTACACCAAATACTGCAGGAGGCTGAAAGCCAAACGCTTCAGTTCTGGTCCTCCACAGCATTAAAATTGGGAAGTACCCATGTGTCAGTAACTATTGCTATGAATAATTATGAAAAAAAACACTCTAAGAAACCAATAAGCTAGTATTATTGGAAAAGAGCATCCTGAAGGAACGGACAAAGTTGGGAGCTAAGGAAACATTTCATGGAGGAGTTCACGTTTGTTATGGTGCTTTTAAGAGATCATAATCTTACCAGGCATGGTAGTACGTGTCTTCAATCCCACACTCAGAAAACAGAGGCAGGAGGATCTCTTTGACTTTGAGGTTGGCCTGGTCTACAGAGCAAGTTCTAGGACAGCTAGAATTACAGAGACCCTGTTTTTTTTTTTTTTTTGTTTGTTTGTTTGTTTGTTTTGTTTTTGTTTTTTTTAAATCATAATCTTTATTTGATTGTTTAAAAAAATCTATACTTCAACTCGATACATTGAAAAGATCATAGGAAGAAAAAAATTAAGCAGAGGTTGTTTGCCTCCTAGCTGCTAAGGTTGCTGGGAATATTTGAATATCCCTGCCAGCCTGGCTTGGCCTCTTCACTTGACTATACCTGCAACTGTCCTCTTCCCTAGCCATCATTTGGCCACAGATTTCCAAAGCAGCTAGTTGCCTGTGGGTGAGGTGACAGCTGTCCCTAAACAGAGTTCAACCCTGGCCACTTTCTTTTAGAGAGGCTCAAAGTAGCTTGAAAGTCATGGTTTCCAGAGGCAAGAGAGATCAGAGGCAGATCTGCCCACAGCACCCTGTGGTCTAGTTCAAATGCTCAAGCGTTCCAGCATATGGTGGAACAAGTGTGTCCTCTCCAGAACAACAGAAACTCAGCTTCATCTTGTTCCATGGAGCAGCAACACATGAGGCCACAGAGCCTCAGCCTCCGGTCTTCTAGAAAACCCAGCTCGTCTCCAGGCACCTCAGACTCTTAGTGGGGTTTAACTAGCGGAAATGCAGGCAGCATAGTGAGGCCAAACCACAGTGCACAGGTCAGACCCAAGCGAAGATAGAGCTGTGCTGGAGGAGGCCTTTCTATTTGCCTGCTGTGGTAAAAATGCATCCTGTTTGCCTAAGTGGAGGGGTATATGTGCATATAATTAAGTCCCTGTGTTTAGATGTAATGGCCACATGCTTAACATGTTTATGTGTGTGAGATATATATGATCATGCATCTGATCTCTCACCACCAGGTGATGGTAACATGGGCTCCACTGATACACAGGGAATAAGACAATATTTCACCCTCATGAAGAACCTACCCCAAAATGAGCAACATAAACAATGGCTCTCAAGTTCTGTGTTGCACAGTTCTGTGTTGAGACATGAGGGAGAAATGAAAGTAGAAGAGTTCTTTCTGAGGAAGCAGCTCTCTCCCTGAACATCTTCAGAAAAGTGATGTCCTTTGATTAACGAAGACAGAAAAGGAAATGCAGAAGTTGTCAAATTGCTTAAATAGGATGTAAATATTAACTTTAAAAAGTGATATCCATGGGGAAATTAATAGGAACAGGCACTTGGAAGCAAGAAGAGGGTTCACCAATTACACTGACAAGATGGGAGGCAGAAAACAGGACACATTTCAGTGGATGGGACAGTCAAGCTACAGTGTGAGCCAGGAGTAGGAGGCAGCTAAGCCAGGGAAAGGAGGGTTGTTCAAAGTAAACAAAGAGCATGGCAAAGCTAAAAGGAATGTTCTGTTGTTCACCATATTGGAACCCAACCAAGCTTATTTTTTTTCCCATGGTACTTGGTGTGATCTGACTTTGTAATTTTGTTTGTTGACTGTCTCCCTAACTAGAATATAAGGTCCCTGAAGGCAGAGACTGTTTTATTGTATTCTGTATCTACACACATAGAACATTGTCATACAGGAAGAGTCAGTTATCACTTTCAGAATACATGCACATAGAGAGGATTGAGAGATGAACCTGAATGAGCAGGCGAGGTAGCTGCCACAGGTCACAAGGGTCTTGTGTGCTGTGTTGTGTATCATCATCACCTTGGATTTATAAAACAGTGTTTCCAAGCTCATAGCTCATGAGCCAGTCACAGGGGTGTTTTGCTTGACCAATAGCATATTTCCACTAGAATTTTTTATGTAGAAACCTAGATCGATTCATTTCCTTTAAAAATTCAGAGAATGAAGTACTATGGAGCTGGCAGCTTTGAAGGCAAAGTCCTGTGATGAGTAATAAGTGTCTCTTTAATATGGCCTGTGCTCTCCTGGTCACCACAGTCTGCCCTCATCTATATTGTCTTTCTTCATGTTCCCCTTATATACACATCACTTTCTCATTCCTGGTGGATAAAGAGAGCTTGCAACTTCAGGCCTGGACTTAGTAAGGCTTGAAAAATTTGCCATAACTATGACTCTCCGAAATTATCTCCTGATGAGCCAGGCTTCCAGTTAAGTATTTACACAATCCAAAGTGTTCCTGCTAAATGAACAGACTGCAAGGGACGCTATAAATGATCAGCTCTTGAGAACCCAGTCATTGCAGGAGAGGCTGACTATCCTATGGTCACCATGTCTAAAACTAGGATTCAGAAAAGGGAGATAAAGACAGAAGATTTAGGAAGAGTATGCTCAAGGAAAGTGTCCCTTATATGGTGTGTCTGTCTCTATATCTCAAACCCAGGCTTCAGCCATATGGCTACTCACCACATTGGTATTCTGTGCTAAGACTCTTCTACCAAATCAGAATTCATAAACTCATCATTTATTTAAAACTATGTACCCAATACAAATTGACACAGCATGTAGTATTCTATATGCTGGAGATGTAGCAGTAAGTAAAGATGCCCACCTTCCATGAAGCTTCTGGTCTAGTGTTAGGAAGCAGACATAAAAGGAAATAAAATGTGCAGTCTGGTCTATGGTGATATGATATGGGGGACAAATGGTGGGAGTGAGCATGGAGTAGAGGGAACCAGACTGTGATTGTAAGCAGGTAAGCTGAAGAAGGCTTTCTCTGTTATATAATACGGGGGTGGGGGTGGAGGTGGGGGGGCGAGGTACCTGAGTAGAGAGAAGCCATCAATTGTGCACAGTGAAGAACCAAAATACAAAAGGTGTGTCTTCTATTGTTATATAAAAGTTGTGTCTTCTATTGTTATATAAAAGTTGTGTCTTCTATTGTTATATATATTGGTTACCAGTCACACAATAGGTATGTTTACCCCTAACGACTCATTAAGGTAAATGTCATTATACATTATCCTTATTTATTTTTATTGTTGTCTTTTGAGACTGGGTCTCATTATGTAGCCCAGTCTGGTCTGGATCCTACTATTGTAACCCAAGCTGACATCAAACTCATGATTCTTTGATCGGCTCCACCTTGCCAGTGCTGAGATACAGTTCAGCATAATCCTGTCTAGCATTGATTCACTTTTTTATCCTACTGTGCTGCGACTTATTTGAAATATTTTTGGGACAAGGTAAGACAATGTGTTAATAAGCTTTAATTAGATTAAGTGAGAATCAATTCCAAAATCCCACTGGCTTACTACAATAATTGTGTACTTTTGTTTCTACACAGTCTAACAGTAGGTATGCTGCAGTATCAAAGGGCCCTAAACAACTGAGGCCCTGCCATTTGCAATGCTAATCACTGTAGAGAGAAGGGAGAAGTATAGGTGATTTGCTTTTAAATGCTTCTTCTACAAACCCACAAGGTAACCCTTCTCCTCATGATTCACTAGCTAGAGCAAGTTGAGGATATGTACATGTGGAAGCAACCTATGTGCCTAGAATTAAAATAAAAATAGATGTTGATAAGTATTTTAACATGTACCACAGGTAAGCTATATCGATAAATAAAGGTGACAGATATATGATAATTGATCAGTAAAGAGGTAGGTAGGTTGGTAGGTGGATGAATGGATGGATGAATGTACAGATAGACAGATAGATGTATATAGGAAACTAGCTATAGAAGTAGTAACAATTCACCATTCAACTAGCTACATCTCAAAAATATTTGAAAACAAAAATGCCATCGTATATTAAACACATGCAGATATTTTTCCTTAATGTTATCTCCAAATAATAGTTTAATTCACACAGCATTTACATTGTACTGATATTACAAGTGATGGAAGACTGAAAGTAGCTGGGCATTGGTGGTGCACGCCTTTAGTCCCAGTACTCGAGAGGCAGAGGCAGGGGATGTCTGTGAGTTCGAGACCAGCCTGGTCTATAGTGCGAGTTCCAGGATAGGCTCCAAAACAATACAGAGAAACCC
Organism: Phodopus roborovskii; assembly: GCF_943737965.1. NCBI lineage: Eukaryota > Metazoa > Chordata > Mammalia > Rodentia > Cricetidae > Phodopus > Phodopus roborovskii. Next base: position 33,296,199 of record NW_026126433.1, read on the forward strand.
TGTCTTGAAAAACCATATGTGTGTGTGTGTGTGTGTGTGTGTGTATGACAGTAAGTTTGAAGGACAATGTATAGGCTACATGCAAACAATATGCTATTTTATATAGGAGTGTTAAGGATATGAGAGGTTTTGGATTCAAATCTGTTCAGATATTTAAGGATAATTATTTATACTTACTAATTTGAGTATCACAGCATTATAAAGGATTCAGGTTCAGTGTCTTTGAAAGAATGAAAAGCCTCAGCTCCCAAGGAGGTGGGGACCACCACCTTCTGGGTACATGAGTGCTTTTTCCAGCCCAGAAACTCTTATGAGTCATACTACTTAGGAATACTATGGAAGCTTCACTAATTAGACATGACTGATTATATAATTGGTACACGGTGACGAACTCATTCTCTGAGTCATACTCCTTCCTCAAGTTCAGGTAGTGGGGTGAAACTGTGAATGCTCTAACACACTTTGGCTTTTTTGTTACCAGTTCCCATCCTGAAACTCTCTATTTGCCTCCAGCATCCAGTAGCTTTTTGGCATACAATCCTGAGGGTCTAAGTATTTGAGGAAATTTGTGCTATTGATCAAGAAAAGATCAAAGATTGATTTTAACACATCATACTCACCATGCGCAGACTAATTCTAGACATTAATGAAACTGGAGATCAATAACTGGTTTTTAGTAGGCAGTGTATGAATGGTCTCTATACAATTATACAATGTTTTATTTGTAGATATCTATTGTATATCACAAATATGTGCACCCATGTATGTACACACACAGAGACACAGACAGACAGACACACACACACACACACACACCCAACATCCCTCTTCCATAAAGGTCAGAGAACTTTTTCTCCCCCATGACTCATTTGACAACAAAACATACATTGAATTAATTTGATTCTTAACTTCAGCTTCCAGCAGGTACTGAAAGAGGCACTTAAAAGCTGATATTGCTAAAAGGCACTGGCATATCACTCAGAGTAACTGAGAACAGGATGAAAGCCTGACACCCCTGCCCTCATTTTGTGCCTCAGCTTTGGGTGACAGCAGAGACGAAGTAACCTTCCCTCTTGCATCACCTTGAATCCCCAAAGGAGCCAAATCTCCCGGGAAAGATCATTCGCTACATGAGGGCAGTTGTCACAAAGATGAGGCTGCATCCTTACTGATCAATAGATTGACAGCTTTAATAATTTATGGACCACTTTGCAGAACTGATATGAGTCAGCAATGGGCAGGACCACAAGCCTGGCCAGAACTGCTTATTTGTATACCTGCCACTCTTTAAGCCTAAACCTCATGCAGTAACCCCCAAAGACTTGGGGGTCATTGGAACCCTTCCTTTATTTGTTGCTCTTCACAGTGTGGCAACATTCAAGAATTCTCTTTTCTTTGCCTTTCACTATTAGTTGTCACTTAAATTGACAGATTGGGTAAGAGCTTCAGAGTCTAATCTGGTGGGGCTGCTGAAATCCTGGCTAGTAATAGTGTTTAGAATGTTTCCCTCACCACTGTAAATATTTATATAATCATGCAAATGAGAGCATCAATAAAATATTACTTTGATGAGGTTGAGCTGAACCAGTATATATGTAAAATATATATTGTTACTTATAATGAATTGAACATCTCAGTTTTCCTCAACCTTCCTAATCTGAAACCCCTACTTAGATTATGAGACTTGCACCCTTATGAATGGGATTAGCCCCTCCTAAGAAAAGGTCCATTCATTAGCTTTCTTTCTGTCATGGAAAGACACAGTATGATGACTCTCATAAACCAGAGAGAGTGTTGGCAACCCTTAACCTAGACTTTCAACTGCTAGAACTGTAAAATATAGATATTTGTCTAAGCTGCCCAGTTTATGGTATTTTATTTTGGCAGTCTTAGGTAAGAAGTCATTGTTGATCAATCTAAACTCAGAAAGTGTCAAAGTAAAAAGAACTTTATTTGGAGTTGTAATGTCACCAAGATTAAAAACTGGTCCCCCTTCCACTCCCCAATCCCTCAGCAGAATTCAGTCAGCTGAGATACACAAAGTGATGGAATAGAAAAATAGGCAGTTGTTATCATACAATTCAGCAGAACCTGTCATTAACGGGTTGGAGTGGGCATATGCCAAAGGAATGGACCACTGTACTGATCTAAATTTTAGGCAAACTAATTTATTCTATATTTAAAATCACAGCCTTAAAAGAAGCAACCAAAGGACCTTGTCATGCCTGGATGATTGACTGGCTTGTTCGGATTGACTATTTCAGAAGGGGGCGATTAATGAGGAATGATCTTCTGTGTGTATGTCTTATTGGTGATGAATAAAACACTGATTGACCAGGCAGGAAGTGATGTAGCATGGCAGACACTGCCACTAGATAACCATAGAAGTCGGGAGATCTGTACAGACGTAGTTGGGCAGAATCAGAATATAAGCAGGGACAAACAGGAAATTGCTCTCTTCTCTGCAGAGATGTAGCAGGCAAAAGAGATGCACATCCGGCATTCTCAGTAAGCCAAGACCACGTGGAAATATTTAGATTGATAGCAATGGGTTAATATTAAGACAGAGCTAGCCAATAAGAATCTATAGCCAACAGTTTTATAATTAATACCGTGTGTTATTTGGGGCTGTGTGTTATTTGGAGCTGACATGGCTCTGGGACTAGGCTGGCAGGAAACTGCTCATAACAGGCAATGGTAGGTATGGATTCATTTCATAAAGCCTCCTGCTGGAGAGTGGTTACAGAAGATTTAGGGCTCTTGGAGCTGGGCTTAGTCATCCACTAATGACCTTAAGGATGTCACATCTTCTCCCAGGACCAGAGATAAGATCTGGGTTCCTTTTTCCTGACTAGTAATTAGAGTGCTTTTCCAGGCTTTGGACTATGAGGAAAGGATCTGGCAACAGTACCATTGAAATCTGCTCATATCTGACTTCCTCATTCAAGGAATTACACTTCGGGGGTGTCTTTCAATCATTGCTTCAAAGAAAGCAAACTATAAAGGTAAGTGATTTCTTTGTAGGAAACACAATAAAACATTAAGAACAGGGACAAGTAGCTGGTAGAAGGTTTAGAACTGAAAGACCTAAAAAGTAATGTTAATGATGGACTAACCTGGAAACCAATATCTGTTCCTTGGAATTTGCTGGCTTCCTCTCACAAGGCCCTGAGATAAGAAGAATTCGCACTGCCCCTCCTTTCCTGTGAGTCAACAGGTGGTAAATATGGTCAAGAGATAGCTGTAACTTTGGTTTGCCCAGACAAGATTAATTGACACACCTGAGGCCCTAAGGTCTGCTGACCCTAATAGCAGACCATCCAGTCTCCAAGGGTCACGTACTCAATGGACAGAGGGTCCCACCCCCTCCCTAAGCTTGTGGGTTTGCCTTTAAAAACACCTGGGCCCAGGGGAGGGGGCTTCTCTCTAGCCTGCATGCTGGAGGAGCCCGTTTGTGCAAACATTTCCTGTTCATTAAAGCCTCTTGCGTTTTGCAGCAACTGGACTGGACATTGAGTTCTTGGGGTATCGACCGAACCTGGAAGACTCCTCATTCTGAGGGTCTGACATTTTGGGGGCTCATCCTGGATTTGGTCGACCCCCCCAGCCCCAATTCCATTGCCAGTTGGAGGTAAGAAAGAGCTCGCAACCTATATGTTTGATGTATGTCTGATGCCTCTGATGTTACGTGTTTTTAACTCGAGTACTTGAATCTGTGCTTGGCCTGCACAGAACTTGTATGTTATGTGTTTTTGACTCGAGTATTTGAATCTGTGCCTGTGCCTGGCCTGCACAGGACTTGTATAGGACCACAGGGGGAGACAGACGTGTCCTGAGACCCTTGGTCCCGCCCTGGACGAAAGTCCAGGGGATGGCCGGCCTCTGGACTTGCTTCCCTCCAGCTTTGTAACTTTGGTTTTGGCACCGTTTGTCTACCACGCGGATTTGTCCTCTTTGTCGGATTGTTCTGTGTTTTTGTGTCCTTCTGTTCATACTGTTTGTGTCCATTTCTACTCTCCCCATGGGTGAACAACTAACTACCCCACCTAAGTTTGACTTTAGATACGCAGGAGAGCAGAGCCAGAGACCCAGCTATGAGCACACTCGTCCCCGGCTCTCAGGAATGTGGCAGGGCAGCCAGAGCTGCTGGGGCTGAGCTTCAGCAGAACGGCTGAACAGCCATGGGCTGGGTGCGGCCTGGGCAGATCCATGCCGGAATGAAGGGACAGGGTTATGACTCATGATCCTGCCACCGCACATGTTTGGTTCCCAACATCAGCCTCCAGGGCTGACCCTTCTCCCCAGATCTTTGTAATTGGAAAACTAACCACCCCCCTTTTGGAGTTCCTTATGTTCTCTCTCTAGGCTATTTGAGATGATTATCAACAGTTTCTGCTCAGGCTAGAAAAATATCCCTGGAGCTGATGGGCGGCCAGTGCAGCTGAAAAAAAAAAAACAAGATTGACTTGGGATTCCTTTTGACTCGCCCCAGTTGGAACATCAACACTGCAAAAGGTAGGGAGAGCTTAAAAATCTATCGCCAGGTTCTGGTGGCAGGTCTCCGAGGTGCCGCAAGACGGCCCACCAATTTGGCTAAGGTAAAGAGAGCACTTTTTGACCCTACTTCAGAAGCCCAGAGAGCTTCGGTGGCTCTGGTCTTCATGGGGAAATTGGGCCACAGATATTAGGAAGAAACTCCAGAGACTGGAAGGGTTAAGAGACAGAGAAAGTGTATTAAAGGGACAGAGAAGAGAAGGAGAGAAAAAAAAAAAACAGTAGAGAGACAGAGAGCAGAGAAAAAGCATGACAGAAGACAGGAAAAGAATTTGACTAAAATATCTTGGCCACAGTGGTTAATATATATATATATATATATATATATATATATATATATATATATATAGAGAGAGAGAGAGAGAGAGAGAGAGAGAGAGAAAGTTAGGAAATTTAAAACAGGCTAGGGAACTTGGGCAACAGGACCCCACTCGACAAGGAGGACCAGTGTGCATATTGTAAATTGGCAAATGACTGTCCCAAAAAGACAAGGTATCGAACGTCCTAGCCCTAAAGAAGGATAAAATTAAAGGGAGATGGGGTTTGGACCCCCCTCCCCGAGCCCAAGGTAATTCATGGACTACCCGAAGAACAGTGGACCTTGGCGTGGGCCGGGTACCCCACTCATTCGAGGTTACATCCCACCAGCCAACTGCTTTTTGCCTTTGAATGGAAGGACTCTGACACATGCAGAACTGGGCAGCTCATCTGGATCCGACTGTCCCAAGGGTTTAAAATTCCCCAACAATGGCCAGGCAAGTAAGAGAATTTCTGGGGACATCTGGGTTTTACAGGCTGACTACGGAAAAATTCTCCTGAACCCCAGAACATCAGGAGACATTTGATGCCATTAAGAAGGCTTAGTTGAAAGCACCCACTCTAAGCCTTTTGATGTAACTAACTTTTTACCCTTTATGTGGACAAGCGTAAGGGGGTCGCCTGGGGAGTTTTGACCAAATCCCTAGGGCCCTGGAACAGACCAGTTGCTTATCTGCCAAAGAAGCTTGATCCTGTAGCCAGGGGAGGGCCTGGCTGTCTAAAAGCTATCGCTGCTGACAAGTTGACTTTGGGGCATAAAGCAACTATAATAGCCCCCATGCATTGGAGAGCATTGTCCGGCAGCCGCAGACTGATGATGACCAACGCCCGCGTGACTCACCACCAAAGCCTGCTTCTCACTGAGAGACTGAGCGGATTGTGTTCGCTCCACCAGCCAGCCTCATCCTGCCAGTCTTCTGCCTGAGGAGACTGGTGAACCAGGGACTCCTGACTTCCATCAACTTTTGGTTAAAGAGACTGGAGTTTGCAAAGATCTTAAGGACATCCTGCTGGCTGGGGAGATGTTGACCAGTTCACTGCTGGGAGTGGTTACATTGCAAAAGGTAAAAAAAAGGGCTGGGGCGGTGGTACTGTGAGACAAAGAGAAGTCCCTAAACATTAACAGGCAGCAGGTATGTTTTTTCATCTGTTCATGTGCATGGGACTGTCTCAATCGTGTGGCAAAAAAAAAAAAAATTACTGAAGAAAGAAATTTTCCGAAGATTTAAAATACCTAAGGTAGTAAAAACAGACAATGGTCCAGCTTTTTGTTGCCCAGGTAAATCAGTCACTGGCCAAGATATTGGGGATTGATTAAAATTGCATTGTGCATACAGACCCCAAAGCTCAGGTAGAAAGCATAAATAAACCCATTGAGGAGACCTTCACATTCTAGGCTGCAGCAGGTGACCTGCCTTTTTGTCATGGTCCTCTGGTTCCATTTTGAAAAGCTCTTTCAGTATTATTTTTATCTCCATTTTTTTTTTCATTTAATTTTCATGGCCTTTCTAAAAGGAAAACACTGAAGCTCATGGGACTGTATGGCATGAGTCAGAAATTGTGACTAGGTCACATCATTTTTTTCCAGCTGTTTCCCACACTGAGCCAGCCTGGGAGCCATTGTCCCACTCCTTGAAATATACTTTTAGAGAAAACCTTATACCACCACTTTACAAAACCAGCATAGTCCCTTACTGCATTCTAAATGTACACCCACAGACAAGTGTGGCTCTCACTCCTTTCACTAACGAAGCTTTTCTTTGCAGCACACAGAGACCATTGCAGAGAACTACAACAGCTCAAAGCAGAGAACACCTGATCCTGGGGATGCAGGCTCGGGGAGAATCACAAGAGAGTGGGCAGAATGAATGTAAGAGCCCGAAGATCAACATCTGCAGTGAAACCGTGTCTCTTAGAAATAACAATGGAACCATACCCATGATACCTCAACAATGTGGCGGAAGTCTCATAGGGCCCCACAACCGGTAGCCCTTAACCTATATACACACAAGCAACATTCATGTTTTAAAAGACCATATTTTTATTCCCAAGGTACAATGGCACAAAGCACAGATTTCCATCCCTGAAGGGAAGAATGGGAGAGCAGCAAGGAAAGATCAGATCAAAGCAAATCAAAACTCAGTGGGATAGCATTCACTCTACAGACCCATGTCCAGCAGTGGGGCACATGTTGATACCATGTAAGTTCTGATGGATTCAGACAACCTCTGCTGTGGCATTGACATCTGTAGCCCATGTGGCTTCTCTCATTAGGGCTTTACTCACTGCCTACAACTTTCCTCAGCAGACATTCATCTCCGTTTCCTCACATCAACATCCTAGGGACTACACTTTGGCTCTGCTGTCACAGTCTCATCCACTGCCTTCTCAGGGCATGCCTTGTAGGGATCTGTAACCTGCCACACAGACTTGCTCCTCCCAGACATTTCTGTGAAATTAAGTGGAAGTCTCCATGATCCCACAACTCATGCATTTTCATGCCTGCAAAACCAGCACAGATGCCACCGATCTGCTGCTACCTCAAGCAGTATCATGGTATCCCTTGGCCAGTAGTTACAGTGACTTGTGTCTGGATGGCTAAACACAAGGAAATGCTTCCTTACCTGGCCTTCTGTGAGCAGGTCACCCTAGTAGTTCCTTCTCAAAGCATAGTGTTTTAAATGAGCTTATAGTAGTACCTTTGAGTCCGTGAAGTCTGAACAATTCCTAAGTTACCTTCAAGGTATCTTTCCTACTGTCCAAATTCATAATACTTGGCTTATTTTTAATGAGTCTCGTATCTAAAATATCATGACTTCCTTATCCACAGCTTTACACACTCATTCTCTGGCTCCCACAATCACTTCCTGTTCTGCTATCTTTCTTACATAGTCAAGGACCACATATTGGGATGGTGCTACCGAGTGTTCTGAGCCCACCCACATCAATCACCAGTGAAGAGAATGCCCCACCATGACTATAGATCCATCCAATCTGGGCTAACCCCAAACTGAGTAACTCTCAGAAGACTCTAGGTTTTGTGAAGTTGAGAGCAAAAGCTAACTAGGGTAGGAGTTCCTTGAATGCTTTCTGCATGGGATGCTCCACTCCCAACACCTTATGCTCTTCTGGCAATGTCTACCACCACTGAGTCTATCCTTCCTGGTAAACTCCATTCTTTGATGCCCCAGCCTGAGGGGTCAGTTGACGGGAACCCTGCAGAAGTGAGAATGAGGGGACAAGAAACATGAGAAATGGAGACAAGACAGTCTCATTTATTGAATATAACCACAGGGTTTAAGTAGTGGAGAAGTGAGGGAATCTGGCAAAGAGGATGTGAGGGAGGCAGTATGTCCTTCCAAGCAGGAAGGTGTTTTGCTATAAGATAAGTCGCTATACGATAAACCTGCAGCTGGGACTCTTTCAGGATCAGGCTGTATCATCCGCTTAACAGGAAAACCGTCATAAGAAATGGAAAATTACCAGAATGTTAGTATTTAAGAGAGTCGTAGGCTTAATAGATGGCTGTTAAGATGCTAACTTTGCCCTGGGGTTCCTTGCATTTCAAGATACAGCTAAGAGCATTTTTTTCCTGCAAAGATTGCTCTTCCCATGAAGAATTACCCTCCTTGTTCCTCTAATTTTTTATTATAGCACTTGTTGAACATTTAAACATAGTATTATATTCATGGTTATATGCTTGTCTTATTTTTGCCTAGCCTCCTCTCAAAACTATGAAATTCCTAAAGTTAAAGACCGTGTCTGGTCCATATAACAGGACACTTGAAACCATTCTGCCTCTGCAAGGCATCTTCATTGTTCTTGGTTCTTGAGGAAGCCTCTTAACAAATCCAAATGCAAACAGATATTTTAATTTAGAAAACCAAGGACTTGGCTGAATTATGCCATTCTTTATATTGTTCAGAGGCTCTAACCTCTCTTTAATCAGAGGTATACCAGCATATAAGCAAACTGCCATTAAAACCCATGATTAAATAGAACGCAGGTATGTTTGAAGAGACTGAGGTTAGAACTTTTTCCCTCTAAATATGCACTTAGTTTTCATTTAAAGTTATGGAATTGTTTTTCTTGAAAGTCATATATCACATGCATAAGCATTACATCTTTGGGAATATGTCTGGGAGGTACTCATGGGACTTAGAATCTGGCCCAGACCAAGACTGGGGAACAAGTAAGCCTTGGTTTTTCTTCTGTGACTCTGTCATGGAGTAACGATTAAGCTGACCTACAGAAGAAATGTTCTGATATGGGCCAAATAAAATCTTACTCTTGAGCCTCCTTTTTGAGCCAACTGCTAATACTCGGCTGTTATTATACTCCACAGAGGAGGAGCCTGGAGACCTATAAAATCGTGCTGAAGTTAGGTTTTTCGAGGAACATTATCTCACTTAATTACAAAGGAAATGTGTCTATAATTCATCTTGAAATATGAACTGTATAAGCTTGCCTCAAACTCACAGTCCTCCAAAGTGCTAGGATAACAGAGCTGAGCTATCATGCTAGGCTGAGATCACGGATGACAGTGTTCATTTAAGTACTCCTTGGAAGACAGAAACCCATGCCTCAAGAGGGAGTCCATACCCTACAATGGAAAGACCAGTGACCTAGAGTAGAACCAAACATGACTGGCAAAAAAATAAATAATAAATAAAAGCAAAATAAATGAAATGATTCCTAATAAAAGATTAAAAAAAAAAGAAGAAGAAAATGTTATCTATTCTAAGTAGCTACTGGGTATAAAGTTAGTGCATTTCTAAGTCTAAGCCTTATTGGCTATGACTATAAAATAAAACTTTGAGGAAAGTTTTGCTGGCATTATGCCAAGAACTGGTACTTACAGTGACACCGTCCTTGTCCCTGTGAGGAACTCAGCAGTACAGAAAGCTAAAATCTTAATGCTGCCAGAACACTATTAAGTATAAAGGCTTGTTGCTAACTACCCCCATAATAGGAATTTAATGTTTGCTACTGTGATGGGCAGCATTCCCGGAGTTTGTATGCCATGAATGAAGATTGAAGACAAAATGCCAATCCCACATAAGAGCTTTCTGGCAGGGGTTGAGCTCAGCTCTCTCCAATTAGGCTGCCTGAAAGAGCAGAGAAAAGCTAGAGGCAGTTGTGTTGGTTATATCTGACGGGTAACTGGATTTGGAAAGAACTAAAAAAAAAAAAAAAAGCCACTGGGGATTTCCATGATTCCTCATTTACTTATTTTCTTAATCTTTGTTTTTCGGCAACAGGTTTTCTCTGTATAACAGTAGAACTCACTTTGTATACCAAGGTGGCCTGGAACTCACAGAGATCCACCTACCTCTGCCTCTTGAAGGCTGGGATTAAAGACATGTGCCACCATGCCCAGCTCATTTCTGGATTAGATTATTTGAAGTGGGAAAGCCCACCCTAGATGTGTGTGGCACCTTCCAGTGGCAAATCGGATAAGAGAGATGGAAGATTGCTTTTTGTCTGCCTGCCTTCACTCATGTTGGCAACTTCATCGATTCTGTTGCTGCTGCTGCTGCTGCATTCATTCCCTTCCAGTTTTATCAAGTTTCTAAGCTTCCAATGCAGACCGGAGACCAGTATCATTCTAGAAATCCTCCAAGGGTTTTGGACCATATTTGGACTACTGAGATGTCCAGCCTTTTGAACTATGCAACTATGGGTTCTTGGCCTCTCCATCATTAGTCACCATTGTTGGACTACCCAAACAGTATCCTGTAGGCCAATCTAATAAATTTAACATATAGCTACTCTATTGGTTCTGCCCCCTAGTGAAGCCTGACTAATACATTTTGTCACCTCTATCTTCCAGAGGGGAAAAAAAAATTACAAAAACCTAGCATGAGCTTCCTCAAAAAACTCAACAGTGTGCATGAGAAGCTTTCTGCACATCTTTGAAGACATGCCAGAGCCAGAAAACTGTCTCACCACAGTACCAGGTTAAAGCTTTCTTGTTCTCATTACCTCTCTTTTCCCCTACTCAATCTACAGATGGCTGTGACACAACCAATAAAGGGAGAAAAGGCAAACAAATGGTCAAGTGATTCTATGACCCCTGTTATCCAGGATCTAACCCTTCTCTGCCCTGGCGTGGGAAGAGAGTAACTCAATGGGAATGAAATGATACTCTGCCTTTTATCTGGGGCTGGGTGCTCCATATGGTAGTTTGAGACTTTTGTAGCTTGTGGTACTCACAGCAACAATGAGTTCTGATCAAATCTAATACAGAAACACAGGCAGAACTCCTCCCTTTGAGAAGCTAGTAGTTGTTTTTCTACCTCTGCTTGTTAAACATTCTACTTAAATTTATGTCACAAGAAATGGCAGTCAAAAGGCAGACCTTTTCCACAGGCCCATACTTTCCTTTGGATACCTTTAGGAGGTCAGATCACCATTACTCCTAGAAAAACTCCAAAGCATCTTTTTTATGAAAGTTAGGGTTTGAGTCTTTGAGTTATGGAGTTAAATGGTTTCTGACTGGTACTCCTAGTGTAGCATTTCCTACATCTATAAAACTACAAATATAATAATAATAATAATATATGTGTGTGTGTGTAAAGTATGTATGGATAACACCTATAAAGTATATATGTGTATATATACATATATTGGGGGATACAAACACACACACACACACACACACACACACACACACACACACACACACACGTTTTTATAGCTATGGTTTGGGTCTAAATGTCCCCTACAGGCTCATGTGTTTAAAAACCTAGTCTCCAGGTGATGGCAGCCTTTGGAGAACCTTTATGACATTGATTCTGTGGATAGAAATGGGCCACTAGGGGATGGATCTTTGAGGGCTCTACCCTCCCCGATTCCCACCCCATGCCTCTGATACACAGTTGTCATGTAAACAAGTCTCTGCCACATGCTCTCCACCACTTCTCTGTGAACTGTGAGCCAAAACAACTCTTCTGTCCTTAAGTTGTCCCTTTGGTCAGTCAACACAAAAATGCCATTTTATTTTTGCTCACAGCTCGAGGTACAGTCCATCATTAATGGGAAGTGAAAGCCAGCAGGAGCTTAAAGCAGCTGATCACACTGCATTTATAGTGAGGAAGAAGGGAACAATGGGTGTCTATGCTCAGTCCACTTTCTCCTGTTTATGCAGTTCAGGATCATTGCTAGTGAGGTCAAGGATACATAAACTCATATATCCACATATATAGAGAAGGGAAGGAAAGAGGGGGTCTTATTGTCATCTAGGTCAATAGGAATCATGAAACAAGCTTATATAAGGGAAGAACAAAGACTAAAATGTACCTTATAATTCATGTGTTATATACCAGAGGGCTCAGACAGAATACTAGTCAGAAGATAGGATGGGCATCTTTGTTGTGAAGGCTGCTTTTTGAGATTTCCAAATTTATTTCTATATCTATTAGACAGACCATGTTCCAGGAGATAGTGGATGTGAAATGCATGAGGTACTGCATTCTGGTAAATATAGCCCCTACAACTAATAAGGATAAAAGCAGAGAAAGCCAGCAGTAATTCCTGAATAATGGAATTAAAAACAATTATATATTCCACTGGATCAAAATAATCAGTTAATATAGGCAGTAAAATAAAGACATTACTGGTTCAAAGGAAAACACTAGGTAACAACACTGGTTAAAGTGTAAAGGCTTAAGAGCTAAACTAAGCCATACTCTTAAGAGAAATAGATCTAAAAGGTCAAGTGAAATGCCAAACAATGTAAACAGGCACAAGAACCAGTTCTGAATGTGCATTTTCTCTTGCAAGGTAGGGATAAGGGAAGTGTCTAACAACCTGGTGAGAAGTGAGTAAAGAAGATTGTGAAGATGCAGATGCAAATTTTAACTGGGAAAGTATGTCCAGAGCAGCACCTTAGCAAACTGTGGCATGGATACCAGCATCACAGCTTTCTATAGAAATAGGACAAGGGATGATTGGAAAAGTTTCAGAGCCTACTTACCATACTCCCTCCCATTGAATACAATTCAGTACATTGTTTAAAATGATTACATTAAACCTCTGCCTTTCCCCTATACTTTTAAAATTATTGCAAAACACTGGGGCAGAGAAACAGGAAGATCTCCCAAGTCTGCTTAGTTTGGGGCAATGTCACTGACTTAAGCATTGAAATAATATAAATAACATTTCATTCCACATTTGAGTTGCTCAAACAGGTATGCTACCACCGTGTCCACTCTTCGTTCTTGACACTGTGTTCCAGAGTCTTATGACAATAGAGAAATGTCACCAGGCTCTATCAGACTTCATATTTTAAGTAACCAATAGATTCCATGTTAACCCACTGAGGCTTCAGATTTGTTATGAAAACATAGCTTACCCTAGTCAACTAATACAGAGCCAATACACAATAGCAGATTCAAAATCCAAGCTGACTCCTCCAAATAGCATGCAGGGTAATTCAGTACTGAATAACCCCAGTAAATAAGATATTTCATAAGGGAGATCACAGGAAAAGTGCTAACTTAGTTGATGCTCAAAAGATTTCAATGAAATCCACCATGTATTACAAACTAAGAAAGAACTTTCAGTAAAATAATTAAGTTTTCTTTCTTTTTTCTTTTTTTGCTTTGTTTTGTTTTATTTGCTTTTTTGGCAGGGTCTCTCTCTGCAGCCCAAACTTACCTCAAACTCACAACAGTTTTCCCCAAGCCTCCAGGCACTACGATTCTATCATGAACCACCACACCCAAGTTTCAGAGCATCTATCTGAAACGAACTGCTATTAATTACAAACCACTGTAAAATTTCTAATTTATATGCAGAAAAATGATGCCTACTAGCATCCCTACTGTTTAGTGTTGTCTGTGAAGTCCCAGTAAGTGTGAAATAAGAACAAATGATACAGACATAAGCATAGAAATGAGATAAATGTGATGTGGGTAGACTTACCTGGCTACCTAGAAAAGAATCAAAGAAAAAAAGTGTAATCCAGTAAAGTAAAGTTAATAGTATTTAAATAAACCTGATTTTCCATACTATCAAAAAAATATTGGAAGCACTTCATTCATAATAGCAACAATAATATGCAAACATGAGAACTGCATTTTACAGCAATCCTAAGATAGCTTCAAAAAGACTTGAAACAGTTCTCTACATATTTTTATATTTTAATTAAAACAAAAGTTCAAAGGGAAGTCTTGGGAACTTGACAAAGTAATTCTTAATATATTCATTTGGATATACAGACTATCACAGACATTTTTAGAGCTATAATTACAAATCAGTCATTAAGACAGTGAGCACATTCTGGGTTAGGCAGAGGCTAGAGAGATGGTTCAGAAATTAAGAGCATGTATAGCTCTTTCATAGGACCAGGGTTTGGGTCTTAGTTTACACACTGCATGGCTCACAATTACCTAGAATTCCAGCACCAGAGGAACCAATACCTCTTCTGGCATCTGCATACATTCTCACACAATGTGGCATTCATACACATACACACACAAATAATGAAAGCAAATCTTCAAATTAAAACTAAACCCAATAGATCCTATTCCTTTAAGACAGTGGTTCTCAACCTGTGGGTCATGACCCCATGAGGGAAGTTGAATGACCCCTTCACAGAGCTCACCTAAGATGCTGGAAAAACACTGATCTTTATATTACAATTCAAAACAGTAGCAAAATTATGAAATAGCAGTGAAAATAATTTCATGGTCAGGGGCCACCACAACATAAACTATAAGGGGTCACAGCATTAGGAAAGCTGAGAACCACTGCTCTAAGAGAATGACCAAAACACAACAGAAACATAAATGGGATTGTTCTCTGCAAAGAACCCATCTGGTACACGAGCCACACCACATCAGTCACACCAGGCTGTGTCTAGCTGTAGCTACTATGGAAGTACATTCATGGATACCATGAAAGCTAGAGAAATGTGGTCTAGGCTGCATAAACACAAGTAGTAGAGAAAGGTAATTATAAATATCAGCTAAGGCCACATGACCAGTTGCAGAAATAAGAACTATAATTGAAATGATTATTTCTGGTGTATTTTGTTAATGCATTGGTACAGACACTTGTGCTTTCTTTCCTCAGTGTATCATGTGATGTATTATGAATTAGGAGAATATCAATGGTTATATATTTAATATACTAAAAGAAAGTCCCTCAAGGGACATTGTTATCTATTCTATTTGCATTTGTGGCTATAAGAGGAATAGTTACATCATGTTAGGTGTAATGACCTGGTTAAATATATAGTGTGTCTGCAACTATATGTAGGATAGTTATTATCGGGTTTAGGTGTGATTATGATATTGTTATTGTTTTCATTTGGAAATTAATCATGACATATGGATATTGATTGTCAAGTTGCTAAGGGATTGACTTTTGGTGGCTATTCTTGGTTATCAATTTGACTACATCTGGAATTAACTAAAACCCAAAATGAAGGAGCACATCTGTGAGGGATTTCTGCTTAATTAGAAGTGGGCCGATCATTTCTAGTTTGGATATTTGAGGTGGGAAGACACCCTTTAGTCTGGATCTTTGGTGGGAAGACACATCTTTAACTCAGATCTTTGGAGGTGGGAAGATCCACCTCTAACCTGGGCCATACCTTCTGCCAGAAGCCTATATAAGGACATGGAAGAAATATTTTGCTCTTTGCCCCCTTTTTGTCTCTATAGTTAAGTCCATTCCTTCATTGACATTAGAGAATCTTCTTCAGGATTCCAGCATATACTGAAGACCAGCTGAGACATCCAACTACTGGACTCTTGAACCTTCCATTCATAGGTAACCATTGTTGGATTAACTGGACCACAACCTGTAAATCATTCTAAGTCTCTTTTTATACATATTGACTCATTTGATAAATGCTGTTACTCTAGTGAATTCTGATTAATATAGTCATGTAAGGTGAATATCTTTATTCTAGAAAACACATGAAGTTACTCAAGTTGAAGTGTCATAATGTACCAACATGACCCAGCACATCTACTAAATGTCTTAGGCATCACTACTATTATATACATTATGGGTACGTAGGTAGATGTGTGTGTGTGTGTGTGTACAGACATACATATATAAACACATAAAAATTAAAAATATTAACAACTGGTAATGTGGGTAAATGGTACATGAGGGTTCAACTTTTCCACTGTTTCAAAATTTCATAGATTACAGTTGAATGAAAGCATGCCAGGGTTTTAATAACTATTTTTATGAAATATAGTTTAAAAAGTAGCATTTCTAAATTATATTATTCAATTTACTACGGTACAAAGTTCTGTTTTATGCCTGTTTCTGTGTGCATACAGCACAAGATAAGCACTGAAACTTGAGATACAGAATTAAAAATGGATGCTGCTTGGGGAGAAGACATGCTTGGTGGGGGAAAGTAGGTGTGTTACCATGAGAAAGAGAATGTTGTATCTCTGCACAAGCTTTGTAAAAACAACTTAATTCCTTAAATCATATGCATATGTAACCCTCAACAGATATTTAAGAATCCAAAGAACTAACTTTGCTAGAGTTCAGTAAATTTTATTTTGGTTTAATACTTTACTTAACACTAAAAGTGGAATGAGGTTGACTACCAGGGAACGTAGAAAAATCTTACAAATTTACATAAAGATTTGAGTATGTCTTGTCTGAACCACTTGGGAGAAGTGTCTCTAATTTTGAATATTTGAATATTTTTGATTCTGTTAATTATACATGTTGGCTAGGCATCCTTAGCTCCAAAATTTAAAATCCAAAAGTGCTAGGAGGATTGAGTCAGGGTAGGAATAGAAGACAGAAGAGAGAGAGAGCGAGAGAGAGAGAGAGAGAGAGAGAGAGAGAGAGAGAGAGAGAGAGAGAGAGCGCCATTATTGGTTTGAAGAGAAAACTGAACCTAAAGAAAGGTCTAGAGACCTACAAGACTGACTCCAACTAACAATTTGAGCAACCATGGAAAGGCTACCATAAATGCCCTTCCCTGATAGTGAGAGCAACAACTAACTTATCCACCATCATGGAGCCCTCATCTATCTAGTTCCTGTTGGAAACAGAAGCAAACACCCATAACTAAACACTGAGTCGAACTAGAATCCAGATGCAGAGAGGACAAGACCAGGTTGCAGAAATATATAGGGACAGCTGACCTGAACAAGGAGGAGCTAACGGCCCCCAGACTGATAGCTGGGAATCCAGCACGGGACTGACTCAGACCCCCTGAATATGGGTCTCAGCTAGAAGGACTGAGCAGTCTAAGGGACCTCAGACAGTGGTACAAGGATGTATTCCTGGTGCACAAAAGGACCTTGCGGACACATCTCCCATGAAGGGATATTCCCTTAACCTAGAGACAGGAGAGAAGTCCTAGTCCCTACTTCAAATGACTTCACAGATCTACATGACCCCACCTGGATAGCACAGCCCTACATGTGGAATGGGAGTGGGGGCGGGGGGATGGGAGGGTGCATGTGAGGGTAGAGAGAAGGTAAGAGGGAGGGAGGGAAGAGGAACTGGGATCAACATGTAAAATAAAAAAAATTTAAATAAAACTGTTTTAAAAAACAAACATCCAGTTTAAAAAAAAATCCTGTAATTTCTTTTTGTATGGTAATATCAAAAATAAAGCACCCTTTATGTTTTTAAAAAATAAAAAAATAAAATCCAAGAGTGCTACAAATCCTCCAAAAAATTAAGTAATTCAAAATTTTAGGATTTTACAGCCTGTGGATTTTGATTGTTGCTTTTTAACAGACACAAATCTGCTGATGGCAAGAATAGTCACTCATTAAAGGTTTGAGTTTTTGGTTTGTTTTTTTCCCCTCTTCAGGGTAGTGGTAACCTGGAGGAGAAATAAAACTCACTACAAATGTATTTCTCTAAGTAGATATGCATCTCACTATTGGAACAACCCTTTTAGTGAACAGGTGAACTATCACTATTAGGGAACATAATGTTTAGGTGAAAGTGTATATTTATGGTTGCCTAAAATGTGAGCAATGCTGCTATAATTACCCTGAAAGATGGCAAAAAAAAAAAAAATAAATAAAATAACAAAAAAACAATTTAAATTGGCGACTAGAGGTTAATAATAAACATGTTCAATCTTTTAAAGGATAGAAGAGCCAGTAATTAATAAAGACAAGTGTTCAGATTTATTTGGAAATTCACAGTTTCTAATGGTACTACAGCTCTGTAGTTACATATTTAAAAACCCTCTTTTCACAACACACAACAGTGTGACGTCCCACTCTAGCTTGGCTCTCATCTGAACTTCTTTTCAAGGGCCTGTTGCTCTGAATGGCTAATTGTGCAGACTGGAAGGAAAAAAAATTATCTCCTAAAACATACTGTTAACCTAAAGCAGCAATTTAAACAAAAAGGGCTTTAAATAAATCAACTACATTACAAACAATACCAAGATAGGTATAGACAAAATTGAAAACAATTATTAACAAAAGTGCTCAATAAGTTATAACAAATTTTACAACACAAAATGGTCAATTCTCTCTCAAAAAGAAACACATCTCACTTTCACTCATCTCAGTACAATCACACATCAAGAAATCAATTTACTCAGACAGACATTGCCAATTACTTGGAAAAAAGGACAAACAAAGACAGATATTGACTATATATATATATATATATATATATATATATATATATATATATATATATCTGCACACTGTAGCCAACAAAAGCAAACATCAAGAAATCATAATCCTTTTAGACTTAACCAATTTAACTGAGTAAGGCCTGACACACTCACTGGGTGCTCATGTGATTATGTACAAAGGCAGTGAGTGACTAGACCATGGGAAACCTGGTCTTGGTGATTGTGAACATTTGGAGGATTAGTGTTTACTGTGAACATTTAGAATGCAATCTAAAAACAATCATCACAAATAGTTAAGTGTGTTTGAAGGTGAATTTATAATTTATTTTCAGATACCTGTCATTTCCAAGAAAATATCTTACCATTTCACTGAGTTAACAACTCAGGAAACAAAAATAGCCCAATCCAACTAAATTAAATGAAAACAAGGGTGAAATCGTCACCTTTTATGTAAAAGGACTTTAGAACATTTCTGAAGTGTTTCTTTCCAGTGAGACTGCAGAGCGAATCTAAGTTGGCAAGTCTTTAGGATCTTTATGCAAATGACCCACACTGCTGAGCTTCAGGCACCAACCACCTTCAACCCTTGTAGTGTTTGCAGCTTCAAAAATCTATAAAGTTACAAAACAAATCAAATGACAGAAAAGTCCTCCCTCCTCTTCCAGTGGCATTATAAATAGACAAAAGGCACATAAATATGGGAAGGTGCAAGAAATAGGAACCAAGCTGAAGGAAGAGGGTTAGGCTTTCATTCCTATCCCACCCAAGGAACTGGGCTTCCAAATTACTTTTTGTCCCAGTAATTATCTGTGAAAAAACATCTTTATAAAATGTCTATCATCATCCTTATAGGAAGAGATCAGCCTTGTAAAACTGTAGCTCATCAGCCAAGATTCACACAATCCTGTCTCCTTTTTAAAGAGGCGAAAAAACATAATTTTTGAATACTTTCCCCAATATTTCATCCCTCCCCTAAACCCTTGAAATACCACAGGCTGTTCTTCAAAGAACAACAAAAATGTCTTCAGTATGAATGTTCAGTTTCCTTTTAGATATGTCCCGAGACTGCTGTAACACCAAACGCTCCCACGGTGATCTCCTTGTTTCCTTTGATTATGTCATGCAGGCTCGGCAATGACCCCGACTTAGTCTGTATAAGAGCTTTTATTAATTTTCCTTGGTCTTGGACTTTAGACCGCCTTCGTTTTAAAGCCCTCTTCTCAGTTTTTGTCTTTTGAGTCTGTCCATTGCACAGACTTGTACAAGCTGAAATGCCACAAAAATAGGACTCTTCTGACTGTGATGAAGTTTCTGAGCTTCCCTCAGATGGAGGGCCCTTGTAAGAAGAGTGATAAACTTCTCCCATATTAGAAAAATCTCTCTGGTTCGTAAAGGGCTTTCTTCCTTTTATATCTCCATTGGCTATAGGGTGCAATGGATCTGCAGGCTTTATTGTCTCAATTTTTTCAGTTTTGTACTTGCAACGTTTCTTCTATAACAGAAATAAAAGGAAGCACAGAAATTACTCCTTCTTATTAGATATGAGATATAAGTAAAGTACTATTGCCTATGAGAAGTAAAGCAGTGTTTCTTCCCACTTCCTGCTGTGAATAAATGGTATCACTGACATCCCACTTTGTAAATGCTACTCAATTCAAAGTTTCAAATGCTTATAGCTAATTGTGCATATAGACTTAGGCAAAGATAACTGATATCTGAATATTTCTATATGTCAAATGTTACACTGATTACTTTGTGTATTTTAAATGTTAACCTATCTAAGTTGCAAAACATAAAGTACTGAAGGTAGAATCACACTGTAACCTGATTTGAACTAATCAGAAATTCTATTACCTATAGACAATTATTGCTAACCAAATAAGTGTTATGTAATTTGAAGGTTAAAAAGAAAATCAAGCTTTACAGACAAGGAGGAAAAAAAAAATCCTAAGACAGTAAATATTGCCTGCTATCATCTAATGAGACATCTAAGTACATAGCCTGTGTTATGTTGTTATTTTTAAGACCACCAATAAATAGGCTGTTGAAAGGATTTACTTGCCCTGTCCCTGGCATGCATTAGAAGCTCAGTAAATAAAGACTTTCATTCAACAATCAGCACTTTTCTTTAAAGGGATGGAAAATATTTTAGGTTTTGCTGGCTTCTTAAACGTCTTTTTAATGCACTCTTGGTTTTTACTTTGTAATCCTTTAAAAATGAGAAAATACTTATTGGCTCCTATCATAGAAAATAGGTCATGGTTTGATGACCTCTCTAGACATTATTTACACATTATCACCATTGAAAGCAAACATATGGGAATTGGGAAGACAATTCAGTTAGCAAATTGCTTGTATAGTAGGAATAAAGCCCCAGTACTGCATAAAACATGATGATGCATGTCTGTAATCCTAGTATCTGTACTCAGAAGGTGCAGACAGAGGATCAAAATATTCTCAGGCATATATCAAGTTTGAGGCTATCCTGGGATACATAAAACTTCATCTCAAACAAACAAAAACAAGGAAGAAGAAGAAAAAAAGAAAATTACATTATGGTTGGGTATGATGGCTCATATTTATTACTTCAGCCCTTGGGAGGAGAGGCAGGAGGTCTGCAGTGAGGGCTACTTAGTATAGTCCAGGCAAACCTGGGCTACAATATGAGTGAGAACTTGTCTCAAACACCAAAAAAAGCAGGGCCAGCAAGATGGCTTAGCAGGTAAAGGTACTTGATGCCAAGAACTCACAGAGTAGAGAACTGACTTCTGTAAGTTATCATCTGCCCTTCACACCCTAAATAAATGTAAAAACAACGAAAATCACT